>NC_081829.1:97143760-97446260 GCF_030867095.1 Alligator mississippiensis
TCAGATCTACATGCATGCCAGATCAGCAAAGAACAGGGCCGTTTCAAACCATAACGAACATGCCCAGTTGTGCTAGCGGTTGCAGGCTGTGAATCCAAGCCCAAGCAGATACCAACATCCCATTAAAACTGCCTTCTTTTTGTGCATGTCTGAGGGGGCTGGGTGCTCTATTATCATGGCTGATTTGACCTCTATCATGGAGCTTTAACATTCAGGCATTTCTTAGATTTAATACAAGCATCAAAACCTGGAAACAAACTGTAAATTAAATCAAGTTGTTTACGATACATTTGCTCAAATCTAATAGGCAACCAGAAACATTTATTAAACTGGATCTGTGTTAATCCAAGCAAGTTGGCCTTTGGGTAGGAGGCAATATTAGTGGACCAGCAATCACTATAGGAAAAGGAGAACATTTTTGTGCAGGATGGATTTAAAAGGGAAACCAGTTTGCAGTGATGACCTTTGCGTGTAGGGCAAAATGTGCAGCAGCACAGGACATGGTCGCTGCTGTCTGTGATGTCCGTGGCTCTCACAGGAATGGAGATGCCCAGACTCTTGGAAAGATGCCACATGTGCCGAGCTGGGCCTCAGGATTATAATTCCTCTGGGCTCGTCAGTGCCAAAAATACGCAGTCGATGCCCCCCAAATGGTTGCTTAGATGGGCAGGGAAGACTAGACTGTCACCCATAGCACTTCAGAGTCACAACAGCATAAACTCCAGAGAGAACAGGACACAGAAAAACAAAAGAAACATTTGCTGTTTCAGCGGGACAGGTGAGAAAGTACTTGCAGAAACCCAGGCTCAAATCACAATGAGTCCTTTGCATGCTTTGCCCTAGTACCGGCCCCTGTAGTTGCTGTCGCGCACGCCCAAGACAAATACAGCGGGGCTGTGCTGATGCTGCAATTCTCTAAATCAGTTGTTATGCACCATGCACCAGCGTTTTGGCAAGAGCACAGACGCTGCCGACGCTGCTGTCTCTGTATTCC
This sequence comes from Alligator mississippiensis, assembly GCF_030867095.1. Classification (NCBI taxonomy): domain Eukaryota; kingdom Metazoa; phylum Chordata; order Crocodylia; family Alligatoridae; genus Alligator; species Alligator mississippiensis. Next base: position 97,144,755 of record NC_081829.1, read on the forward strand.
CTTTTGCCATCCGCCAGCCTAATGCTGAGCTGTAATGAGTCATTCTTTCCTGCACGTGCGTATTTGTAACACGGCCCGCTTTCAGAGGGAGGATGGTGAGGACAGACCAGCCCAAGGCAATGGATCAAAGCTCACAGCCAACTCTTTGGGTTTTTTTGTTGGTCTAGGAAAAAGGGACACAGGACAGCAGCTTTGCACAAATCCAAACCTGCTTTCCTTAAAAGAGCTCAGTGAGATTAGCTATACCAATGACTCTCAATCAGGGCACTGCGGCATCCTGGGGTGCCTCGGGATCCTTTCGAGGGTGCACGCAATGTTAGTACTGCTAGATGTGCAAACACGATTCACAAGTTAAACCCGAAGATTTCAAATAGGTATCCATATTGTTAAGAAAATACTGCTCTGTCGTGGTCCTTCTGAGTTCTTTGGCAACAAAAGAATTGCCCTATTACTTCTCTGCAGTCAAAAAATGAGTGAGGACTAAGACCTGGCATTTTGCAATGGGTGTCTCAAGTCTAAAAAGGCTGGCTCAAGTCTAAGAAGGTGATAACTACTGAGAGAGACGAACCTTTATTGGTATTAAATCTTATTAGTGTCTTCCATCACCATCAGACACCAATCACTTACAGGTCTGAGATGATCTCCAGACAGACAGAGCCAAGGGGCGATACACTGGTATCAGATAACTTTCTCCTCCCTCTTATTCTAAAAGGCTGAAATGTTATAGCCCACCTGCAATCTGATCTCCAGCGTTGAGGGGAAAAAAAGCTAAGGCCCCGTTCTGCCCCTGCCATTTGCACCTGGCCTGGCTATCCAAACCTGCGTGATCCTTGCAAAAATAGGTGTGTTTTTATATAGAGAAAGTTTAACTTAGTTTAAAATTGTAGTATGGACAATGAGGTGTAGTCTTCAACTCGAAATAACTAGTTGAGCTAAACTCAAGTGGGAGGATGTAGGACTGGATTAATTTGGTTACATCAAGGTAAAAACATCCATGTTCTGTCTCTACTAGGCGCATCTACATGTGCACTTTTGTACTAGGTTTAATGTGCGTTACCTAAAGCGCATTAATGAACGTGTAGATGCACACTGTGTTAGCTAACTTGATGTAAAATCACTTTTTCTGCAATGAACACACAGCGGGAGCCCCCGTCTGTCCATGTGAATACAGGATGTTGATGCTGATGTTACTAAAACTGCCTTCATAAATATTGATGGACGTAAAACTGCAACCACATTATTGTCTGCATGAGTTACACCTGGAAAAAATGGAGGAGAGCATCTGCATGTGTCACCCCACAGATCTCTCCTGCAAATAACCTGCATTAAAGAATCTTTCCCTGACACTCCTGTAACAGTATTTTTTCATAGATTCATAGATGTTAGGGTCAGAAGGGACCTCAATAGATCATCGAGTCCGACCCCCTGCATAGGCAGGAAAGAGTGCTGGGTCTAGATGACCCCAGCTAGATGGTTATCTAACCTCCTCTTGAAGACCCCCAGGGTAGGGGAGAGCACCACCTCCCTTGGGAGCCCGTTCCAGACCTTGGTCACTCTAACTGTGAAGAAGTTCTTCCTAATGTCCAATCTAAATCTGCTCCCTGCTAGCTTGTGGCCATTATTTCTTATAAGAAATTTTTATTTCAGTCTTCAGCAAAAGGACCCTCAGTAGTAGGCAACTGGTTTTCTTTGCCAGTTCTTTGAGTATCCACGTAAGAGAAATGTCATTTGCATCTCTTATACGTACTCTGGACTACGAACAAAAGGTATGGACAGGCACAAACAATTCATTGGAAGCTTGCCTTGAATTTCTAGATAACGGTAGTTGTTTGAATAGGAACAGCTTTCAAGTGCTGTGTTGAACCCCAGCATTACATGCTGTATACCGGTATATAATGGACAAACTGATGATTATTTGAACACCAGCCGCTTTTAAATGCTGTGCTGAAACCCAGCATTATCCCATATACAACGGTATGTAATTTTGTTAAGTTGCAAGTGAACGCCGGTAAATAACAGTGGTTGTCAAAGCACGGGAGTGCCAATAATAACCAGCTGGAAAAAAAAAGTGTAATGATTCTTGCTAACTGCAACAAGGGGGATGGGGAACAATCACAAAGCATAAAGTTGAGATCCCATTCAGACTTTTTAGAATCAGGAAATGCCAAATGAAGCAAGGACAGCATATCTTTGTTCCACTTTGTTCCCATCGAACCATCTAAGTGAAACAGGTGCAAGGAGAGGGGTGGGGAATCTTACCTTCGTGCTGTTACCAAACCACCAGAAGTAGGTGAGCGTGCCAGACTGACTTGGCCACACCACGGCAGTAACGTTGACTTCCTTATTCCTGATGGCGACAAAGGGGACGCTGAGATGGACATGTTCCAGTGGACCTGTGGGAGATGACCAAATTATGACAGGGTTCCACATAAGTCTCCCTTGCTCTGTATTTTACAAATCTTCCCTTCTTATTAAAAGCAGGGGAGGTAATTAGAGAATCCAGCCCCTGGATATCTACTTAGAGCAGGATTTGGAGCGCTTCAAATGCATGTCTGTACCCTGATTTGAAGCACTTCAAATTCAGAGCGTTTCAGCACCTGCTGAAGGCCACCATCTCGTGTTGCATGCCGCGTAACAATGCTTAGAAAATACTGACTTCCAGTCTCCACCCACATGAACTGTATCTTCAGATGAAAGGCTCCATGTTTGACACCCACCTTCTGAGCCATGTTGGGCGAACAGAGTCTCCTTTGCATAATCAAATATACATTGTAGAGATGGGCAAAAATCAACACCCTATGTTTTTGGTAAGGTCATCCATTATTGCTATCAATGAACACCAAGGAAGATAGGCATTGGAAGTGGTCCTACACCCATTTCTTATATCAACCCCCTGTTATTTTTATAGATCAGAACACTATATATCAAAATATTTCAAATGTTGATATTATTTTTTAGCCAAACATTGCTGTAGTGCCCAGGATCGCCCATCATAGACCTGGATCCCACTGTGTCACACGCTGCACAAGCACAGAACAAAAGAGATGGTCCCTGCCACAAAAACCATAAATATCTAAGTAAGATGAGAGACATCAAGTTGATAAAGAAAGACCAAGGGGAAAGGAGACAGTGGAGGAAAGCAAGATGGGCAGCAGAGGCACCATAGCAAAGGACTTCTAGAAGGGGGCCAGCGAAGTGGCTTTGGTCCTTTCCAGCATGGGGGCAGCTCAGGAGACAGCTTGAAGGTGCTTGCTCAAAAATTTAATCCAGGATTGATTGGTATTTAGGTGCAATTAATAGTTAACAAGAATCTAGTTGGTTTTGAACTGGTGTACGTGAAAAATCCCAGTTTGTTCCTACTCAAAATCCACTGGTACCGACAATCTCTGGGAGCTTGTATTCATGTGGTTTGCATCACAAAGAAATCTGCATGAGGTTGGCTAAGAATGGAAACGGGTGCTTTTTGACCAAACTTAGGACTTTGGGGACTCAGCTGATATCACTGGTATTTGTGGATTTTTTTTTCCCTTTCATATAGCCCATCTTTGTCCTCTGATTATCCAAGGAACACTCCTCTGAAAAGAAATGTGTAGTGACAAGAGAAAATGCTTAGCAAATAGGAAGCTGAACTTGCCTACAGATTGCTAAAAAAAAAGTGGCAATCTGGAAAATATAGCAGCAGCAAAGAGCCCAAAATAACCTTAGCACTCACTCCCAGTGCATAACAATTAAGACTTTAGTTCTTCATCAAGGAGGGGGAAAAAAAGAAGAAAAAAAGAGAAATAGAAAGTAAGTAAGTAAGAGGAGGAAAAAAAGCAGATGGAAAAAACCCTAGCATTTCAAGCAAAAATGTTAGCGTTTTCTCCATCTGTTTTCTTTCTCTTCCTCTGTGTCAGCAGAACTGAATTGTAATGGGTATTTAAGACACACGGGGTGTTCTGGGGTCTCGCTGAGCTTTTTTTGTTGGTGTTTTTCACAATACAGCAGCCAAACCCACTGGTATGACCTACCAGGGAGCATGGGTGGCCTTTTGGAAAACTCACTTCTTATGGGACCTAGATACTAGACCACAGAAAACCAATGGAGGCAAGGCTCTATTTGGCCCTAAGCTTTCCAATGTGCTGACCCCCATGAAGGAAAGGGTATTTATTCGTAGATGTAAGGGGGAAAGGGGCAGAAAAATGTTTTGCTTACAATAAAGGGTCAGCAGCCTGAGAAGCCTGAATGACCCCAGTATGAAGGGACGATAAGAGGTGTCTAAAGATGGGGTAGACAAGGACAGACTGGTATAGCATCACCAGCTGAGTCCCCACCTCTGGAGTCCTTGTCATCAAACCGCCATTGCTATAATAAAATTAAATAATCCCTGGGTAATGGGCTGTTATTACCAGCTCACCACGACTTTTGTTAGCTAATGGCCCAAGGTGAAGCCAAGAGCGGTTAACGCTCTAATAACCTGTTGTTAAATGGAGCCAGGATGGACATGGAGGGAATGACAAGCACAATTAAAGCTTCAAGGGATATTAATTTCATCGTGCATGCAGCTCGGGATTTGAAAATGATGTTCTTCTCAGGTGCCGGGTGTATTTATGAGTAGGAGGAGAAGGCAGTTGATCTTCATGAATGCCGTCAGGGACACAGTGTAAGGGGTACATCAGAGTGCTGCTGGACCACTCGTACCATGTGGCCTAGTGGTGTGAGCACAGGCCAGAGAGCCTGCATTACCATCATTTTTGTCTTAGATTTGACTCCTGCTTGCTCTTTCCTTTGGCTAAAAATGTAAGAACCGCTCTTCTGGTTCAGACCAGAGATACGTTTTGCCCCAGTGGTGGCCAACTGCAGATGTTTTAATGGAAGAATGTGAAACCCAGGGCATATAGGAATGATCCAACTGCTCTCACACCCTCCTCATCACCAGTAGGAGAGGGCATCACTAACCATTGGGTTTAATAACCCCTGATGGACCTGTCCTCCATAAATGCATCTAATCCCTTTTTTGAACCCATTTACGCTCCTGGCCTCCCCAGCATCCTGTGCTAAAGAGGTTCCAAGAAACTCACTTGAAGGGCTCCAGTCCTGCGATTTCTCATAGATAATTTGGGTTAATCATATTTACCTACTGGATGTGCATTTGTGAGAGTAAAAGTAGCTAATGCCTGTCAAACACATTAAATATAAAAAGCACTATATAAGTACTCATGTATTATTGATATTAATGTCCCAATAAATGTGCTAGGCATAATGGTTTTGCTTTATTTAATCAGCATTGCAACACCCCCCCCCACACCCCTCCCCAGTATTCAAACAATCATGAATCAGGAACCCAAAAATCATTAGATTGACTTAAAAGTCACGGTATTTAATAATGCATTCTAAAATACTATTAAAGTTCATTTTATTTGCTTTCTCGTTTAAATGCCTTTGCAGCATGCTCGGTCGATGGCTTCAAGCTCTTCTTTGCCATTGCCACATGGGCGACAAATGTACTTTCTATTTAAAAGCAAAAGCCAAGAGTCTCCTATATTCACATGACTGCAAGAACTGAGCATTTAAAAGGAAAAAAAAAATCAAATATCATGTGTCATGTTGAACACAAACTTCCTTCCTGCTGGACATGCCAAGTCCTATATTGTGTCTATCAGGTAATCAGGGCAAAACATCAAAACACTGACATTTTTTTGTGAAATTAAAATTACAATTTCCAAAATGGAAACACTGAAGTGTTTTGTTTCGAGTGTTTTCAGCAACGAATCGTGTCTGCTGAAGTGCCACAATGCCATAGAAACGCTCTAATTTTTAGATGTGCCTCATGCTTTTGTTCCCCCTCTCTGGGACAGGGTGTCTGGCTGGACTGTGTCTCCCATAAGGCCTCCTGCAGCTCAGTGCGTTGAGACTGTAATGCATTAGCAGAGGTGGACCAAAGTCCTCAACCATTGGGCGTCTCAGCAGAGCACGGCAGCACTGTAGACTGAGGCAATTCAACATTGAGATGCCTTCGATCAAAAGGTGTTGGTTCTGTATAACAAACCAAGCTGCCTTGATTCCTGTCACAGCAAAATGAAAGGAAATCCTTCTGTTCCAGTTTTCCCAAAAAGAAAATCCCAAAGCAAAAAAAAATAAATAATCCAGATACAGAAAAACGAGATTGTGTGGAAACTGCATTGTATGTTGAAAAATCTTTTGGATGGAAAATTCCCAGCCAGCTGCAGGCATGAGACTTGCAATAAAACAAAAAACATGGGAACACTGTTTAATTATTTCTTGCGACTTATTTGCATGCAAATATTTCATAATGGCAATAAGACGCAAAAGGTAGCGTTTAGGTCTGGGCACTTGCAGTGCTCCTCCAGAAGTTTGGTTTTTCGGCTCCCCCAGAAGTCAACCTCTAAAATGTCAGATGTCATAGATCTGAAATTCACGGGCCCAAGATTCTCTCGTGCACTATATGGAAATGAAGCTGGAATAAGCCAATCTCATGGCGTTTCATTATTGTCAGGGCTGGCCAAAAGCGAAAACGGGGAAGGAACGATGCTGTGACATTAAAAAATAAAAGAGAGAGAAATAGAGCTGATTTTTTGAACGCCAGTTAAAAGAGCTCAGTTGGGTTCGCCTTACAGGATAGGTGGATGCTGCAGACAACTCTGGGCTCAGCACGACTGAGCTAGATCCTAGGGTGAAATCTTGACCCTGCTGAAGCTAATGGGAGCGTTGCCATTGATGTCAATGGAGCTACAATTTTGCCCCTAGTATTTAGCACCCTCATCTACTTACAGACCACATGTAGGAAGAGGACAGCGGTGTCAGAGCCCAGGCTGTTTTCTGCATATGCTGTCACCTGGAAGATCCCAGCACTCTTATACACATGCCTGATGCCGTCTTCTATCGGGCTGAAGTTTGCATAGGACACGGCGATACCATCTCCAAAATCTAGCTGAATATTTGTCCTTTGCAGATCACCCTGCAACAGAAAATACTGTAGTTAGGACCAGGCTGATAAGAGTGATATTGTGTCGCACTCCATCCTACCTCTTGCCTTCACCTTATTAGCACAAACACAACTCTCGCCAGCCACCAAACAAGCCTTGCCTGCTTCTGGAAGACCCAGAGCTGGGCCAGATCCAATCCCATGTATATCAGCAGTTGGCAGAACAACCTGCATGCTAACAGGTGTGAGTAGAGGTTATTCCCCCATCCCTTGTCCAAAAGCCTGTTGCGTGCACTGTTGCATGTGGGGTGGCCAACATGTGTCTTCCTTGGCAGCGGCTGCATTGAGAAGTGCTGGCCACGCATCTGCTGAGGAAGGGCAAGACGAGGCTTAGTTAGGATTTCCTTCCAGAGGCTGCTGCCATTCATTGCATACAGGGAAAGGAGAAAAACACCAAGGACTGAAAGAGGTAGACGAGCTCTCAGGCATGGTCCAGGGAATTCTCTAGGTCGTGTCGCACATCATACTTAGGATGTGTTAGCTGCACTTAAAGCACAAGTGTCCATGAGTTCAAGCAGTAAAACACATGCAAAGTGGAATCCTGTGCTAGCAAAGTTATGACTTTTTGTGGGAGGAATATTTCCTGAGTTCATTAAAATATCTTTAGCTATTCCTGGCCTGCTGCACGGAGATAATACGAGTTCAAGATTGCAATGAGGTGCCAGCATGCGCCTGACAATCAACTGATTGTGGGTCCCAGCTCCAGCATTGAACTGGAGTCTTGAACTGGCTGCCAACACACGTTGGCTTGGACCAACAGGATCAAGACTGCTGGGGGCAAAGACCCAGCTCTCCCAGGCATGCCAAGGGAGGCACTAGTCGGCTAGGCGGTGCTGGGCATGTGCTGGGAAGGCACAGGCGCCATGTATAGGGGTTGCATGTCCTCCCAGGTGGATGTGTGAGCTGCAATGCCCCGTGTCAAGGTCAGTGTTGGGGAAGGGGGCACAGCTGGCTCCAACCCTATCCAGAGTGGGCTGAAATCATAGTAAATATTATCATGCAACTGCTTAGAACATGCTCTAACCTTTAATGCAGCACAGTAATGCTTAATGCATGCCAAATAAAACACTGGCTATCTATACCTTGCAACAGGTTCTTAGACGCTTGCCTAGTGAGACTCGCTCTCATGTGCAGGACATAGTTAATCAACAGATTTGGGGCGAGGAAGGCATATTTTTCCAGGTGTCCCAGGAGGAAAGGTTCAGGTTCCTTTGCAGCATGGAGTGGTTTAAAAGCTGAACACACAGATGACTATGGCCTCCTGGCATCACCAAAGCACATCCCACCCAATCAATTCTGTGCCACTGCTGAGACCTCAGCATCTTGGTCTCTTGTTCTCTGCTTGCGGTACATAATTTCCTGAGTACTCAGTCTAAAAGAAGTTAGTGGATGAAATTTAGTGGCATGTGTGAACGGGAGTTGGATCAGATGATCGAACGGTCCCTTCTGGCCCTAAACCCTCAGCAATCTTTGGCACAAACAACTGAGCAACAGTGGATGTGAGACCCCAGGATTGAAGGTCACGTCAGCTTCCAGAAGCTGCATCGGGTTCGTTTGAATCAGTTGCTGAACCAAGTTCACTTTCGGAGCAGCTCTGACTGTGATTTCAGAGCAGCTCATTTTAACCTTTTCCTGGGCAGCTAAATGCAAGCCAAAATAAGGCTGGTCCCAGGGGACTGGAGAAGGGCTAACATAGTGCCTATCTTTAAATAGGGGGAAAAGGATGGGCCACTGTTAGTGTGAGCAAGGATAAGGCTGATCAATGTGTCACTCACACTCACACGTGCCTTCACACTCTTTCCTAGCTGCCTCAGGGCCTTAAGAAAGAGTGTGAAGGCACACCTGGGATGCTAGACTCCTGAAACCAAAGAGAGAAAAAGCGAGAGAGGGAGCTTCCGGCTTCAGACTGCACCTGGCTCCTGATGTCCACTTGGTCTGATGGGATACTGTGTGACACACTGATCAGCCTTATCCTTGCTCAACTGAACAGCAAAAGTCCCACTTGCTAAAAAAGGGCAGCGTGATGATCAAGGATAATGAAGATCCAGTCCAGCTGGGTTTAACGTGGGTAAGGAAGCCACTAGGTAGTACATAGCCATTGCCCCCTTATCTCCCTGCTCACCTGGGCGGGGAATTTGCTGGAGAAAGCCACCAAATCCACACAGCTGGTTTAAAAACTAAGCACTCGGATGGCAGGCAGCACCCTTGTGCCTTTACCGTGCAAACTATGTGGGCAGCTTTGCAGAACAGCGAGAGACAGATCCGCTGCTCCCACCCACTCTGTATAGGCGAAGTGGCACGAAGGGACCAGACATCTTGGGCAAGTTCCCTGCTGAGGATGACAAAAGTTTCTCTGCAATGACAAAACTCCCCGCCTGCAGCTTCTAGGGTGTTTGGGACCAGGGAGGGAGCTGGATGGTTGCTAGAAGCAACTAGACAGCAGGAGTTTTGCCAGGGACTTCAATGGGCCCCCTATTCTATGTTGCCCTCCTGGAAAAGTTCAATAGGATTTAACAAGGAGGCAACTGGTAGGGAATGACAGGGGAGTGCAATTTGGATGCTGTGTAAGACCTTCCAAAGTCATATGTAATATTGGGTAGGAGATGAGTTCCTGCCTAGAGGGAGTTCTTCACTGTCCTATCGTACGAGATGGCAGGGATAGGATTTTCTATTGCATGACTGCAGCGGTTAGGAAATTAGATAGAGAGGCGGCTATTGCTGGCTATATATCTGCAGGGCTGGTCTGGGAGGGGCTGCACAGAGCCTTATTCCACATGGAGGCCTCAGCACGGAGGATGAAGACAGATCTGGGCTAGATTCACTCCCAGTGACCTCTGCGTGAGAGTGTCCCTCCGCTGTGCCCGCAGCTCCAAACTCACCCAGACAATTATCTTTTCAATTCCCCCATTGCTGCCTGCGGGTATTTTCCCCCCCTTTATACAAAAGGGAAGGTTTGAGGGGGAATTTTCATGCCGAAACAAAAAGGATCCTTCTACCCAATTACGAGATTCAGCCTCCAATGCAAAACCATCCATAGCACCCTGCCCTCCTCTTCCCCTCTCAGCTCGGTATCCAGTGTATAAAATATTGAAAGGCACAGGCAAGCCCCACATACAATGTCAGCTATCCTGGAGTTTATGAATATAAATTAAATTGGAAATGAAGTAGAGGCATTTCAAACGGATAAAAATCATTGCTCTCCGGATATATTCAAAAGGCACAATTTTTATAGCTTCAGTCCTGTAAACTATCAAATGGGAATGCAATAATGACCTGCTATAAAGTTCTCGGCTTTGTAAATTGAAATCAATGGGCAAGGAAGAAATACTGGAGTGGGGGGGGGGGGTTGGAGGAGGAGAGTGTTGCCTTAGGAGGTGCCTTGGAGATGCTTGCTCACCTAACGTTGCCTGGGAAAGTTTTCCAAACTGAGTGCTTCCCTGGCATATTGCTAGAAGCCATTAGAGGAGCAGCGAGTGAAGACAAAAGCTAAACTCTGACAGGGCCAGTCGGTCTCCCAATACCCGTGTGCGCATATCTATTCAGACTGTCGTGCTCCATCAGTGAACATGCAGGCTAGGCACAGAAGCTACACGTAAATCAGTTGAAGTGATCAGAAAGTGGTTTAAACCTGTGACAGAACAGAAATTCAGTGCACACAAACCAGTTTCAAAATGGCTGAAACTGGTTTAAGAGAAACCTGGTTGAATGTAGGTATCAGACTTAACTGATGTGGGCCAAACCAGTTTCTGAAACTTCTGTCCCAGACCCCTGCCTGGTCCAAGTTAAATCACAGTCCCCCAGCATCCCAGCATGCTTTGCAGCCCTGGGCTGGACTGTGCTGTCTGCTTCAGAGAGCAGGGCTGGCTCTGCCCCTGCCCCACTGCTTCCTATATGGCTGACAAGGGGGGGGGGGGTACAAGCCCAGCTGGGGATGCAGCCCAGTCTACTGGGCAAGACTGCCCCACCCCAGGCAATCCCCAGCTGGAGTCTGGGCAGGGGGGTAAACATCCTTTTCCCTGCTCAAACTTTCTGCTGGCCGTAACCATGGACTACAAATCCCAGAGGCACCCAGAAGCAGGAAGAGGAAGTGATGGGCAACCCTGCAGGGTCCTGCTGCTGTAATTCTGGACTGCAAATCCCAGCAGGAATTGGGGGCAGCAGGAAGAGGAAGTGAACACAGCCAGACAGCTGTGCTCTAGCACTTCCTGGCTCCTGGCCTGAGCCACTGCAGGCATGTGGCTGCATTTCCTGAATCAAAGGTAAATGCCTATTCACTTCTGTTTCAATTTAATCTGTGCAGTTTAGACTACCCTGCAAAGACTGAACTGACTCAGCCTCGGGCTTTTTGACTGTCTGTACCTAGCCGCAGAGTTCTGATAATTACTCGGGCTCCTCTCCTGAAAAAAACAGTCCAAGGCGAGTAACAGGGATTTTGCTCTCTTGTGTGGCTGCATAGTCCAGTCCTAAGTGTGCCTGTGTATGTGCGTGTATCTGTGTAAAAGCCCTCCACGTGCTTATATTACCACCATGGAGAGAGCCGCACTTACTAAAAGCCAAGCTATAAGGTCAAATCCAAGCCTGGCCATAAATCTAGGGGAAACCACCTTTGGAGAGACATATGGTGCAACCTTCAACACCTAATGCAGGGGGTGGCAGCCAGATCCAGCCCGTGGAGCCATTGGATCTGGTATGCAGAGCTGGAGGGGTTGGCAATATTTGGAAGAGGGGGGTTTCACCCATGCCACCCAGCAACTGGGCAGTGGAGAGAAATGGAAGTGGCAGCAGCAGCCAGGTGCTAGCACCGCTCTTCCTTGGACCTGAACTGGTCATTCACTGGTCTAGTGGCCTACCACTAGATAATGTTGCTGACCCATGGTCTACATGGATGGATGCAGCCCAGCCATTCATACCAGTGCACTCAGGTGTTTAACGGGGAAAAGGAACTGGGGACTGATCCCAAAGCTATTGGTCCTGATCTTCAATGGGTGTACTTCATCCGTCCTAATGGAGGATCTGACCAACTGCTTTTATGCCATGAAGCTAGGCACATCACACACACACACACACGCACGCACTTTTCTGAAACCCTTTAAGAAATAGATCTGGCAGAAAAACTGGAGGGAGGCACAGAGGTTTTGCAACAAGTTATAAAATAATTCGAGCTGCTTGGGAAAGGAGCCTTCCCCTCCCACAAAACCTTTTGAAGCCAATTGCTTCCTTTACCCTGCGATTTTTCCGTGATTGCTTTCAGGTTCCATCAGAAAAAAAAAAAATCAGAACTTTCTCCTTGAACGTTCAGGGTTTAAAACTGAAAACTATTTTGGGTTTTTTGTCCTAAAAATGAAATGCAAATAATTAAAAAAAAACAAAAAACGCCCCCCCTCTCCGACAGTGAAATTATTGTGAGCTTTTCCATGTCACTGAAAATCCATTATTCCGTGGAAAAATGCTCTGGCCGGCTCTAGTAAGGACCTTTTCCGGTAGAGGACATTGAAATGGATGCATCTTGGCCCTGTTTAAAATCTAGCCAAACCAATTTGCATCTCTGCCAGCCTCCTTCAATCCCCATGTCTTGTTCAAACACAGCTCTTCACCCCCCTCGCCTGCTACCTTAGTCCCGTCTGTTTATGATCTTTTGTACACCGCAGTTCCGCTCGAGTTCCCTAATAAATTACTACTAGATTCCTAATTTTTAGATTATGTCTGTTCTTTTCTCAACTCCCACTCACCGGCGTCTGAACAAAGCGTTTTACCCTGTCAAATCTAAATAGATAATAGAATCAGCCAGGTAGACATGAAATCCCCTTTGTATGGGAATTGGGGTGGATAGGAAGCCAGGCACAAGTACGCAAGAGAGGCCCTGGCAACTGAGAGGGGTTTTGATGAAATGCTTAGTTCCTTTCGATTCTTTTTTAAAGGAACAAATAAAAAAAATGGGGGTGCTTTAAAGATGAGGAAAGAGATGCGAGAACCAGCATCTTCCAATGGCCAACGTAGGCCATCTTCTAACAATGCCCCCTCGGGGATGGGATGCTGAGGAAGGTGATCTGGAGCACAGGTCTTTTTTTTATGACATTTCTTATCAAGGACCTGGGAAATCACATGCTTCTGGGCCTGTGGGGTTTGAGCTGCCATTTGCTATAGAAGTGTGCAGTACGATGGGCCTCTGACAACCGTGGTCCTTGACAAGACAGGTGGGCAGCGGAGTACCCCGCTCAACGAGCACTCTTGCTACTGCAGTGGTTGTGGAGGTGGATGAGACTCTGCTACCGATTGCAGCATCAGCAGTGGTCTGATTTGGCATTTCGGAGAGAAAGAGAAAAGCAAAAGAGGCAAAGGAGGCTGTCAGCTGTCATTTATAATAATGTCAGGAGGACGTGAATCCCCTGGACCTTGTGTTTCAGAGAAAACAGACACTGTCTGGGAGAAAAGCATCCAAGAGGGATGGGAGTTCCTAGTGGACATAATATTGGGGGGCCAACATCAAGCTATTTGAGCATAGAGGAAAGGTAAGAGACTGATGTTCTCACACTTCTTCACTGTGTGAACAATCAAGAGATGCACACAAGCAGCGGAAGGAAAGGTGCGTCTCAGAGGAAAGAGATGAAGCAACAGCACAGATGTGCGAGGGCAAAAGTCAGAGAGAGCAAAGGCAAGAAATAAGTTACAACTGGCAAGAAAGGTAAACACAATGAGACGAGGTTCGGCCGGCACGTTAGGTGAAAAAGAGAGATGGTTTGTGTGCAGCTCAATGGAGAAGGGGAGCTGTTAACAGAAGGTGCAAAAAAGGCAGGGCTGCTCGGTGCCCACTTTGCTTCCGTCTTCGCACAAGAAGAAGCTGTAACCAAGTGACTAGCCATGTTAATATAACCGAAGAAGGGGAGTGCTGCAGATCATGAGCAAGCAAGGACCTGAAAACATTTAAGCCAGCAGAGCCTTATGGAGTTCACCTTGGGGGACTCAGGGCATGCGATGAAGAAATCTTGTGGCCACCAGCAATAATATGTGCAAAATCTTAAGATGACAGATGCGGTCCCAGGGGACTGGAGAAGGGCTAACACAGTGCCTGTCTTTAAACTGGGGGAAAAGGATGGTCCACAGAATTATGGGCTGGTCAGTCTGACTTCAATACCTGGGAAGTTACTAGAGAAAATGATAAGAGTTCAAATCTCAGGAGGAGATGGTGAACATAAGAGCCGTACTGGGTCAGACCAATGGTCCACCTAGCCTAGTATCCTGTCTCCAACATGGACGTGTTATGAACACACAGTGCAAATGCACCTTGATTCCCTTTTTGACAATGTAATCACTTTGGTGGAAAAGGAGAAGGCACCGGACATAACACCTGGGTTGTAGCAAGGTTTCGGACCCACTTCCCTCATGCCACTCTCCTAAGTAATCTGGAAAAGCTCCAGCTAGATAGCATCACTAGCAGCTGGGTACAAAGCTGGTTGAATAACCGTGAGCAAAATATAACTATCAATGGATCAACGCTCAACTGGCAGGAACGCTCGAGTAGATTTCCAGAGGGGTCTGGGCTGGGTCTACTGCTGTTTAACATGGTTATCAATGACTTGATTGCAGGGGGTAGAGAATATATCAGATCTGCAGATGACACAAACCTGGGAAGGATTCAAGCACGTTGGAGGACAGGATGAAATCCAAAGGCAAATTGGAGAATTGGGCTACGGACAGCATAATGAAATGCAGCACAGGGTACAGGTATAACGTGCTGTACTCAGGGAAGACAAGCTCACTGCAAACAGATAAAAGGGGAGATAAATGATTTGGCAGCAACACTGCCAAGAAGGCTCTGGTGGTTATGGTGAATCAGAAACTCTGCTGGGTCAGCAAGGGGATGCTGTTATAAGTAGGGGGGGCAAATGCAATTGTGGGTTGCATGAACAAAAGCATGATCTGTAAAAGGGACGGGAGGGAATAGTCCCGCTCTCCTTGGCACGGGTTAGGCCTCTAGTAGAGTGCTGCATGCAATGCTGAGCACCACATTTTAACAAGAATAGAGGGAAACCGGGGAAGGACCAGAGCATGCATGGATGATGAAGGTGATAAAGCTGCCTAGGGAAGTGGTGGCATTTTCTTCATGGGAGGTTTTCAAGGAGCAGCTGGATAAGCATCTGCTTGGGATGGTTTAGGACTGTGGTACTCAAGCTTTTGGCCCATGGACCAGATAAGTGGTGCAGGGCTGGATTGGGCCCTGCATGCCAAGATGAGGCCCTTCAAGGCTTCAGCTGACCCCCACATGTTGGGATCAGGCCCTGGGACCCCGCAGTGCCCCCTCCCTCCCCTGTGCACAGGGATTGGGCCTTGGGGCTCAGCACCGCCCTCTCCCAGCCCTGCATGCCAGGATTGGGCCCTGGTGGCCCGTGCCACCACATGAGACCAGGTGTCCGATCCAGTGCACAGGGTCCGAGGCAGAAATTGGGCAGCAGGGGAGCAGTGCCACGCTCCCCCACTCTCCCCTGCCAAATTTGCAAGCCAAGGGGGAGCCCCACTGGCCGGATGACATGGCACTGGGGAGTGGATCTGGCCTGCAGGCCAGGGGTCAAACACCCGGGGTTTAGGAGGAGCCAACCTGCAGGCGCACTGTATGACCCCAGAGGTTTCTCCTGACCATACAATTCCACGTTTAACCCGCCAGTCTCCACTGCCCTCTCTGCATCGGAGCATTTGACGTGCTACCCAAAAACTCCTCTCCAGAAATGGCCCAAGTGCTGCCACCCAACTGCTGTTTTCCTAAAGTTATAAAGACACCTGAGACAAAGGAGAGAGCCCCAGAAGCTGGGGCCAACGAGCCCCGCAACACATGTACCTCGTCCATGAGGATGATGAAGGTGGCGTTGTGCCCTTGTTCTGTAACGAGCTTGCCGTCGGTGGTGAGAATGTGTAGTCCACGTGGAGCCTTCCCGGGGCACTTTTCAGCCTTGGCCGTGTACTTCTCCCGGAGCCCATCCGTGCAGTTGTTAGACACGATCCTCCGATACCTGGGGAACATTAACATTTTGGGGATGCGCCTGGATATTTTTAACGCGTGCGTTTCAAAGAGCTGCCCAAGGCTGACAGCTCGCGCGCTGAGAGGAAAATCAAAGAAATCAAATGCTTTATTAAACTACAGAAGCCAAACAAATCAGAGCCCAGTCTCCTCCTGGGACCCCAGCTCCACCAGTGAGAATAGATTCATATTGTTGAGCTGAATTACTATATATGGATGAAAGCTGGGAAAGGCATAGTCCGCCCCTTCTCCGTTTCCCTGTCCCTGCAGTATTGTCCCTTGCATTATGGCATTTTATTATGTTTTTATTATCTTGCGGCTGCTTCTATTCTGCTTGCCGGCTCCCCGAACGATTTGGCAGAGGCTTTGTCTAGTCCAGTTTTTAATGATTCAAGGAACAGGCTTCTCTTGGCTCCTTGCAGAAACAAAGAGATTAACTGACTTGGGGGGGATGCTCGGCAATGTGCTGCCTTGTTTTAAAAGATTAACCCTTCTAGCGATTGCCTAAAGGGATTTTAGACTTTTAGGACTGGGTATGGGGAGCTGCTCTTCTACTGTTGTATGGCCGTGCATCTCCACACGGTCGGTGTCTACCTGACCTGCTGCTGTGCCACTTTAATGGCACCTTCTGTCACGGAGTGGTCTCCCGAGGAAAGTGCATCCAGGTTCGCTATGGTCCAGCTTTCATCTTCTATTTTGCAATAACACGCCAACCCCGGAGAGCAACCCAACCATGGAGGGTGGAGCCTGGCACATGTCAGCTAGATTACAACAGCCTTCAAGTATACAGTGTGAAATGCAGTGATGCACCAGCTCAGAGTGACCCTGCCATAATAAACCAGCGCGCACGATCCAGGACTACAGAATGAAGCTACCATGACAAACCAGTGCATGCAGCTCCACCACCCATGACAAACCAATGAATGCAGCTCCACCACCCGTGACAAACCAGTGCACGCAGCTCTGCCACCCGTGACAAACCAATGCACGCAGCTCCGCCACCCATGACAAACCAGTGCATGCAGCTCCGCCACCCATAACAAACCAGTACATGTAGCTCTGCCACCCGTGACAAACCAGTGCAGGCAGCTCTGCCACCCGTGACAAACCAGTGCATGCAGCTCCGCCACCCATGACAAACCAGTGCATGCATGTTATGGTAACAAGCCACTATAAACACATGGTGAAGTGGGGGGGAATCTGAGCAAGGATACAGATGGCAAATGCAAACTTCCCATGAAGTTATTAGAAATAAGAACAGGAAGAGAGAGGATAAAATTGTCCAGGAAAAACTATGTGAAATGCCTTTAGCATGTCCTCTTAAATGTTCAGTCCTTGTTCAAATAGAGCACTGGATCTGTGCAGCAAAAGTAGCATCAAGTGTGGGCTCCAGGCATCATATATCACTCGATAGCAATACAATAGCTACATGTCACTTATGTTAATATACTTCTCGTGTATGAAGAATGAGGCAATGTTCCATGCACATGGTATCAGCTCGCAAATAAGGCAGGGAAAGAGCCAGGTGGGATGGAGATACTGATAAAGATGTGCAGCTATCATAGTAGCACAAGGTCACCAAATGCAGGGTGCCAGTGGGACAGACTTACCCGGTACTGTTCAGGTAGCTCTGGCCGAAGCTACAGTCCTTGGACAGGGAGGATGGATTGAACCAGAAGGCTGGGACACACTGGCTGTTACTGTGTCTTTCATAGCCATAGTCACTGCAAAGGCACAAGAATAATAGAAGGCATCATATCACTCAGCATGGATACCCAAAAATGCTGTGAAATTTTAGTGGACATATCTTAATGGAAAAACAACTGTGGAGGGGAAGGTCAATTAGCTATGCTAGTCCCAGGGAGAAATGACTGTTCCTTCTCCTTGAAGAATCACAGAAAAATAGCACTGGAAGACTTGAGGTTCAATCCTCTGCTCAAGGCAGGATCATCTCTGGGAACCATCCCAGTAAAAGCGTTTAACTAACCAGTACTTAAAAACGTCCAGTGATGGAGAACTTGGTCATGTTCCAGTGCTTAACCTTCCTCCTCATCCAAAAAAGTCTTCCTAATATCCACCCTTGGTGCAATTTAGGCCTGGCACTTCTCTTTGTCCAGATGGGACAGGTCAAGAATTGATCATCATCCTCCTTACAAGCCTCATATTGAAGGGCTCTTATCACAGGGCCTTTTCATCTACAATGCGGGCACCCTTGCTCAGGTTCACTCTCCTCGATTCAGACTCCAGGTGAAGTCATACGAAGTTTTCAGTACGGAAAAACCAAAACCTGAGGAACCAGTTCAGCAAAGCACTTAAACCTCTACTTAAAGTTAGAGCACTGACCTCATTGGGACTTGACCACATGGACTTCTGAATGATATAAAGTGCTCAGTTGAAGTGGGCCTCTAGCTAGGCCTTTGAGCCCAAATTAGAGAGCTAAATAGTGGGTTGAACAACATAGATAGTGGGGTTGGAGTTCTGGCAGACTTATCCAGTGGCAATGGGCTCTGGAGGGATGGGCTCTTAGAAAAGCTGGACTTGTACAAGTCCATGGGGCTGGATGCAATGCAAGGAGCAAGGATGACAGAGCAAGGAGCAATGCTCCCAAGTTGCAGCAACAGAGGTTTAGGTTCGATATTAGAAGAAACTTTCTCACTTGAGAGTGGTGAAGCACTGGAACAGGTTACCCAGAGAGGTGGAGGAGTCTCCATCCTTGGAGGTTTTTAAGGCCTGGGTAGACAAAGCCTTGGCTGGGAAGATCCAGTTGGGGCTGGTCCTGCTCTGAGCATGGGATTGGACTAGATGTGATGTCCTGAGGTTCCTTCCAACCCTCCTTTTCTATGATTTCTATGATTATACCTTGCAGACTGTTCCAAGCGCACCCGTAGAAGGTGTTACAGCTGGCGATAAATGCTCAGTTGCTATGCATGGTTCAGTGCTGGCCTATCGTTATGAATAGACTGTCATGCAGGGGAAAAGATGTTGTAGAGCCCCAAGTCCCATCTGGACCAGGAGGGGGTATGAGCCCTAAGTCCTGTCTGGACCAGGAGTGGGTATGAGCCCCAAGTCCCATCTGGACCAGGAGTGGGTATGAGCCCCAAGTCCAGTCTGGACCAGGACGGGGTGTAAGCCTCAAGTCATCCCTAGACCAGGAGGGGTATGAGCCTCAAGTCCTGTCTGGACCAAGAGGGCTGTGAGCCCCAAGTCCTGTCTGAATCAGGAGGGGTTTGAGCCCCAAGTCCTCTCTGGACTAGGAGGAGCTTGAGCCCCAAGTCCTCTCTGGACCAGGAAGGGGTATCAGTTCACCTACTTCCATCAAAGTCATCTTCCTAAAACAGATGCCTGCCTGCCAACTTAATGATGAAGCCACAGCAGCTACTGGACTCAATGGGATTTTTTCCATAATCTGTAATATGCTTTGGATCAGGTCCCGTGTGCATCCCTGGCTAGACTTGATCAGAGGGTTTTTATGTTGAAGGAAAGAATATAAATAGAGACCCTGGACCTCAGCCCGCAAGAAGCTAATCAATGCCAGCAAGCTACACCATTCTGGGAATCGCAGACAGCACACAGTCCATCTTACAACAGCCCCGTGCTCCTCTTGATGCTCTTGTTTTAACTGTGAGCCTCTTGAAGACCGAATAGGAAGTTTTAGAGAAGGGCCTTAGCAAGCAGGATTAGTTGTATACCCAGCAACCCCCTAGCCGGTGCCAGTACTCTTTGGCGGCCAGAAATTTCTGAGCTGCTTGAAGAGATTCAGCGATTCCCTAATGTTCTTTGTCTTAGCATTCAATTTAATCAGCCTCAGTGGGTCAGCCCCGCATAGGCAGAAATGCCTGGCAGTGACTCGGTAATTAAAAATGTTCAGGAGGAGTTGTACTTTGCCCCAAAGAAGAAAAGAGACGCATAAATATTTAATAAAATTAAAGACAACATTGCTGTATGCCCCAAAGGCTCCGGGCATGTTCATTAACTTCTGGTAAATGTATATTAAAATCTCACAGGCTGTCCACCTTCCCTCTCACAAGCCTCGGGGTTTGCATAAGTTAGGGAAATAATCAAGTCCAGATGCTGCTCCGTCTTTCACGGAAAAGCTTCTTGACAGAGTAAATAAAGAACCAGCAGGGGGGAAAAAATACCAGCGAGCATTTGAATAACGCTTCCTGGTTCCTGCTGCCATTTTTTCCCTGCTAAAAAAAAGGCTAAGGTTTGATTTTTAAAATGCTTGCTTAAGCCAGTGTGCTCTTAGCCACAGTGATGCCAGCTTTGTGTTTATCTGCCACCTCCACATCAGGTTAGCAAACCCACACGCTTGTGTCTGGAAAGTGTGGGTCTACGGAAAGGCGGCTAAGCCCTAGTGACAAAATGCACTTCCACATCTCGCCCCTCGGGCTCTCCCAGTCAGATCTGCTCAGTTTAACACAGAAAACACGGGTCCGGCTGAGATTGCCGAGAGCAGTTCGTGATTTTGGGTACCCTGCTGGGTTTTTGGGATGCCCAGGTTGAACAGCCTTTGAGAGCCCTGCTTTTCCAAAAGTGAGGAGGGCCGTCCTCTTGAAAAATCAGAGCCTTTGAAGATATCTCAGACTGGGTACCCCAAAAATGGCGGTGCCCAAAACCAATAGTCATTTTTGCTTCTCGTGATGGATTTCCCTTCCTCCGTCTTTCCTGTCAGCCCTGCAAACTCACGTATGAAAGTCAAGCTGGTTCCCTCTGGCTTGTGCATCACAAAGAGCTATGATGTTGTAATGAGAGCCTCATGAAAACAGACAGGCGGCTGAACTTTGCAGCTAGAAAGCAGGAGACGCAGCAACCGATGGGACCAAGGCATAGCCGTTCTTGGAGCTAAATGACAGGCTGAGCTTGGTGCCACGTGCAAACACGTCTAAGATAAATGCTGTGAAAAGGTCCTGTTCTTAGTGTAAAATCTTAGGTTTAGGAGTGACAACTGCCTACAAGATGCCATTTCTCCTGGATTAAGTCGGAAGACTTTTAGATTTCCTTCCTCTATTATTCATAGTATTATAGAAGACAAGGGTGGAAGGGACCTCAGGAGGTCACATCTAGTCCAACCCCCTTCTCCAAGCAGGACCAGCCCCAACTACATCATCCCAGCCAAGCCTTTGTCTACCTGGGTTTTAAAAACCTCCAAGGATGGAGGTTCGACCACCTTTCTGGGTAACCTGTTCCAGTGCTTCACCAGCCTCCTCGTCAGAGAGCTTTTCCTAATATCCAACCTCAACTTCCCTTGCTGCAACGTAAGACCATTGCTCCTGTCATCTGCCACCACTGAGGACAGTCCAACTTCATCCTTTTTGTAACCCCCTGCAGGTAGATAAAGGATGCTATCAAATCCCCCCACCCTTTAGGAAAAGGTGAAACTTCTTTCAGATGAGATATACTTCTGCTCAATGTCTTTGACTCTTGGGTTGGACCCAACTGTCTCCAGGTGCCATGAAAATGTAGTAACCTTTCTTCATATTCCTTGTTTCCCATCATTTTGGTACCTTTACATGTCAAGATTGGATCAGAAAGTCCTGCAAAAACCGACGGGTGGGGGGGTTACAAAAAGCAGCTTCTCAAAGCAGGTTAGAATTTACAACACCATTAATTCGAAACATCAATATTTATGCAAAACAGCTGGTGACTTCTGACAAGCCCAGGGTGCACGGGGAGGCGAAAGAAGCAGAATCGGCGGATTCCTTAATAAAGTCCTGCTGAAAAGCAATAAAACTTTCCCAGGCTAACAGAAAAATCATTTCCCTGTCTTGTACCTTGGGGCCTCAAGTGGTGACAAAAGCCAAGTGAGTCTGAAATCTCCTCTTCGCCAAGTAGGAGGCACCCTCCAGGGGCATGTTGTAAGGGCAGTGTTGGCTTACCCATTCATTTCCATCAGAGCCCGCTTGGATACCGTCCGCATCCAACCACCTGGCTCTGCACAAGCCCCAAGGCAACGATTTGCACAGCAGCATCATGAGTTATAAAGGACCAGGGTACTCACCACTCGAAGTCGCCGTCGGCGCAGACGCAGGGTTCAGAGACAACAGTCCTGGAGTAGTCTCTCCCCAGTGCACACTGTGCCCCGGGCTTGCGCTTCTTATAGATCTTCCTCTCCCCCATGACACAAGGCTCCCCCTTCCGCAGAAGAAAGAGTGGGAGTTAGGAGGAGGAGAAACCGGAGGATTTCTAGTTCCTGCCTCCCTCACAGCTTACTGATGTTGGACTGCTTATTCCTATTGTGCAAGTGGCAAAAGTCGTGCATCAAGAGGGGAACTCTCCAAGGGCAAACACAAAGTCTGTGAAAGCCTAGGTGTAGACCCCACGAGCCTGGGCTTCTCTTCCCCCATTTGACTGCAACTCAGCCTATAGCACAGTCTTACAGCACTCAATGATTTGTTTCAAGCACCGTTCCAGGAGGTTTAAGGCTTTCTAAAGCAATACAGAGGATATCTAAATCAAAAACAGAAAGTCTGACCTTTAGGTGAATGGCCATAAATAAAATTTTCTGTTGCACTGAAATAACTTGCTTGGGCCCAAAAGGAAAGAAAATACACTGCAGAATTGAATTACTTTTCTTTCCCATTATTCCCAATGCCCAAGATGACTGCATGGATTCATGGGTACTGTCTTTTTTCATCATTTCCAATGGTTTTAATTTTTTCTCTGTTGGGACATTAACCGCTAGGCTACCTCGCACTCCTTTTTAATCTCCAGCACCCGTGTTTTTTTAACTGCACACTTCTTTCCCATGGGGAGGCCCGTGACCTTGTACAATGATGGCTTTTTCAAGGGATGGAGCCTCCTGTTGGCTTCTGGCCATAAAAGCATCGAGCTTGAAAATGAGACACGTGGTCACAGATGACAAAGCTTGTACAGACGACAAAGCATGTTTGCCTTGTATAGCATCTGCACGTGCTTCCTCCTCTATAACCACTATGTCTATGTCTAAATCAGGCATTTTTCTTCTCCAGCATCATCTCTTAAAAGACTCCCTAGGAGTATACAAAACCCCATGAGGTAGGCAGAGCTAACGAAGCAACTCCAACCCTCTTATAGCTTAACCACAAAGGCAAGCTTAACCTTATCTGAGCCATGCTGATGGGATGAAACTTTTTAATACAACCATAGGCCTCTGGGCACTATCACTAGCCCATGTAAGGCTGGCATCACACCCAAAGTCTCTTCAAATGTTTCCTTCGGGGCAGGGTTTATTAGCCCAAACCCTGGTAGGTAACAGAACACAAGGGCCCAAAGACCTGTCCCTCCAGACCCTGCTCAGTGCCTCAAGGCCTCCTGTGGCTCCCCAAAAAGAGTCACCTCAGCCCTTGAAAGGTGTTCAGGGCATGTCTGCATGGCCAGTGCAGCGCCGTGCTCGGTCTGGAGCCAGAAGCAATGTAGGTGCATCAGTGCAGTGCTCAACCCAGGCGAATCAAGCCTATGCAGAAGGTGGCACTGATACAGGGCTGGAGTTGGATCCAGGTCCCCAGCCAGTATCTCTGCATGGACTGCACCACGATGGGCAGACGTACCAGCTTGTTGGGAGCTAGCTCGGTTATCCCACAGAGCACATCCTCGCATTGCTGTGTGTGGACAAGCCCATTCAACCTGTGGCTGTAGCTGATAAGTGAATGGGGTTGCCTCGCAATGGGTCCCTTGGCTATTAAAGGTACCTAACACCTTGTTACACCGTTCTGTAAGTGGACACATGCCAGCAGGGGCCAGGGTCATTTGAACTTCCTGGGACAAGTTGGATGGTGCTTGGTAAACCCTTGCAGGTTTTCAGAAAGAGCTAGTGAATGTCCTGCTAATTTTAGGTGATCTTATTTAAAAAAAAAAGCAGACTCTACTGGCATATAATTAAACCAATCAAAAGGCATAAAAGGGCTTTAATCTGGTAGTCAAGGACAAGACATGCCTCTTTTGCACTGGTGCAGGGGTGGATGGGGACCTTTGGGTGCATGAGATTTGGCTTATTGCAGTTTTCGTGTAGTCCAGAGCACAAGCTGTGTCCAGCCAGGATTTAGCACCACTCCAGAAATGCAAGCACTTAAACTATGTCACATCTACAGGTGAAAACCGCTGACTGCATTGAAAGATGCCAGATCCTTCCCTTCTTGGGAAAGAGAGCAAAGCAGGCTCCTACCCACAAGCATGCAAGGAGAGCTCGGTTAAAGGCCACCCCAGAGAGGTAGTCATACCTGGTTGTGCAGGTGCCAGGTCTGGTAGTCATCCTTGTTGCATCGCCTGCTGAAGATGGATTTGTAGTCCACTTTGACCAACTGCCACTCTGAACGCAGACTGAAGTGCCCAAAAATTCTAAGCATTGGAGGGAAAAAAGAAGTGTACGCACACCATCAGCCTGGGGAATAGACTTCCCTCGTGGAAACCTTCCTGAATCTGAGAGTGGAAACCAACATGAAAGTCCCTAACTCCTCACAGAGAAGAACAATTCACCTGAACCTACCTGTGCACTGGTTCCCAATCATCTGCTGGCATCCAGTGCCCTTTCCTCTGATCCTGTGCCTCTCTTGTCTGTGTGTGTGTGTGAATGGCATGCACTATAATGGCTAGCTCAGACATGCAAATGCTGCTGTTGCACAAAGAAGAAATGACGGCAAGAGAGATTAGTCCTATTAAAGCCACTGGAAATAGGGACCCAAGGAGTTCTACCTTTGTTTAAGTCTTTGTGTTTAAGTCTTTGCTCTTTCTTAGCTAACTCAGTGTAGTTGTTTCTATTGTACAGATAACAGTATTAAATATATTTATGCTGAGCTGAACAATGAAGTGAGGAAGATGACTACAGGTGATGCTCGGTTAAGGTGACACAAGAAAACACCTGCAAAGATTGCTCTGAGTGTTGTTATGTGCCCCGGTGGCATTAGGAAAGAGCTGAGGTGGTACTGGGATTGCAAAATAACACAAATCACTGCAGGGCGGGGAATTCATGAGTCGGTTTCTGAAATGCATTTGAGCAGGCTGATTATTATCCCTGATTCGGTGACTTGAGTCTGTGGTCCAGCTTCCCAAATAAGGATACCATTTTCACATCCCCAAACCACAGATTAGTCCCTAGAGATACCAACCAGCTCCCGAGCCCCACTCTACTCAGTGCTACATGGACTCACCGACAGGCAAGATAAAGGGATACGCTGTACGGTCGGGAAGCGTAGTGCTGTGTTGAGGCTGGGAGTTACCCATGCGCTTGCAAGAGCAGGACAAAGTGAGACCAAGCACATCAATGCTGTGCATCCCACCATGCTCTCAAGTGCAATAATTACTAAGAGAATCTACCTGGAGGATGCTCACATCTCCTAAAAGGAAAACAACCCACAACAAATCCACCCCTAATTAATAAATAACATCAGGTATCCAGACAAAAGGCTCCACTCAACTGGAATTGTTGGATGAGCTGCGGGGAGCCTGCTTTTCGATAAACTAACTGCTTCTTAAGCCTCACGCGAGTGGCTATTTTCTCAGTAAGAAGTAGTTTTTGACTCAGCAGAGGCCAAAGAAGTATATTGGTAAGGGGAAGCTATGGCATAGGCAAAGGTAACCACTTGGAAAGCTATAAACAAAGCTACAATCTCGCACAGGAGAGGCAGGAAATAAATTAATAACTATATATCTCTATATATATAGATAAAGATATCAATACAGATATAGATATCGATATAGATATATATATAAAATGAAGCCAATCAACGTGTTATCAGAACAAACCAATAAAATCAGCTTCTCCTCCCAAAACTGGGAGATTCGGACGTTGAAAGAATAGCTCTTTGAAAAACTTGGCTAAAATTTAATCCGGTTTATTTTCACACTACGCATAATCTGAATCGTTTCTAGCCCTTGAACAACGGGCTTTAGAAAATGGGGGAGAAGTATTTTTCCATATGCCAAGTCTTTCACAATTCTAAATGTTCACTCAAGGCATTTTTGAGATTATATTTTTATAATTCTATTAAGTCAACCTAAAGGTGCCGAAATGCTCGGCAAGTCTTGCAGTAAAAGGGAAAATAGAGCAAAGCAGAAAAGAGTGCGACCTTCTTGACACCTACATTGCTCACGTTATGACTGGAGTCTTTATCTCTCTGGGACCCAACCCCGGGTTTGCTATCTCCCCTTGCCCCATCTCATCTCCAGCTGGACTGTAAGCTTACCTCAACTTC
Source organism: Alligator mississippiensis (assembly GCF_030867095.1). Lineage (NCBI taxonomy): Eukaryota > Metazoa > Chordata > Crocodylia > Alligatoridae > Alligator > Alligator mississippiensis. The sequence goes on from NC_081829.1 coordinate 97,170,919, forward strand.
CCTTGCTGCACTGTGAGCCCATTGCTCCTTGTTCTGTGATCTTCCACCACGGAGCACAGTCCAGCTCCATCCTCTTTGGAGCCACCTTTCAGGTAGCTGAAGGCTGCTGTTAAGTCCCCCCCTCAGTCTTCTCTTCTCTAAACTAAATAATCTCAGTTCCTTCAGCCTCTCCTCACAAGTCATAAGCCCAGCCCCCGAACCATTTTCATTGCCCTCCGCTGGACCGTCTCTAAATTGTCAACATCCTTTCTGTAGTGGGCGGCTTCTAGGCTGTGTGATGTCCAAACCACTCAGTGTCGATTCAATATGTACTAGATAGGGTCGGGCTCCCAGCTGCTTCAGATATCGTTCCAGCGCACCGGGTTTGGGACGCCACACAAACAGCTCTCCACCCACTCGTGACAAATCCAGTAATATCCCGCTTGCAACACGGCTATGCTCACACCCAACATCTGGTTCGGCATCCCAGCCTCCAGCTGTGCTTTTGAAGACGGCTTTCAGCTTACGTCCTCCTAGAACGCCTGCGTGGCTAAGACGTCTCATAGACTCACTGTGCATCTTTCCTCCAAACCCGTTTGCTTGTAGATGATTTGAAGGTTACTCCATTTGGTGAGCTGGAGCCCTACCCAATATACATTGGCCCAGTCCCATTGACTCCAAAGGGACTCTGCTGATTTATGCCAGCTGTGGATCCAGCGGTGTCACAAACTCCTTACAGCAGAGAGAAGAACCATTTGCTGGAACCCAGCAGACAGCACAACCACAAATATCAAGACAATTGAGTGGCCACGGGATGGGATAAGAGCTGAACTGCAAAGTGTTGGTTCTGTCAGCACTTACTAACAGGCAACTGTTCGCTGACAGCACAGCCGGCAAAGCAGAAGGCTGCAATGCACTTTCACCAGCCTCAAAACTCACCACAACCATGTGCTTTTTTAAAACTAAAAAAAAAACAAACCCTGAAACTTTTGCTTAGTAATAATAATTAATGGAAAAAACAAGGTTTCCTAAGTGGAAGGCAATGCATTAGCATTCCAAAAGCATGGAGCATTAGCTACTCTTTAATTAAATGATTTCAAAGAAGATCTTTGTATATAATTGCTATAATTTAGATGGAAACAATACTATGCTAAATGTAATTAGAGCAGTATGAACTCTACAGGATATTTTCCTCTGTGTTAGTGGGATGATTCTGGGTCACCTGGTCCTCATATGCTTTTTTAATAAAAAAAAAAAAAAATGCTCCTTAATACTGATTAATGAGTATGATCCAGCTTTCGGTAACAAGGAATGCTCTTGGGCAGAGCAGCAAGCAAGCAAGGCTGCTGGGCTTGCAAACGAGGATGAGAGTCACCAATACTGTATACCACCGTGATGCATATAGACTGTGTGATGTACTAACCTATTGGTTTGGTGCTGGTGCTTGGTAAAGGAAACTCTGAGCCAATCAGCTCTGGCTTTGCAATAGATGTTTTGGAATAAATAAATAAATAAATAGATCAATGTTTTGGAAACAGATCACATCCTGAAGAAAAGGGTGTGAAGAGACAAGTTGGAAGGTTCCCGCTGGTGAATCTGCTCACTTGCTTACAGACACTTTCTCATTCAGTGCATCATTTCTATGCGAGTTTTTTTCCAATCTGGTTATTTTACTCACTAAGTCAGGTGGGTATTTATTCTTCCCTGCCTACATGTTGCTAACCTTCTAGAGTGAGATACAGGTCAAGGAAGAGAAGGTGAACTCTTGAGTTTGGCTGCAGTCACTGAAGACTCTTCATTACTAGTGGTGATAGAAAGACATCAAAAAGTATGGTCTTCACAACCCCAGTTTGGGAAGCTGATACAAAAAGCCATCTGTGATTTCCTCCACTGAGCAGCTGGAGCAAAAAGTCCTTGAGAATCAATAACAACAAGAGCCCAAAAGGCAATTGTATCAGACTCACTCTTCTAAGTGCTCTGTAATGAGTATGGGCCAGCATAGGTTATTTAAAGACATGATAGATTGAGTTTCCAGTCTTCATAGTAAACAGATAGGACACGCTATTCCACCTATTAGGTGTCTAAGGGTGTATCTACACATGCATTTAAGCATGCCTAAATTTAATGTGCATTGGGTTAATGCACATTAAGCAGGCATCTGCACGTGCAGGCATTCAAGTGCGTTAACGCTGTGCGTGTCATTTTAAAGCGCATTAAGGATGCACACATGTAAGTGTACATCCTAATGCACCTTACATTTAAGCTAAAGTGCCTTAGTGTCTCATGTAAATGTGCCCTGCGTGGACTAAGGCATCTAAATGCAAGCCTATTCCACCTATTCAAGTCCTGAAAGTCCATTGATGCATGTACTTTTGTAATGCACCCATCGTCTTACCCTTAATACCGAGTCACAAGAAAGCGGGGAGGAGGAGAACCCACTCACCTTTTGCATTAGCTGTTTTTCAGGGACTCAAGCAGCGAGGCATAGTACTGCACTTAGCACCTTAGTTCAGGGGTGGAATAAAATTTCCCCCTTAAATTCCATGTGGAGCCAGCACATATAACAGCATCTTTGCAACCAGCTCCATAGTCCACTCACCATTGCTAGGAAACAAGAAATTGCTTCCCAGCCCCTTATATATATATATATTTAAAGAAACAAGGGTATGCGTCTATTGCAGGGCTAGATGTTATCAATTTCTGAGCAAATTATTAGGGATTTGGAAACTGTTCCAAAATGCCTGCAGATTCATGATGAAGTCATTTTGGAAAAGGTCAGTGGCAACACCGCTATAATTAAATCTTTCATTAATTTTTTAAATACACAATAACTTACAAATGCAATAAAAATTGACCAGACGACCTTGCAAGAAATTATTTAGAAAGCTATTTCATTTTGTGGAATAACCTCACTGGCTGAAGAATAACATATCCTTTCCTTCTGCTTTTTGTCTCGAGTCATTTTTGGCTTATTAAATAACATTTATTAATGGCAGATCAAGTGAGGGGCTTGGATGTCTTGGGTTATGACATTTTCACCTCTAGACTCCTGGCTCAAACCCTGCTGTAGTCCAGTAGTGAAAACCAAGTCTTACCATGCAATAGCTACTGGGTTTTTTAAGCAAAAGGCATGGGTTGGATCAGTTTGTGTTCATTGCTGCTGTCAGAAGAGAAGCCAAAGCTGCTCAGGCATGAAAATTAAACTGCCTGCTCATTCCTAACTCAAACCCCCTTTTATCGGGTTTGAAATCACCAGGCAGGACAGTATACGAGGGAGGCATGTGGTCTGTGTTTGGTTACCTTCACTCTGGGTATATAGGAAGGACTTTGATCTTCAGAGGTGTTAATCGAGCACCATCTATTGTAACGGACTGGAGCGTTTGCAAAGCTTCCCATTTTTAACGGTGCCGTCCAGATCCCATGGCTAATGCGAGCTTCTATGGAGTGGTAAGATGCAGGACTGGAAAACAACTGTGAAAAACATCTTGCAGCTGTCCTGACCTCAGAGGGAGGGCATGCGTCTTCATTCATTTCAGAAATAGCAACATTTTCCTTCACTGGACAATGGGACGGTTGGGTGGATGAAAATGTATTTGACACAGAGGTTTAGCTGTGATCCCAATTATATTCCTTTGAAGACAGCTTGCAGGATTTGGCAGTGAACAGTCTTCAGTTTGTTTATTTAGTATTTGCTAGACACTGTCTACAAAGAAATACATTTAATTTAACTAATTAATATTCCAGTGATCCAGCACCATTGTGAATCTGGTTTTATGTAACGCTGTCAGACACTTATTGATAAAGCCATTATGATAGGTAGTGAGCATTTAAACGTTGTTTTTTAAAGGCCTTGGATACAGAATCCATCTTATGTGTAGGATGGAGTGTACAAAGCATTAAGACTAGGGCTGTGAGAGTATCTGATTTCTTTTGTTCCTACTGTTGACTGGAAAGTCAAACATAAGAAGTTTAAGGTCAAATGAAACATTTACCTGTTGCTCTATATGCACTATACCAGGGGGTCCCAAACTGTGGTACGCACACCCCTGGGGGTACGCAAGACATCTCTGGGGAGTTCACGGGAGAAAGTGTGTAATGGCGGATTTAATTTTCATAATAATCATGGGCATTTAAGGGGTTAAAATATAAAACGTGTGCTGGTAGGGGTATGCGGGCAGTCGGTAAATCTGCCAGGGGGTACACAATAAGGAAAAGTTTGGGATCCTCTGTACTGTACAATACTATACAATACTGAAATACATCTAAAAGCAAAAACATCCTTTTGAACTGCAATATTTCATTCTGAAAGTAATAAAATAAAGAATTTTGATATTTTCCAGAATTTGCTGTTCCTTTTTCTGACTGAAACTTTTTCTTGGGGGGCGGGAATTAAGACAAATTGCCAAAACGTTTCAGTTGACCTAAAACTAAGTTTCCTGAAAAAAGAACATTACCGCTTAAAAAAATACAACCTACAAACCTATCAGACTCAGATCAAGACACCTCTTCTCTAAGCAATGCCTTGTTCACAACTGGGTCATGGAAAGAGTTGCTGAATGGGAGGACCAGAGGAGCAATATACGCTGCCCTGGTGTATCCAGGTCTGAAGGAAGTGCAAATAGAGGACACCGTTGCACACTTACGGGTACATGGCCACGTTGTCCTCTAAGAGCAAGGACCATAGATCATCCCATGCCACATCAGCAAAACTGTAGGATCGCTGGAATTGAGTGAACATCAATGTTTATTTGCCATATTATTATCATGATTATTAACAGTAATACACACTTCTGTAGCATCCATTTCAAATTTCTCTGTGAGGGTTGATCCTATGCAGATGATTAAAATAAAGGGCAGAGCTTGGAACTGGTTTGTTCAGCATCTCCCAGCAGCTGATGATGTCTGTGTGATGTGCTCTCATGCATAAATATATCGGCACATCTTTACTGCGGACCCCCACCGTGTCTGGAAGGGAGTGGAAGTCCTTGATGATACACAGATGACACAGACTTGTAGGTTTTAAGGGCGGATGAGACTATTAGATCATCTTTGTCTGACTTCCTGTACAACACAGACCATCGCATTTCAGCCACTTACTCCTCCATTGTGTCCAATAACTATGAGCTAATAAACCTAAACAGTGGCAATTTCCCCCAAAAGACAGAGTTACCAACCCTTGATTTGATGTCACCCACGTCTAACAAGGCTACAGCAGACTACGTGCAGGCTTAGCCATGAAGCACATAAGCAATGAAGGAACCACTGCAAATTGAGTCGGTAGGGCTAGATTTTATGAATGGAGAATGAGAGTTGAGCCATTCCCTGTGAATTAGGCATAAATCATGACTTTGGAGACAACCAAATGGGCTGTGTAACCTCCTGATTGTTTTTTATTAGGGTTTAGATGGAATTAGCGCTAAAGGAGGTCAGTGGTTACAACGAAATTGGATGGAAAGAGAGTGAGACAAAGAAGCAGAACCTAATTGAGGGAGACACAGATCAGCAATTAGGGAGAGTGGAAGAGAAGCCAGATTTATATTATTTCATGATTGGCAAGATGATGCAGGCAGCAAGAGACTGGAAATGAAGGAGGCATAAAAGATGAAAGATGACAGTGTAAAGGAGGGCAATTGCCAGTGAAAAAAAAAAAAACACTTCATAATTTTTTATCCAAATAATAAATACAGCTTTTAAAAGCCACTTTGAAGCATTTGATACAGCTGGTTTCAGCTGGCCAGTCAGGCAGAGGCTTCAGGGCAACTGAGATATGAGTCAGGGCTGCCTGAATTTCTCTCTACAGATGGGAAAAAGACCTAGAAAAAAATGGCAATCATCTTTGGAAGGGGAAAGCAAGGTACTGAAGGGAAGCAAGTATACATTTTCGCCTAGATAAAACAGAGTCCATTCGCAAGAAACAGGACCATATCCTGAGCAGGTGTACACCGGTACAGCTCCATCAAGTTGAATACAGCTCTTCTGACACCAATGAAACTGACATTTGGTCCCGACAGTCATGGTGGACAACCATGAAATTGACAGGAGTCCTGTCAATGCCACTGGACAGCTACTATCAAGTGGAACTGGAGTCCATGGGAGCGTCTCTCCTTTGAGAAACAATGGGTGATTCTGTTCCCAAAACAAACATTTTACGGAGTTTGTGGTTCACAGAAAATTTGGAAAAATCTGCTTCCCTTCCAAAAAAGGAGGAAAAATAAACCCTCTAAATTTCAAAATGTTGAAATCCTCCAACAAATAAGAAATGGCGATGCTTACTGGTAACCTTCATTGACAGATATTGGGCTAAATGTTCAGGGAGGAATGCAACCCCCTACCAAAGGGCCAGAGACCAATTAAGGTAGAGGTAATGGGCTATAGGGTGGAATCATAGAGAAATAAGGCTGGAAGGGACTTCCAGAGGTGATCTAGTCTGACTCCCTGCCTGAGCCCTGTCCAAACCATCCTATCCCAACCATACTCCAAACTCTACATAAAACTACCATCAACTGTGACACAACACAGAAGAAACACCCTAACCTGCCACAGGTAACGCAGGAGAACCAGAGCAGCCAATGTCCTGCTTCTATGAAATGCTGTCAATATAGGCTCGAGGCATCCCAGGTAGAGGAAGTCCAATCCACAGAACTGCTGTGACTGTAGAGACAACCCAGGATCCTTAATGCTATCATTGATGCTATGGTTCCTTGAGAAACTGGCTATGGGGTTAACTCATCAAATCAATGGGCACTTTTTTTTTAAAGCGCCGGTATGAGATCAAGAACGCTACATACTACACGGCAAGGAGCGCTGTTTGAGTTTGCGAGTAACACCAAGTGCAATTAGCAAGTAATCTGCAGACTGTATAATTACAAGGAGGCTCCGCTGGTCCTGCTGGATTTACAGATTAGCTGCCCAGCAACAGGCACCAGGGAGGGACGGAGGAAGGGTTAAAAATATTAAGTGATACCAAAATATAAGTTTACTGAATAGAAAATCAAGGCTTTTGAAAACCATGAGATTTTAAAAAAAGTGGGGGAGGATATAGATATATATAGATACATATATCTACACACATATACACATATACACATATACACATAGATAGATAGATAGATAGATAGATAGATAGATAGATAGATAGATAGATAGATAGATAGATAGATAGATAGATAGATAGATAGATAGATAGATAGATAGATAGATAGATAACTATTTGGCCAATATGCCTCAACTGCTTTACATGACAACTGCTTCAAAAGACATCCCAACCACATGACAGGCAGAGGGAACAATAAACAGGGTGGAGGGAGTGTTAATTTTTAATGCTGTTTTTCAAAAAACATTTTTTCCTCCTTTGTGGTGTTCATGAAAGGCAACCCGTCTGACAGCCCTGAAAGCTGAAGTCCCCAGTCTTCCCTCGAATAGATGCTGCCAGGTACAGCAGCAAGATGAGTTTCCCCATGACGCACCTGCTAATGGGTCTGAGGCCTTGAGCTGATGATGCGATCATCCCACCAGGGCAAATGAAACTGTTTTGCCTGTTCTTTCCTTATTGCTTTGCATAGATTTCCATAAGCCATGCATGCCACTGGTTAACAGTGAGTGGCAATAATTAACACCATAACCGGTACTTGTATTAATTACCATTTGTGCTGTTGCTAGAGCAGCGACCCTGGGAATGTCTGCTCTCCAGAGCTGATCCTGAGGATACCGGCCACAGCATCTACTCTGCAACTTTACCAGCCATTACAGATGTTGATAGTTCATACTACATGTTGCCTCTTGGACCAGTGGCTTCAACCATGAAGTCACACCGTAAGAGCCTAATCGAGCCCAAGCGAAGCTGGTGACCTTCAACAAATGAGGCAGGGCAGTGAAGTAGCTGTTACATTGCACAAGCTAAGGGAAGCCTCAGATAATGGCTACTTCCAAAGGTCGTTTAAAACCAATCTTGGTATGCCAGTCGTTTGACTCAGAGCAGCAAATGCTAATATCATCTTGAAAAATCCTCAATATTCTTGAGTTTATTACTTATCTCCAGCCAAGCTATAAATCTTGAGTTAAGATTAGTTCCCTCCCCCTTCCCCCAATATGTCCCACTGCTTTCTCAGAGGTCCGAGCTAATTTCACCTCACCTAGCTGAAGAGCAGTCAAGAGATGCATGCATTGTAAATTAAAACCCTTTTCCTCTCCCCCTTTGAAGCTCTGAGCTGCATTTTCTAGGATGCCTTTCAGAACAGACCATAGCTGACTGCTGCAGTTTGCACAGCATCACAACCAGCTCGTACTGCAACGCAGTCCAAAGGATAAACTGCACAATATTGGAGGTGAAACCCACTTGAGAAACTAGGCCACTGCCAATAATATAGCCAGTTGCATCTCAAACAGATGCTGCAGTCCTAAGACCGATTCCCGGTAAAGCAGAATGGAAGTCTTTGGAGTGGGATAAAAGTAATCTGAAAGGGGGGAAAAAGAAGGGAGCTTTCTAAGTGACTGCTGAATACGCTGGATAAAGAGGGTTTGGAAACTTATCCTGCCAATCTCGCTCAGTAGAATTTCATTGTTGCTAGACTTGAGAGCTTATAACAATCTGGCAGCAAACAAGTGTTAAAACCCTGCTCCCCAAAGGCAATGAGTAGGACTAATAACAGGTCTGGATTCTCTAAATCCGCACGTTCTGACAATCCCTTCCATTCAGTCATGTATCCTGGAAGCTGACAACTACATTTACCCTTCTGCAGATCTCCGAAACAGCATCCCCCGCCCCATCTCTCTTCTCCCTCTGCCTTCTCTCTTCTGCTCAGAAGCAGCAATGGCTGTAGACCTTCATAAAAAGCCTGCCCAGGAAGTTGAATCCGTTCTTTCTCAAAGGCAATGCAGCTGGGAAAGGGCAGACTGGTAGTTTCAGAGTTGTGGGAACTGTGCTGTGCAGTGCTTGGGTGCAAACTTCCCTTTACTGCCCCGTAATCTCACTTCACTTCCTAAAGGAGCCATCTCTTCGAGGCATTCCAGGCTCTCGCACATTCATATCCCACCCCTCTCCCTTCAGTCTGTAACCCACTTGCTGAAGTTGCCAACGTGACGGCCTGCCCGTACCAACGGAGAGGAAGACTCTTTTGGGATCCGGTCCACTAGGAAGTAGGCTGAAGGCATCAATGCATTTCATAAGTCTCTACCGGGTATATTCTGCTGTTCACTAGCACCTACTACCGAGCCTGGCTGGATTCAGGCCAGAAATGTACAGAAGGCATGCTCCAAACCTCCAGTTCCCTGAGCCATCCAGTATCCCATAATGCTCCATCACACTTCACCACTCTTATTTGTTCCTGATGCACAAAACCATGCAGAGGCACAGAGCCATCCAGTATCCCACAATACTCCATCACACTTCGCTGCTCTTATTTGCTCCTGACACACCAAACCATGCAGAGGCGCAGAGACATCCAGTATCCCATGATGCTCCATCACACTTCACTGCTCTTATTTGTTCCTGACACACAAAACTATGCAGAGGCACAGAGGCATCCAGTATCCCATGATGCTCCATCACACTTCACCACTCTTATTTGTTCCTGACACACCAAACCATGCAGAGGCACAGAGCCATCCAGTATCCCATGATGCTTCATCACACTTCACCACTCTTATTCGTTCCTGACACACCAAACCATGAAGAGGCTCAGAGGCACCTAGTATCCCATGATGCTCCATCACACTTCACTGCTCTTATTTGTTCCTGACACACCAAACCATGCAGAGGCACAGAGCCCGAGTGCTGCCAATATTTTACCCAGAGCTAATCTAATGCACAGAGGAACTGCATCACCCCAAAACAGCTGTACGTACTTGCAAAGGGAAAGGAGGGGGAATGGGCTGGGGGTTGCACTCTACTAAATTGTTGTACCCTGGAAACAGAAACCCAGTCTCACATTGGTCACCCAGGAGGAAGGTAGACAAGTCATGCTGGACGGATGGAAAATACAACACTGAATTCAAGCACTGTCATTTCAAAGGTGGAGGGATGCTCTGGAGAGACTCTCAGCTCAGGGACTGATGCAGTGAGAACAGTCAAATCCGTAACAGCAAAAGGCCCCTTCCTGGGCTCTCCAATTGTACTTTCACCTCTGTGGCTGGTTTGCATCGTAACATTTTCCAGGCAGGGAGTCTCTTTCTGTCAGACGGCAGCAAGCTCAAAGGGGACGCAGCCAGGTCCAGTGGACAGGAGACTGAGCTTAAAAGGCCCGATTCCTATACTAGTCAAATACTCCATCTCTCTAAGCTGCTGTGTCTGCATCTGGCCTGTCTACACACAGGTTTGTATCACTATCCCTGCTTTCAAGGTGGTGGCAGAGAGGTGAACGTCTCTTGTTCAGATGCCAGAGGTTTGAATTTGCATCTCAATGCAGACTCATGCCAGAGGCCACCACCGGTTAAATCTGGGTACCCAGTCAAGCGAGCTGGGGTGCCAGAAGTGATGCTATAACACTACCTTGTGCTGGAAACTGGTCTGTCTCAACCACATTAGCCTGTTTTGATACCTACATGTTAGAAACTGGTTTGGACCAATGGGTACAACCCTCTAGTGCAGGTGGACACAGTAACGATGATTAAAAAGTGCTCATACTTTGTTCTTGTCTCTTCATGCTGGTCTAACGTACCCACACTAGGAGTTGCACTTATTGCTATCTACCAGCTTAGTCTAGCACCCCTAAGTGCATCAGTATAACTGTACAGTATAAAACTAAAATAACTGTATCTGTATAAAACCAGTGTATGAAGCAGGTTTCGCCTGTAAACGCTTTGAGGCAGGCTTATGACACGTACGCACACATTGCATTATACAATGGAGACTTAATCTCAGATGACAGATTACTATAATACAGATAAATAATATTACTTGGCATTTAACAACTAATAAATAATGGTTTTCCCTCGGGAAATTATTTTAGGAAGTGGCTGAACACTCAGTGCAATCTGGCACATTTTCATGGCAAAGGTTGCTCTTCTGAAGGCCCAGGAACCAGTTGTGGTTTCAAGCAGGACTGTGTTGCAGCAGCCGGGATGCTGGTGGATGCTATAACAGCACATCAGGTAACTCGGTTCTTGCTTCATTTCGGTAGGATTTGAAGATGGGCCTCACATGAGCTTCTTTAGCATCTCGCTGAGCCTGCTTAGCACCCCGACACCCTGCAGTGATCGAGGCATAGCTAGGGAATGCTAGGCTCCAATCCTGTATTTGGAGGACCTCTGAAACCAATGTGGGTTCCCCATGGGAACACAACCCCCCTTCACCTACAGCAAATTGTAGGATGGAGGCCTTACCTACCCCAAAATACAGCCAAGAGAGCTGCAGCAACCTAACGGCCCTCGTTTCTTTGGACTGAAAGCTTCCACAACCTCTCAGCCTGACCCTACTTTACCTTTATGAATCAGTCCATTAAAATTCCTGCTGAGAAAAATACCCAGAAAAGCTGCAGAGAAACCATTTCTGGATGGCTTATGATGGGGCTGTTTTACTATTCAACTCCTGGAAACCGGTGGGCAGGAATTTTTATAAGCATCTCTGGTGAAGACTGTGTGAAAATCTTTTACAGCTTTTATAAGTGCTGATAAAAAGTTTTATAAATTCCTCAATAATAATAAAAAAGGCTTTTAAACATTTTTCTTTTAAAAAAAAAAAGTCAGTTCTCTGTATAGTTGGCAGGGAACATCCACTAAACTGGCCCCCTACATTCTCCATCAAAATACCACAGGGATAAATAACAATAACCTCAGATTACTAAAGCATTTTTCATCTCAAAGGGAACCGCATGGATTTACAAAGCAAATGGGCCAAAACCTTAGCTGCCATAAAATGATTTAGCTCCACTGGCTTCAATGATGGTATCAATGTACTGATTTATGCAAGCTGTGTGTGTGCATGTGCCCGCGCAGCATACACATGTCCGTGCCTGTGCACCCGGGTGTGGGTGTTCATGTTATCACTGTACTTCCGACTGTGCGTGGAAAGCAGTACACATCAATAACATTATACAAAAATATAACAATGATTAATGATTATGCTCTGCTGACTAGGACAGAAAGTTTAGAGTCTCAGGATCTCTGAAGAAAATTAGATAGAGAGAATACGCTGCCCACTGTGCAGAGCTCAGGATCTCGCTCCTTGGTCAGCGCTGTGTGTCCTCTCCCTAAAAATGCCCTTTAAACCAGTTTCATGGAAAAAAACAAGTATTTGGCAGTGGCATTTTTTGAATGGCTCTTTTTCAGTGAACATTGAAGCAGCGTTTGTAGATGGAAAACCAACTCTGAGCGGGTCATTTATCCTGCTGGCTTCTGCAGGAGTGTGTGCTCCCTTCCAAGCTCCTTAGCCAGTTCTCCAAAGCCAGGTTTAGTATGCACACAAAACACAATCCTCTGTCCTCTCCTGGACACTAGGAGATGAGCCCCTTCCTCCTCTAGCCCCAGGGCAGCAACCTGACCTCTCTGTGCAACAAGCTGGTCCCTTCACAACTTACTTCTTCCTTCACCTTGCTTTCTCCTTTGGGAGCTTGTAAAGCTCCCAGTGGCACTTCTTCCGTAGCCAAATGCCCCATAGCTGAGCTCTCTTAACAGGGCTGACTGTTCCTCTTTAAAGGGACAGTCTGCCATGTTACACCAACACACACACATGCTCTCTCCATGCCACTCCACACAGTGGACAAACCCATTTCGTCTACACGTGCCCTAAGATACCATCTCCAAGAGTCTGATTCAGAGACACTATGACCAAAAGGGGCCCTTATAAGGACCTTGTCTGATATAGGCCGTCGGATTTTCTTGTACATATGCCTATTTGAATGAGAGAAAAAGTATCCATGCTTGATTTAAATAAGGAGCAGTTACAGCATTCTGCATCTCAGGTACCAAAATCTGCCACCATCCAACCCCAAATTCCACTTGTGCAAGCAAATTCCCCATGCCTTCACCCCTGAGGAACAGCTGTGGTGCAATGGGAAGCCAGCCCCTTTTTCATAGCCTGGGCTGCATTTTCCCCTCCCTGAGAACCTTTTTGCACAGGAGACTGGGGTGGTTAGGGGAATAGGCAAGATTACACCTCAATAAGTCTCAGGCTGCCCAGTTCCCAGTCCTGACACACCACGCATGTCTGTGTTGTTGTCATAGGAGCTGGCTCCGCTGACTTTCTGCCAGCTGCGAGATCTCTCTCTGCTCCTTGGGAATTCGTGACCTGTTACCTCTGGCCAGATTCCAGCTCTTTGTGTCAGAAATTGATCTGTATTAAATAGATGGCCTTTATCCAAGGGTTATTTCATCTGTGCAGGGTGAATGCAGCCAGGGCCAGGTGATGGAGAGCTTATGGTGTTGTCTGCTTTGGCTCCACAAGCAACCGGAGGGCTGCCCCCAGTCACCCCAGCTGTAAATGGGTACCTGGTCATACACAGTCAAAGATGGATGCATGTGACATTATTAGTTATTGCCATAAGCATGCTAACCTGTTAGACTCAGACCCATCTTCTGGCTTGGAAGAATATATTATTGCTGCAGGAGACATCAAGGCTAATCCCCAAATCCAAGTCCTAGAAAATCAAATCACTAGAAAAGGTCTGAAGCAATGTTTTTTTTCTGAATCCAAACTTACCATTGGTGCCACCCCTGTCCACGCTCGGTCCATCCACGATAGCACCACCACTAGTGAGGTACACCTGTCTACTCCTGAACTACAGCAAGTATACAAGAGTATGAGCAACTAGAACAGGCAAGATTTTTTGAGTAGATGCAGTATCTTTTATCAGACCAACCGAGTAGTTGGAAAAAAGTTCTTAGCAAGCTTTTGGGTGCAGTCGTCCTTCTTCAGGCATTGGGAGTCTCTGCTGGTCTGAGACTCCAAGGAATGAGAGAAGCTAAAGGTGTGGCAGGATGTCAGTGAGAATGTAAATAGGAAGAAATCAGACAAACAAAAGGTAAAGCAGGGAAGGGAGGGAGGGGGGAAGCAGGGAGGGGAAAAGGCCAAAGGTGAGCATGGGAGACACTACAGTGGTGGTTATTTAAGGTAGAAAAGAGTCTGTCTGTGAAAAAGGAAATAGCTAGAAATTAGGAAGACAAATGGCAGACAAGTAGGGGAGGGGACGGCAGAAAAAGTGGGGGAAAAGAAAAATGTCAGACGTCAAGTCTCTCAGGTACCTGATGAATCAGATGTCAGGCTGGCTGTAAGGTGTCATAAATCCAATGTCTATACTGAACCCATGATTTTTTGTATCCAGTAGATTTCTGAAGCGAAGTTTGTAGGCTTGTCCATGAAAGGTGTTTTGTAGTTTTCCTCTGAGGATTAGAACTGAGAGATCGGAGAGGGAGCGATTGGCTTGTGAGGAGTGTGCCTTCACAGGTCATTGGGGATTCTTGTCTTTGATAGGTTTTCAGTGTGTTCATTCTGGCGCACGGTTGTTGTTTGGTTTCTCCTACATATTTTCCACCAGGGTATGTGGTGCACTGGATGAGATATATTACAGATCCGGCAGTGCAGGTGTAGGATCCAGGAATGATGATGTTTCTGTAGTGGAGTGTAGTTTATTGTGGGGGTGGTGGAGGTGTGTTGGCAATTTTTGCATTTTTTGACCTGGCATGGTCTGGATCCATTAGGTGCGGTTTAGGTCAGTGGTCTCAACCTTTTGCAGCTTATGTGCCACCTACATAAGGTAAAAAAATCCTAGTCCCACTGATGGATAAGCAGGGGTAGGGGGTGTCCCCAAGAGGCCAGTCAAAGAGCAGGGGGATGTCCCCCAGCAGCTGACTGAAGCACGCAAAATCAAAACCGGAAGTCCCGCCATAGCACTTCCAGTTTCACTGCTGCGACCCAAGTCCCGCCTAGAGGACCTTTGTGTCTCACCAGTTCAGAAACCCTGGTTTAGGTCACAGAAGTTTGCTTCTGGTGATGAGGTAAACAAGGTTTGGTGCTTGCTTGAAGGCTAGGCTGGGTGGTTCTGGAAAGATCTCTTTAAGAATTGGGTCTTCTTCTAGTATGGGTTGCAATTGTTTGAGGATTTTCCGTGTAGGTTCCAGGGAAGGGTGATATTTCATAACTAACGGTGTGCGATTTGTGGGGATTGTCTCTGGTGTCTCCCCTACTCACCTTTGGCCTTTTTCCCCCGGCTTTTTTCCCTTCCCTACTTTACCTTTCTAATTCTACCTATTTACATTCTCACTGACATCCTGCCACATTTTTAGCTTCTCTCATTACTTGGAGTCTCAGACCAGCAGAGCCTCCCCATGCCTGAGGAAGGGTAATTGCACCCGAAAGCTTGCTAAGAACTTTTTTCCAACTGCTCACTTGGTCTAATAAAAGATATCACACCTACTCAATGAACCTTGGCTGCCTATGTCCTTAGACCAACATGGCTACAACCAAAAACCTGACCAAGTAGAATGATTTCTCTTCTCTCTTCCAACTGATATAAATCAACAAATACTGGCCGCTGTCACCGTACAAATGAGCCAGTGATGGCAGCATCAGACCCACTGCAAAATAAGCAATCTCAACATCAAGACCAACAGGAGGTGTCCAAGTTTTTTCCACTACCGTTTTTCCATGACAACATCATCTCCCTCCTCCTGAGACTAATGAAGGGTGCTTATTCATGTCACTTCTCTACTGCTGCAGCAGCACTATACAGCCGCTTCCTATAGTAAATGTGGAATATTTAGCTCCTAAGGAGTTAACTGGGTTGCTTTCTTGTCATCGGATTCCTTATGCATCCTGTCACACCAAGGCTGGAGGAAGAGCAGACAAGCAAGCCACTTTGCATACTTGGGCAACTGTTCAATGAATCATAGGGTGAAAGATCCCCAGGAGATCAGTCCAACCCCCCTGATCAAGGCAGGATCATCTCTAACTAAACCACCCTACACCAATATTGTCTAGCCTGCTCTTAAAAACATCCAGGATAGAAATCCCACAACCCCTCTGGGCAATCTGTTCTAATGCTTGAGCACCCTCGTAGTGAGCAAGTTCTTTCTAATCTCCAAACTAAATTTCCCTTTGGTGCTATTTAAAAACATTGCTCCTTGTTTTGTTCCCCTACAAGCCACAGAGATGAATCTACGTCCATCCTCCATAACTACCCTACATGTCTTTGAAGACCGTTATCAAATCCCCAACTCAGTTTCTCTTCTCCAAACTGCAGAATCCCAGTTCTTTCAGTCTTTCATCATAATTCATGTTTCCCAGACCTCTAGTTATTTTTTTTTCCCAATTTCCACTGGGCCACACAACCATAGCTTGGTGCAACAGCATACAGATCAGATTCGACAGTGTTTTGATTTGACGGACAATGTTATTCGGGCAACCAAAACCTTTACAAACCTTGAAAGAGACGCCAGCTCTACCGCAGAGAATCCTGGTTAGTGCCATACGGCAATTTATCCTTTAACAAGCAACACATCCACAGGTGGGAAAACTACAATCCAAATAAGGCCAACATGCTAGACATACCCCCAAGTATGCAACGATAGACCCCAGCACAGCTCCCATGTGACCTGCCCGTACTTACGTCATTATCTGTGTCTCTATGCCGGGATCCACCAGGGACCCATCCACGAAAAGTGGGGTTGACGTGAAGCTGTATTTAATCCAGGATCTCCCTTCATCGAAACTCACCCTGGGATAAAAGCAGACAAGAGAGATAAGTAGGAAGGGATCACTTTCAAAGGGCGCTTGTACACATGACGGGGGTTTAGTCCTTAGGGCTGCCGTCCATGCCCCCTAAATTGAAACGGTGGGTTTTTAATTGAAACAGTGGGGTTTTATTTTTCTATCACTGTTACGGTGAGGGGACTGATCCTTTTTTTTTTTTTTTTTTTTTTATGGTGAGGGGGTCCAATCCTTTTTTTTTTCTTTCTGTAGAGCCTGCCTGTGGCCAGGGAGTGAGTTGCCAGTGGGCCGAGCGGCCCCTGAGCTACAGAGGGCCCTGTTCCTTTCCTTCACGGCAGTGACACCCCCCGGGGCCACATGGGCAGGCCGCTAGTAGGCCGGATGCTGCCCCAGCTCAGAGGCAGCACCCGACCCGATCCAACTCTTCCATGACCCTGAGCTGGGGAAGCACCCAGCCCACTAGTAGCCTGCCCAGGCAGCCCCAGGGGGTGCCACCACCGTGGAGAGAAGAACCAGGGCTCCCCACAGCTCAGGGACCACTCAGCCTGTTGGCTGGCTGCAGGAGAGGGGGCCAGGCTCCATTAGAAAAAACAAAAGGATCAAGCCCCTCGCCACTTCAGGTGCCGGCTGGAGGCAGACGCAGTGAGATGCCTGACCCTTTTTTTCTGCAGAGCCTGCCCACCTCTCCCGCAGCCAGGGGGTGAGCTGACTAATAGCTGCGATGCATCGTGGCAAACTAAAGTACATTAGGATGTAGTTTAGTTTGCAAAAATGCAAACTCATTTAAAATCCCCCAAAACTCTTGCACGTGTACAGTGCAATGCCATTAAGCCATACCAAGTGACACTTTCATCACATGTACATGGTAATGGTGTCATGTGTACAGGTACCCTTTGGCACCATTACTCAGGCAATGACACAACTTTGAAGGCTCAGGAGGGACAGCAGCTGGATTTTGAAAAAGGTGGTAATCCTTGATATCACCCCTTCATTAATCCATGCTCTCAGAGTGCTATGAAGAAGTCAAGCACCTGACGCAGTTCTTAAGAATCGAAAAATGTCCATGTTTCCTAACTCAAACTGGAGCTGAGATGCAAACAGCAGCACCTAAAGCACGGCAGTTCACAGTTGCCATCCTCACTTTGGTGAGAGGTAGTTAAGTGCAGCAGAGAAAAATGCATCGCTTCAGATGTGGCCCAGTGCTTGCAGCAGGGAACAGTGCATCCACCTCGGGCCTGTGGTGACTCACTGTGCCCATCCCTTCCTCTAAACCACCGACTTGAATGCAAATCCCCCTCAGGGGGCTCTCTGGGGTTTAGTTCATTACTATTAACTATGTGCTTTCTGAGTGGCAGGTGAAGCATGCTACACTGAACCGAATTCTGCTCTCAGCTACCCCCAGGCAGCTCTGCCGACTTCAGCAAGGTTGCACTGGAAGAACAGAGCAGAATCTAACTTCTATCCACTGGGAGATGGACTGTGCCCAGTTAACATCAGGAAACAGGCAGTGGATGGTAATCGCATTCAGACACGATGGCTCAGTATCCTAGAAGTAATTCCCAGGAGCCAGTGGACCTGGGCTGGAGTTTTGTTTGTTTTAGAAATACTTTGGAAAACTTGGAAGTTTTTTTGTGCTCCTGGATTCCTGTTCCAATGGTTTCCGCCTGATTCCTCCCAGAATTCTGCCTGCAAAGCACAATAAAGAGGGGAAGGCGAAGATTTCTCAGGTCCAACTTGATTAGGTCCCCTCTCACCAGGACCATTTCAGAGCTCTCTGTAATTAGAGCAGGTGCCTGGGCTGAGAAAGCTGACAGACAACCCTGGTTGGGTCTTACTGCAAAAAAGGAAGAGGCACAATTTCTTCCTGTATTGGCCGGAAATGTTTCTCACTTCAAAGCGAACATATTTTCAAAGGAGGGAAGCTTGGGTGAGGATTGCTCTCCAGTTCTGGCAGGGTTACATCTGCAGCATTTGACATCGGTGCTTCTGCAAAAAAGCAGGTGTATTCCCCTGGTCCGTGCATTCAACGTATCCATCTTCATGCTGGGTCCATCACAGCTGTCATACATAGCAGTGGCAGTAACCTTTAGGGCAGGCAAGCCACCACGTAAGCACTGCACCCTCCCCAAGTGCTACTCCACACCCCTTCCCAAGCCTGATCTGATGCTCTGCCTTTGGCTCCCTGCCATATCTGCTGCTATCTTCCCTGCTCCTTTCCTGATCTGCTGCATGCCACGCAGAGAGGCTGTGTGATACTTGGGGTGCACATGCTGCCTGCTGGCCACCCCCAATTTACAGAGCCTGGCTTTTTAACCTAAGCCATTGAAACTTAAACTTGGAGGCCTCAGGTTCAATCCTCAACAAAAACTGGCAGCTGCCACACTGTTTCTGGAAAGTGGCAGGATACTTGAGGGGGAAGAGGGGTGGAAAATGTTCTGCATAGGCCATTCTATTTACAAACCTCCAGAGAAATAGGTTTCCCTCTCCTTTAGGGAAAAGGAACCACAACCCTTCTTATATCTTAGGGCAAGCTGGAGTAGTTGGGTCTGCTAGATGGGTTATTGGAAGGATGCGGGAGTCCCTGGACATAAGGCCGATTGAGGATGTCTTACGTCTTTCCATTTGATCCCATGATGCTTACCACGGTGGCTGTGCGTGAGCACATGCATGGGTGCACTCGGTGCTTCAATACTGGCGTCTATCTCATCCAGGAAAGCACAAAACAACTGCTGATTCTCCCTCTGCCTAAAGAAGGGTGTTTGTACCAGAAAGCTTGCAAAGAACAATCTTTTCAAAGATTTAGTTGGTCTAAGAAAAGATACCAGAGCTCTGTGCTAACACTGAGGGAGGGCCAGGTTTTCTCCCTTAAGAGCCATTACTGAGACCTTCACCTCAACACCGCCAACGCACGGCATGGCAGCTGCCGCAGGAAAAAGCACTGCAGACCAAGGACAGACTTCCATAGGAGAGTCACAGGGAAAGAGCTTATCCTCCTAAAATCTATTTATTTAAATATATGCATCTCCCCACACACATCTATGCATTTGTATGTTGTTCTGCCTCCCTGCTTATCTACCTAACTAGCATTTCAATTTCTGGGGAGCAGCATGCTTCATTAGCTTAGCTCAAGCTCCCTCCGCTTTTCAATTATCAACCCCTCTTTTCTCCAGGATGAAACTTATTGTACAATGTCTCAGCCTGAGAATAAATAGGTATATGTACACTTTAATCTAGGCAGCCTTTCCTATACAGCAGCCACCTAGTGAAGTAATATGATGCAAATCCCGAAGTCCCTACAGGTAAAATAAGGAGAGACCTGTTAGAGTTGACAGCAACAATGACTCTAAATAATTATTTATCGTGGAGAGAGGGTTGGGTGTTCAGTCAGGCACATGCAGTTGTATCAGGCTAAATGAAACAAGGAAATGCTTGAGAGGAAATTCTCCAAGGCAGGAGAAGGGCAGTTGTCTACCCGCCTACGGTTAGTCACTGCGTGCATCTAGGTGCGTGCAACTTAAATGCTCTCCCAGACATGCATCCAATCCACCACCTACATCCAGATATAAATAGCCTCTCACTTACAGAATGCAGCCTCACTTGGCCAGTCAATGGGACAGATTATGGAGCAGGGCGCTAATGAATCTCAGAGCTAGGCTCAAGCGGAAGGGTACACTAATAACAGGATAATTAATGACAAGGAGACAATGATGTAAATGGTCCATTCATAATTACAGGCCAGCACTGAACCCTGCATAGCAACTGAGCATTTATCGCCAGCTGTAACACCTTCCGCAGGTGTGCTTGGAACAGTCTGCAAGGTATAATCATAGAAATCATAGAAAAGGAGGGTTGGAGGGGACCTCAGGAGGTCACATCTAGTCCAACCCCATGCTCAGAGCAGGACCAGCCCCAACTGGATCATCCCAGACAAGGCTTTGTCTACCCAGGTCTTAAAAACCTACAAGGATGGAGACTCCACCACCTCTCTGGGTAGCCTGTCCCAGTGCTTCACCACCCTCCTAGTGAGAAACTTTTTCCTAATATCCAACCTCAACTTCCTTGGCTGCAACTTGAGCCCATTGCTCCTTGTCCTGTATCTGCCCCCACTGAGAACAGCCCAGCTCCATCCTTTTTGCAGCCCCCCTTCAGGGAGGTGAAGGCTGCTAGTCAATCCCCCTCGGTCTTCTCTTCTGCAGACTTAATCAGCCCACTTCCCTCAGGTTCTCCTCTTAAGCCATCCCCCAACCCCCTCACCATTTTCATTGCTCTCCACAGGACTCTCTCCCTTTTGCCCACATCCTTTCTGTAATGGGGGCCCAAAACTGGACACAGGACTCCATACATGTGGTGCTCTGGCCTACTGGCTTATAAGAGCTATTTCCAAATTTGGTCCTTCAAGGCTGAAGGATGAAACCACCCCTCACAAACCCCAGTTATACTTTTTCACCTAAAGGTTGATAATAAGGGTATGCGAGTGTCCTTTTGAGACTTGATAGTAGTCTGGTGGTCCAAACATTTTGGGGATTTGTTGCTTTTAACATTCATCAGTCAAGAATTAAGCTTTTATACATTACCCTCCAGGGAAAGTGTGTTCATCTTGAATGAGGACTAGCAGAATCTGGCCTCTCTCTGGCATTGTGCACATACAGATGCTACGGTCCTGTGTCCTACAAGGACCTCTGCACAGGTAGCCCCTTTTGACCACATGCATGGATGAACCAGAGATTAACTCCAGCTCTTCCTTGTCTTAAATACGTGTTTCTTGAAAAGGCAATAGCAACCATAGCCTTGAAGACAGGGAAAGTCTCCCTTGGACTGGGCTCTACCACCTGGAATAACAACACAGTCTAGCTCACCTATAATGCTTTTCATCTGACACGCTCCAAGTGCTTCCAGTGGAGATCAGTGTCATTATCTCCATTTCCCCAGGGAAGGTGAAACACAGGGGACTGGTCCATGGTCATCCAGCAGAAAGGCTGGGACTAGGATCCAGGTCTCAGGTATCCCAGCCCAATGCTTCACCCATTGGTCTACAGTGCTGCCTTCTCAAGGACAAATGCATTGGACTGCACATCTTGCTGGGGAGATTTTCTGTTCACTTGCTGAGCCTGATCATTTATTTTATTTTCTGGTCCCAAACACTAATCCCGGAGTGAAAGACTCGTGACTCCCAGTCGAAAGCTTAGCCCACTGAACCATCCCTTCCACTCAGAAGATCTTAGAAAAATCCAGAATACTACTATTTAACTTGCAAAAGAAAAAGAGAAGGGGTATGACCCATACGTGTGCAGCCTTCTCTACATGGTGGAATGGCATGTACTCATGAAGTGTGTGTTGCATCTCTCTCCTGTGGTTAACTCACATAAAGGACAACTGCCTATGAATGTGGTTAGTCCTTTAACTCAAGCTGTAGAAACATGTGCTTCAACGCAAAAGGTTAAACCTTTAACAGTGGCTTATGTTGGGATCATTATAGGGTCATTTGACTGGTTATGGTGACGAAGTCAGACATTTTGACATGAAGAGGGAGCTATCAATGGTCATTTTTGTATACTAGAAACATCATGGTGCAATGAATTAAGACAGAGCCAGAGTTTTGAATTCCTTGGCTTCTGCCTAAATGTACCTTAACTGAAGGACTGTGTGTGATAATGACTCAGGTGGAGGGGACCTTAGCACCTCATTATGGCTATCAAACATCATTACTTTCTTTTTCTCTTCGATTTAAAGCCTTATTCCGTCAGTGGATGCACCGTATGAGGACACAAGTGTCTATCAGCATCAAGATGAAGGATGATTCATTCCCACAGGAGCCTGACCCTCAGCTCGGAAGGCGATTTCTGTTTAATTTCCTTTGTGTCAACTTTTAAAGGTGGAGAGGTCAATCCATTAGGCGGTCCTCTGCTTCAGCGGAGAGCTAAGTCTGACAGCAATGCTAATTCAGACCCCGCTCTAGACACAAGTGCCAGTGGTGAAGTTCAGCTCTGCAGCTCAACTCCCTACAAAGTCCAACCATCAGTGGAGGGGGTGGTGGAGCGTCTCCAGCGCTGTGGCTTCCTAGACTTCTGTACGGTGAGAGCTGAGCCCCTGTAGCAGACGTCTCCAACCCACTGCTGGTGAGCACACCAAAACCCAGGTCTCAAGGGAGGTGCCGGGGCACCCCAAAGGCATCTTCACTGCTTCAATTCTGGGGCTGACAGATATGGAGCATGAGTAGGTGGGTGGTACTCATTGCCGTGGTGGTAAGATGGAGCTCTTTGCTGTTACATAGATTCATAGATGTTAGGGTCGGAAGGGACCTCAATAGATCATCGAGTCCGACCCCCCCCGGTGTAGACAGGACTGTCCCTTCGGCAGAGCGCTACACTCACAGGCCTACCTTCCCCTCCTGGTTCTACTGGCCAACATCAACTCCTTTTGTACTGCTTCCAGGGTTAACTTGTATGGGTTGGCAGCAATTAAGTGTCTTCATATTTCTAGTAGACTCTACCGTGCTGACTCCTTGCCCTCTCTGCCACACTTTGCCAGTCTTGTTTATCTAGATCCAGAACCTGCATATGGATGCATATGGGATAGGAATGCACCGGCTAGATGCTTTAGCAAAAATGTAAGCTCTAAATTATCCAAAGCAGAGTCAGTCTCTTATTATGAGCATGTGAAGCTTGTAGCACAAAGGTCCCCTGATAGAAAATAGAAAGATGTCCAAAAAAAAAGAAGAGGAGATAAACCATGGCATTTTGGGATCTGCAGGATCAGGATTTTGTGGTTACTGAAGAAAGTAAAATAGTACTTAAGTATTAGACAATGCAAAGTTAGCACCCACCAGAGAATGGTCTCAAAGCCAGGGAAATAGGCTTACCACAAGTGCCGGATGGGCATTGAAGTGTGCTTCATGGCCACGAGTGCCCCGCCCCAGTCAAGATACCATACATTGTATTCTTCCTCAAAGATCTGGAAATGAGTCAGGTACAGAGTGAACGTTATTAGCCAATTGAGGCCCAAGGAATGGAAGATAGGATTTGCAAAAGGCACCGTTTCCCTCCCCTATACATGACTGTACCTGTCTCCATGAGTTCCCTCCATCAGAAGAGACAAACATGCCGATATCAGCATATGACAGTTCGGAGCCGATGTTCCCTGAAACGCAAGTGGATTTGGTAAGTTCTTGGGTGGATGGAAGGGAATCGTGTTTTCAGAAAATCAGGGGTAACAGGTTTGACCAATGATCTTTACTACCTTATTTCCAGGGTCATAGGAAATCAATAAGGGCCAGGCTGAGAGGTTAAAGATATGAAAATGCTGCAAAGATCAACATGGTAAACAGTTCTAAAGTATTCTAAAGTAAAATAAAGTCAAATATGAAAAAGTAAAAATTAGGTAAAAAAAAAAAAGACATTTAATTTAATTAAAAGTAAAATAAAGGAGTCTAAAGTAAAATAAAGTAAATAATTCTAAAGTCTGAAAAGCATCACATCTGCGGTTTGCTTTCATAGTGAGAGGCGCTGAGAATGTGTGGACACCGGGGGGAATGACCAACAGCTGGAGTTATCTGAATTGGGACTCGCGTGCTCAGAAAACTGCATACACACTATATGCTGATTTGGGGCCTGGATCTGTGGTCTATTCAACTGCACTTGGGGTTTTTTTCATGAAAACCTGGACACACCAACTGATGAGTTTGTGGGAGGAATGTCTGCACTGTCCCAACATTTACAATGTTTCAAAATGGGAAATTTAAGAGAATTAAAGAAAAATGGTTAAGTCAAGTTAATGTGATCCCAGCTACTTACCCATCCTGTCTTCAATTAACCTGAGCAGGTGTGAAATCAAGGGTGAAGGCAGAGACAAAATCTTACTGATTTTAAATGAGATGGGGATTTCACTGCAGGAGTCTCTAATCCTGAATGCAACTGCTAGCCTAAACTCAGACCCTGCAGCTCTAGCACTGTGGTCCCTACACTTTTTGGACTAGTGGAGCATTGTGTCAACCCTCAGAATTACATCTGGGCCACCGAGCCCCCAAACTTTACATGAAAAAAGGGCCCAGGGGGCAGCACAATCTACGGACCATTTATAAACCACTCAGCATGGCCTCACAGGGAACTCATGGTGCATGGACTAGCAAAAAGAATCAACTTCTGGCTAAACTGATGACTTATGGTGAAACCTCAAAAAAACAGTGTTTCAAATTACAAGTATCCTCTTGTAAAAAGTCTGATGGTTTCTGGTATGAACTTCTTGTGGGTGTAGCTCATTTGCAGAATATTAGCCAGGAGTAAATGAGCTGGTAGTCAATATAACAGAGTTCAGAATAAAGAAACCAGTATAACAGCTGTATTGATGTCAAAGGATACTGATATTAACTGCATGCGCTGTTCGGCTGTAACGGTTGCATCTACATGGTTTTATAGCAATACCAGCATAGCAAAACCACTTCAGCTTTAACCATTTCTTTCATTTATATCACACACACATGTGCACACTCACATTTTGCTGTGATAGGTATTCCTTTCCTACATCATGAATAATGAACAATGCCCCACTAGACTGCAAATGCTAATTAATGAGCTGTAGGTTTTATTTCTTGGACTGCAGTGTATTTATCCCACTTCACCTTGAGGGTGTTGGGGGAGGGAAGGGGTTTATTGACACTTTTGGTTAATACTTTCTGAGCCAGGCAGGAAGAAGTGTCAAAGCCTTGCTGGTTGCTCTTGCTGAGGAGGAACTGGTCACATTTTTATGTTAGCAAATAATGAACTGGTTTTACCTGTCTACAATTGTAATTATATTAATTCAGTGCTGTTAGAAATGGCCTAATTGACAGTCCTAGAGACTAACAATTTCAGCTTGGGCTAAAAGTGTCTAACATCTCCTGTTCTACCATCCCACAGCTTAGGTGGAGCAATGTTTCAGAGCAAAAAGATCTCAAAAAAAGCCCAAACAGAAATGGGATTTTCTTATCTATGACAACTGGGAGTTTCGTGGGGGGGACAGTCATCCCCTTGGAAGCAGATGGTGGCACCAGCCTCTGTCATACGTGCTACAAACAAGCTTCCAAATAGCTACCACCAATGCAATAACTGGGTCTGAACTAAAAACTAACAACTGACAGTTCTTTTTCACACAGCGCATAAAGCGTGGGACTCATTGCCACGAGATGTTGTGGGGGCTGACAATTTAACTGATTCAGAAAAGGACTGGTCAAATTCTTGGAGGAAAGGTGCATCAGTAGCTATTGAGCATGGGAGTTAGTGGTACAGCCTCTGAATTAGCACTTCTTGAACCTTAAATTTTAGGGCTGTAAGTGGGAGAAGAACAGGGGAAAATCCTGGTCAGACCCTATTCACTCTCCTTTTCAGGATCCTCTCTCTGCCCATGCATGACACAGGATACTGGGCAAGATGAACCTATGGTGTGACCCAGTGAGTGTGCCTACACATGAATTTCAGCAAGCTTAAATGTAATGTGCATTAAACTAATGCGGAGCAAGTGGGTTTTGGCAGGTGTCTACACGTGGTGGGATTTGGGACAAACTTTAGTCCCAGATTGCTTCAGACTTGCGTGTGCCCCTCTGGCCACCGGGGGGAGCTCCAGCCTCCAGACACATAGCTGCCAGCACTTGGCAGCCAAGGCTGAAGCCAGAGCCAGCTCCCAGCATTTGAAACCCTGGGGTCTGGCCAGCCCCCTAGTGGCTGGACAGCGCTAGAACTAAATTTCCCGCACTAATGTGGAGTAATGCATCTACACATGTGTTAATCCACATTAACTAATCCCACTTAAATTTGATACTTGGTTTGGGCAGGTATCAAATTTAGGCTAACAGTCTAAAATTGCTATTTTTTAAGCTGAGTTAAGGGTGCGTACATGTACACACACGCCCCTAATGTAGCTTAAATTGGGCTAACCCACATTAAATGACCATGTGTAGACATACCCATTATGTTCTTCAGTCATAAAGCAGCACAGCAGAAGTCTTATACACTGAGCCATCCAGTTCCCAACCCCTAATGCTAAGATTATTTTTTAAAGTAGGGTTTATTTTCCCTGCATTATGAAAAAAGAGCTAATATTTTTTCTTAAAAAATAGCAAAAAGAGAAGATTCACTCCTACACATCTGTAACTTCAACAGAAGCACAATAAAAACACACTAATGAAAATGTTAATTGAGCTCCTGACATTTAATATGGGAAAATGAGGAATTAGAGCCCAGATGTATCTTGACACGTTCCCATCAGCATCACAGAATACGGCAAGGCAAGTTGTTGTGACACTCCTGTTTCCAAAAATAAAACCTCGAGAGCAAAATTGCGAGGTGATACAAGAAAGGCTTTGCAATCCGTGCTAACGTCAAACTTCTGCAGAACTTTGGTCCATCTGGTCCAGTGTCCTGTCATAGTCAACCACAGCCAGTGTCATCTGCTATCAAAGAAACTACCAAGAACCCTCCAAAAAACAGTTGTGGGATGACCTGTCCTTCAGGAGATATTCTTTTTTACCCTGAAGAATTAGAATTTGGTTTCTGGCATCATGCATGATTTCCAAATGCTGTGTTCATGGGAAATGTCACAGAGGATGAAGTTGGTTATGTGTATTTTCATACCTAAACTTCAACATTTGGAAGCCAGCTGTCCAGTGAGGATTTTGTGGCTGGCAGCAACAGTATGGGAGAGTATGTGAATGCTGGCACTGTATTTCTACTGCTTCCAGTTGGTTTCCTTTCTGCAGCTATTTCACTAATACCATCTCCCCCCTGCCCCGCAGTCTCATTTGATTCACAACCCACACTAAACTTAACTGAAAGGCCCCCATAATGACCTGTACAGAATTTGGTCCATCCAGGAGTGGAACAAGATGCTGTTTCCCATTAACTTAGATCTAGACTGGACCTCCTGCCAGTATCCTAGTAGTGAAGGTAGTGGAGGGGTGGTGCATTTCCAGACAGTGTCCCTGAGAGTAAGATTGTGATGAAACATTTGTCTGCACTGATGGGCTACTGCAAGACCAGTGGTTGACACTGGTTAACAGAAACAGATACATCAATCCCCACCAGATTAGCCACTTTTTTTGCACAAGGCAACAACAGAGAAATAACAAATAAACCTTTTAAAGGTTAATTATTGTAAGAGGGAAGTTTTTTCCCGAAGCAATGACAGATGGAAAAGGATCTTATTGTCTAGCACTCCAGACCATTGCCCAAAATCTCAGGGCTCTGAGACACGTGTGCAGAACCGGCTCCGACACGCTAGAAACCCAGCTCATTGGAACAGACTCGATTAATCGAGTCTGCTGGAGCATGGAAACTGATGCGCTCTGGCAGCCTGCCGCGTCATGTGTATCAGCGTCCCGGCACGTCTCCACGCTGAAAAAATAGCAGCAGGGCGCTTTGAAATAAAACATGTTCAATGAGCTTTAGTTCAAAGTGCCCCATCGCCATTTTTTCAGCATGGGGACGCATGGGGACTCTGATACACATGACAAGTGGGTGCTTTTAATTTGCATGGCTTGCTAATTGAAGCGCCCAGCGCCATGTCCCACAGTGTGTGTAAAAATGCTCGCATTGTCTTATGGCCTCTGGCACCTTATGTTCTTCCTTTAAAAAAATGCAGTAATTCAAAATAAAAGTGACTGTGATCACTGATTTTGCATATGCTCTCTCTAGCAACAGGTGGTCTGTCAGCAGTGAAGGTCAGCTTGGACAAGCACAGTGGAGCCTGGGTGTTCAACCCAGATCTGTTTGACCTGGATCATCGAGTTGGAAATTGGATGGTACTTTCCTGGCTAAAAGTTGGGCCATTAACAGTGCAGCCCAAATCCCAATCCCCTTTCAGTTATATGTGAACAGGTAGCACTTAAACAGCACACGTAGAAAGGATCTGCTCTGGCTACTAACATCTATCCCATTCTGGATGGTGTGTAATTTTGCATTATTCACTGAAACGTTAACTGCAGAATAACTACATCTAATATCAAGGAGGAACGCTCTACCCTTTAGCCCAAGAGCCTAGTGAGTAGGGCACCTACTTAGGAAATAAAAGACCTAGGTTCTAGACCCCTCTCACTTGCATCTTCCGCTTCCTGCCAAAGTGCCTTAATCACAAGGCTGTAGGCTAAGCAGAGTTAGGGACACGCTCCATGCAGACAATACCCTGGGCTTAGGAATGGACATGACTGGAAGAAATGGATTTAAACCAAACATCTGCATTTGTCTGTAGGGTATGTATATCAACATCAAATCCAGCCGTTAATCATGCTGACTGAACAGAACCTAAATAAAAGGACCGTGCCACCTGCATTTAAGCTAGTGTACAAGTACAATAAAATCACAGAACTGAAAGGACCCTCTGGAGATGTCATCTAGTCCAACTGCCTGCTCAATGCAGACCCATCCCTCTCTAAACCAACCCAGACTCATGTTTGTCAATCCCAAACTTAACTTCCAATGGAGAGGATCCCATATCCTCTCAAGGAAACACGTACCTGTGCTCAGCCAGTCCCAAAGAACTCATATTTTTCCAATACTGCATTTACTCATTCATATCCCTTCTCCACTTCACGCACAGAGGTCAGAATAAAAACACCAGCAGCAAAACAGAGCTCTGCATACTGCCACATCTCAGTGGAAATTCATACCAACCCCACACTAAAATGGGAAAACGTCAAGCTGCAACTAACATGAAGAGCACAAAACTGGTGGGTAATAGCCTAAAAGGACTAGAGTTAACTTAAGACACGTTTAAGCTACAGGACAGCTCCAGTTATCCAAACCCCTTTGGAAAGTACCCATGGAAAAACCACCCGGATGGCTGAATTTGTCAGGAGAAGCGAAACCACAGCATCTTGTAGGGATGATGCATGCTAGCACCGGAGGCATAATGCAAAGCCATCCCAAACTTAAAATATGAAATACAGCAGAGGTGGAAAGAGAACAGATGGTTACAATATACCAACCATTCCAAGTTACTAAAACAAAAGTTATCTGTCAGAAAGTTGAGGGTTTGAATGACCAAGAAGACAGCGTATTGCATAATAGCATAATCCAGGTGCTGCCCACTTTTATTCGCTCATCTATGTAGTCCCATCGCAGTCCACAAGACCACACAGGTGAGTACATGTGGGACACCAGGAGTGAGGGGTCTGCTCCGGGGATCACGCTACCATGCTAGCATCTCTGTGAAACAGCCTAGCAGCTTGCCTATTACATTTGCAAGCCATCCACATCGAAAGCCATTCAGAAAGCACTTTGTTACCCCTAAACAGCTCCCACAGAGCTAAGCATTGTGGAAGCTTTGAGTAGGGTTGGGTTGTTATGTCCATCCTGATTAAGCTGCCTACTGTGAGCAAGCAAGGGAAAACAAAAAGGGGCTGAGATGGTTGTCAGATTAATTACCATGGGTCAGCCATCGCTGGCATTCAGAATTACAACAGCCTGTCATTAAAGTGCTGTGATCTGCCAAAACATGGCTTCACAGAACAACACCACAGCAATGGCCCTGTTGTTGAAGTGCTCTCCAGTACCAAGGGGCAGAGCGGTTTATGAACTCTATGCAGAGACGAGGAGGACACTGAAAATACCTAACTTCACAAGTGTTCATACAGGTGTAACTTGCATTTCATTAGTGTAAGAAACTAGCAGACACATGGCAGAAAAAAACCCCAAATAAACCCTTTGGCCAACCTACAGGAGAGTTACTTCTGAAAGTATCAAGCAGTGGAAACGACACCAGTTTCATTTTTATTTCCGCAGCCATTTCCTTAAGGCAAACAGGACATTACCACACCTCGTGGCAAGGCGTGGGACTGTGCAAGTTACCCCAGATTAGCTGCACATCTGTCCATTCCTGAGTCTAGTGTCATTTATAGAAAACCTCTGGAAACCAGACTACAGATCTGTCCATGCCCATAGCTACACTGTGCCTGAAGCTTAGGTCATGTAAGTTGTACGCACCAGCTGAAAACCGGGCCCAGCATGTGGCCTGGTGTCTCTTCTCCATCTCACAGGTGTAAATTAAATTAATTCTTCTAAAGCCAATGGGTTAACACCAGTGTGATGGGTGTATTTACAATTTCACACAAGGATATACACGCCACGGTGGGATATGCACATATATGTCTCATACTGCACAGAGATATAGAAGAATAGAGCTGGGAGGGACCTGGAGAGCTAGGGGGAGATTGTCTAGTTCCATCCCCTGCTTAAGTCATGATTGATCCTGTCTAAACTATCTCAGTGTGTCTAAGCTGTTCTTTAAAATGCCTAAGGATGGAGGTTTCACAGCCTCGGGGCAGTCTATTCCAATACCTTTTCTACTTGGGAGATCTCAGAGCAACAGCAGAGTCTCCCAATGCCTGAAGAAGGGTGTTTGTGCCCGAAAGCTTGCAAAGAAGAACTTTTTCCCAACTATTTATTAATAAAAGATATTGCATCTACCCAAAGAACCCTGCTCACCACCTTCAGAGTGAGAAACTTCTTCCTAATAGCCAACTTAATTTAGGACCATTACTACTTGTCCCTAGTGGACACAGAAAATAGTCTATCACCATCCTCCTTATAATCACTCTTGGGGTATCTGAAGACTCATCCAAACCCCACTCAGGCTTCTCTACTCCATGCTAAATAATCTCAGTTCTTGCAACCTCTCGACATAAGCCATGTTTTCTCGCTCTCTAATCATTTCTGCTGCTCTGCACTGCGCCCTTTCCAAGTTGTGTAAATCTTCCTTGAAGGGTGGTTCCTGAAACTATATGCAGGGCTCCAGATGGGGTAGGATGATACCCAACTAAAAACATCCAGCTGTGTGAAAAAATGCATGTATATAGAGCCTCTCAACCTTGCCTGTCCTTTCACCGTTAATCCATTCCCCAACACAAACAACCCCCTTTAGCATCCACAACCACCGAATAGCTTGATGTAACCACTGTTTAGCAGCTAACCCCTGCATCTTGGTAAGCCAAGGCTGAACAGCACAGAAATACAAACAAAGTCCTTACCTGTAGCTACCAATAGCCCTGGAGCAGTTTCCTTGCTGGAAATACTTCCTGAAGTATATGGATTCTCTGAGACTTGCAAATGCAGGTGCAAGGAACAGAAGGGCTGCAGATGGGAAGAGAAGGTAAAACAGAATTATTAATATGTAAAAACAAAGATGAGACGAAAAGTGAGCTCCTGGCTTAGTCCTCAGTGCTGGTGAGCAATGCTGACATCCTTCCAAGGATGTCCCTCTCTGGACTCCACGAGCACTGACAGTAGTAAATAATGGGGTATGAACAGTCTCACAAGAAACAGCATGCAGGCACCTAAGGACTGGAGGAACCACTGTGATGAATAACAAGAAAGCACATTTAAACATGTTCTCATTCAGAGTTCGATCTCTTGCAGTTCCCTCCTGGATGCCCAAGCTTTCTAACTGAAATGCTCTGGCGTGTATTGCTCAAGAGGTCAAGCGATCTGATCAGAACAGCCCCGCTGCAGTTTTAACATGTATGAAAATACAAACCAGCTTCAGTAGCTTAAAGCAAAGGAGTCAAAAGGGGGAAGGACTTCAAGCCAATACACTGGCAGGATTTCCATTGACTCCAGCAAGTGTTTTGCCTTGCTGGGGGCTCAGGGATGAAGCCCTTGTAGGGTCTTATCCATTGCACTTTGGAAAAGTCCTGCCACTGACCATCTGGCACTGCACTGGGTCCCCTCGGAGATCAGTGTCTGGAGCCTGCACCAACCGCCAGTCTCTGCCCTTGTTGTAGGTGATGAAAGTCTTTATTTGGTCCTCTATCTTCTTGTTCGCCAGGAATACACCTTTGATCCCTGCTACCTAGGAAAAATGGAGAGAGATGAAAAACCACATCGGCCAAACAGGCCAGAAGAAAACTCAGGTTGGGACTCTTTGGAGCAATTCTCCACAAAAAAAAAAAAAAAAAAAAGTCAGCTCAAACTATGATAAACATAGGGAAAAACATAATTGCATTACTTATACGACAGGCAAATCTAGGAGCTGCCTACCAGGCCAGTACAGGTTCTTTGCTGTAGTACCATTGCAGGCTTACTCCGTGAGAAGTGGGTAGATTAGAGAAGATAACACACCCCTAGCATGGTGCCTATTTCTATTGCGTTTCTCCAGAGGCATACTCATTGGGTTGGGACACTGGGAATCACAGGCTCCTAGAAAAGTAGGATTGGAAAGGACCTTCAAATGTCATCGAGTCTGACCCCCTACCGGAGGTAGGATCCAAACCAACCTACACTAATCCACTGGCTAACCTATAAGCCGAACTACACAATCAACCCTGATGCAACCACAAGCATTTTGCAAGCATTTTGAATGCAGAGAGGATTCTGGAGAGCTATATTGTGTCTGGTAGTTTAGCTCTCAAGAACTATGGTGACTTATGCTGACTTGGGCCCAATTAGTTACTGTGCAGTAATGCACATGTAGACATGTTACTGCACAGTAACATTGTGTGTGTGGACTAACTTTACTCCCAAGTCAGTTGGCACACAGCATTACTGTGCTTTAATGCCTGCACATGTAAGTGCCAGTCTAAATCCACTTACTGAGCACTCAATTTACTGTGCAGTAAATGCATATGTAGACATGCCCTGTAAGCTGGAAAGAGGACCATGTCAGAGGCTGATCTACAAAAAAAATCTCTGCAAACATTAAAGCACCAGGCATCCTGATGCATCACAGCAACATAATTGACACTGCAGTCTGATTACTGAGTGCTTTATAATATGCCTCTCTATGAAACACAGAAATAGAGCAATATCTCTTACAGGAAAATTATCCCAATGCAATTTTATAACATGAGAGAGAGGCATCCAAAATTATGGCACTAAAGATTGGAATCAGTTTTGCAAATCTACAGGGGGGATAAAAACAAAATGCCCTACAAAAATACGGCCTAAAAATCAGTGAAGAGACCCCTTCATCTCCTCTCTCAGGAATTCTTCCAAAAGTTGAACTTAGAATGTGGGTTTTTTTCCCTGTGTTTGATCACAGTAATTTAAGAGTCTTTTTTTGGCCTCTGTTGCACTCATGGAGCTGTCACTGCCTGGCTTCAGTTCAGGAAGGTGTCCTTCTTCAAAAAGGGCTCAAGTATGCATTAAAGTGCCTGAATCCTACTGAAGGCCTAAGGCTCAAAGGTAAATGTACCCTTAGGTGTTTCCTGAACCAGGGCTTCAACAAATAGTTTGTGAGCAGTTTCATTGCGTGGTGTCCAGGATGATGATCCTGGTTAGACAGTTAGAAGTAAGATCTATTGCTGTAGTAAAGTGGTGGTAAAATGGTCATGGCTCCAAAGGCATGATTTTTGAGCCTTGCTCTGGACTTGTGCCAAAGACTACACCAGCTGACCCTGCAAAGGGATGGCACTCTCTTCCAGGTGCTGCCTGCAGAGTTTAACAGACACTGGTCCTGCTATTCAATAATACCTTGTGCTTCTTCCATCCATTTTACAAACCTGTCGAGCAGAACTGTGTGGAGCTCTATTTTTATGAAGGATTTTCAGACTTTGAAACTTGATTTTATTCTGAATCAGAATAAAACCCGCCCAATTCAAAATGCCCCATGGAGGAAATCTCTGAACGTGTTTTGTTGGTTTGTTTCAGGTCACACAAAGGGTTTTATCTGGATGAAATAGCAATATCTCAGCTCCTTTTTTTAAAAGAAGCTATCCTCTGTAATGCAAGCAAAAAGATTCAAAGTTGTTTCCAAATGAAAAATTGAAAAATGCCACCCTGACAATGTTGAAACAGGACATTTGGACATTTTTTTAAAAACTCTGTTTCCTTGGTTTTCTTCCAAAACAAAATTCCATCAAAATCAACCTGGTTTTCAGGAGTATTTCAATGTTGGCAGAATGGCATGTACTGATGGGATGGGGTTCTACTAAAATTTCTCCTTGCAGTTGTGGAGGTAAGTTTGGTCCATATTATACAACCAAAGTAGTGAGGCATGAAGCAATTAAGTGAGTTGCTATCTACTTGCCATAACTTTATGGCAGTAGCTGCATGAGAAGTCATATCCTCCCGTTCCAAAATCGCAAGCTTCGCTGTGCAGATTTATGGAAGAATCCCTGTTTAAAACATTTTAATCCCTCAAGCAAAAATGACATGGTTCTGCATGCTGCATTGGTCCTGCGAACCAGTGATATGTCCCGGATCTGGCCCACAGATTGGCCCTGTGCCACTCATCCAGCCCATCGGGCCCAAGGAATTGAGTACTACTGTTGCAGAGTGTATGATACACAGCTGACAAGTCCCGACTCCACATAGAAATGGGTAATGCTGCACGTAGGCACTAGCTACCTAATTACAAAACAGAAAAATGTCTTCTTCCAGAAGCAGGCCAATATAGTTAAGGAGAGGAAAGAAAAGAAATCTGGTAATTGTCCTTCATTTTGATTCATGCACTGTTTGTCAAGACTTTCTTCCTGCTTTAAATGACCAAAGTAACCCAATACTCTTCTTTGAACAATAACATCCCGGAGCACAAATGCCACCCGCTTCTCCAGAGGGTCAAGGATGAGCAGATTTATGGGCCCAGCTCACTGTGCAAGGTAACCCACCTGTCTAAGATGCCTCTCCGGAAGAACGATGAGCGCTGCCTTCAAGCACGGATTGACAATGACCTTTTCTGATCAGATCCAGATCTGCCCTATTCTATCCTGACTCAGGCTACGCAGTTTCAAGGCACAGACTCATCATGGAAATACAAATCCAGACAGGTGGAAATAAAAACCATGCCACATAGCTTGGTTTCCACTTGTAAAATTGTGATTGCAAATCCTGAAATCTCTATTTAAATCCATAATCAAGCGGGAAGCAACAAATATATACATTGCCGATAGCCATGACACCTACAATTACTGACAATTTTCATGATCTTGATAAACTTCCTGATCGTGTCCTTAAATCAGCATCAGGTTGAAAGTGAGATTGATAATCCCGGCTTCTGTTTTTGTCCGCATGTATTTGCTCCCCCATCCATCAGCAAACTTAGTTATCAGAGATTACTTACTTCTTAGGCAGTTACTATTATGCCTGTGTTTAATTGCCAAGAGAGCACTCAGAATTAATAACAAAAAATTAAAAGATTTCATAGATTTCCTAGACATTAAGGCTGGAAGGGACCTTGTAAGATCAGCAGGTCCAGCCCCCTTTGCCAGCTGGGGCCAAAGGATCCCAGTGAGGTAAGCATCCAAATGTTTCTTAAAAGTGTCCAGAGTAGGTGCTTGCACCACTTCTGGTGGGAGTCTGTTCCAGGTCTTGGGGGCTTGGACAGTAAAGAAGTTTTTCCTTACGTCCACCCTAAAATGGTCTTGGAGGAGTTTATGACCATTGGACCTTGTCATCCCCTGGAGTGCTCTGGTGAACAGGCGATGAACAGATGCTCTCTGCTCTGCAGCTGTTCACATCTAAGAAAGATGAGCCCATGGAAACCAGAATGCACTGAGAAATCCAGATGTTGGGACAGCTGAGATTACCGGAAGATGCTCAGACCGTGGTGATGGGCTTGGAAGAAGAATCTGAATAGAACAGAATACAATAGAGTAGAATAGAAGTAAAGGCATTATGTTCCCAAACTGGGACTTCTGGACCAGTTGCCGCCTCAAAGCACTTACACAGTAACTGCAGTAAAGTAAGATAAAAATACTTGGGAGCCCTTTCCAAAGACACCTTACCACCAAAACAACTGTTATTGTTGTCACAGGGTTATGTAGATATGACTAGAAGGGGACATGATCCATACTTTGTGAATGGCATTGGGGGGAAAAATGCCCCAGTGAGCATCCCTGTAGTCAGGCTGTGAGAATAACTTATTTGCCCCCCAAAAATAGAGATTGGGGTTGATCAAAACCATTTTAAATTCCAGGTGGAAAGCAGTGAATAATTTGGCCTCCATAATGTTCAAAAGAAATAAAAGGAAGCCAAAATGTTTCTTCCTGATGTTTTCAAAATGAAACATTTGGGGGGAGGGGGTTCTTTTCCCCCAAGAACGCATTTCATTTTTGAAGTTGAGCTAAATTTTATTTCTAACAAGGGTAAAAAGACAGTCAGAAATGAAAGTTTTCATTTCAGTTCAAGTAACGTATGGATCTGACCCCAAACATTTTTGTTCCAGTTTGTGTGTCAGAAAAATTGACGCAAAGAAGGTTTTTAATTTTTTTTGGCTTGGCCACTGAACCAAAAAATCAATTATTTGTGCAGCTCTAGTCTGCAGGAAAACAAGCTCCTGTGCCCTTTGAGACCCTGTGGGTTTGGGTGTTTTTCTAACATAATTGTCAAGAACAAAATGGGCATCGTAGAAGAAACAGGGTTTTTAGGAAAGACACAAACATGAGAGGTGAAGACTTGGCAAATTGAAACAAGAGGGCCGGTCTCAGCCTTGAAAGCAGCATGAGAAAAGAAATGCATGGAGACAGCAACGTGAAAGGAAATGGGCAGAACAAAACAGAACAGAAAAACTGGTTTTTCCCAGTGATGGAGACCAAGAGTCACACGAGAAGACCCAGGGGTGGAGGTAACTTGAGCATAGATTCACTCACATGCACAACATCCCTTCATTCAACACAGACCCCAATTCAGCCTGCTCTTACAGTCCACAACCACTGGCTATGGCTTTCATTTTTGTCCACAGCCTCATGCAGGTAAGCTACTTGAGGCTTTCTGAGGGCAGCAAGATCTGATTTAATCTACCTGGGCCTTCAGAGAGGTTTTGGAAACCAGCCTTTGTTGAGCATCAGCTGGGCAAGCTTGGGTGTTTGGGCAAGGTCACGTGGAGCGAGTCACATGTTCTTGTATTTATGAGACGAATGGCCCACCCCAGGCCTGCTCTAGAGATACAGCGATCCCGCAAGAAGGATAAGAAATGTTTCTTTAGGATAAGATTTTTTTTCTCTCTAGAGGTTCCCACCAACTGCCCGGTATGGAGGCTCTGACTCTTTGTAGATCTTCCCCTTGTGTCGCTGCTTAAACTAAAGCAAAGTGCATGGCAGATGTTACCATTTTGAACTGCTTTCCTTTTATGGCCACTCTGCACCGACACCAATGAATATGGAGGGTGATGGAGCATCTCAAAACAACAGCATGCAAAAGGACATGGACTCTATCTGTGGTCAGGGTCATTATTGGGAGCGGAGATTTTAATAGACTGGCTTGTCATCTACTTGAAAGCAACCTGTTCCCAAAATACCCTTCCCTACATGTATCCCTTCATGCACTGTGTCCATGTCATCATCATTCACTCATCCAAACTGAGATCCTAAGAGGATGACTTCCCCCATTCAGGGACCAGTGCCATTTTGGTGCGTGTGGAATAGAGCTTTTTGGGGGCATAATATGCATGGGGTTTTGGGGTGTTCCCTAAATCATTCGTGGGTCTGGCAGGACACTAAGAGGTTTACACTTCTCTGCCATAGAGGCCAGTTGCTGTTCTTAGGGGGAGGTATCACAGACTGACCTTGACTACATACCTCGTAAAGGTCAATGATGATATTCCCTTCCAACCCTCGGCTGCTCTTCACGTTCTCCAAAGCCAAGGTGAAGTAGACCCCCCGGATGTCGGAGATGTAAAGGTTGTAGGTATCGTTCTGGTTCCACTCTTGAACGGCTGCAAACACCTGATTCTCATCTGTGCTGATGATATGCATGTCCTGTTAAAGTAAGACAAAAGGCCTATTACGGTGGATCTCTATATTTCTTTGCCCTTTGGGACACATAGTAATTATTGTGACTTATGGAAGAATTGTGAAGGAGCATGAATTATAGGAGGTGTTAAACAATTTTCTGTTACACCAAGCCAATAAATTACCTCCATCATGACTTTTCTCGGGTTTTTTTTTCCCTTTTTAATGGCCACAGGGTGGGTGAAGGGTTTTCTACATTTATGGTAGCTTCAAGGAGTTTCATCTGGCTTCATTCTTTATTTATAATCTTCAAGTCAGTTTTACCACTGCTAGAAGATTCACAGCCCTGGAGTCTGAAGTCTTCTCTTTGTTCACTAGCGAAGGTACAGCAAAAGCAACGGTGGAGTGGCATGTGCACTGGTGAGCCAACGGGAGCGGGAAAACCACTGCTAGGGATGGTAGGGATGGAATCAAGTCGACAACGAGCCTCTCTCTCAAGGCTGCCAGGAAGGGTGGCACTGTGCCAATGGAGATGTCATTTTTAGAGTCTGAGACACTCGTCCATTGAGAGCTGGCTTGGACTCCACTAGTTCACTCTACATGGGCCTCCAAAGGCCACCCATCAGCCACAGCTAGGTTGCAACGGGTGTCCAGGATGTGAAAGGCTTCATGGCTCAACCTGAACCTCTTTCTCTTATATGACTACCAAGAAGTTCTGCAGATACCACCACTACTTCTTCATATTCTCTTGGAGGGGACTCATTTCCAAATCCCCAGAGCTGGCCGATAACGGTATAAGTCGATTTAACCCTTGCCATCCTTGCTGAGCCACTCAACGCCAGTCAGCAGTGACTGAGTGTTGATTAATGAAGGCCCTAAAGTGTCTATGTTAAATCTTCAGAAAGCTAATTCCCAGAGATCCCAAGAAGCCTTAATTCCTTGTTCTCCTTCTGCACTGAGGAGTTTCTGAACTATCTCATGCACTGACTTTTCCTTTGTTGATAGACACGTTGTCTTTAAAGGATGTCCAGAAAGGAGGGACAGACTACCGCGATAGTTATCAGAGTCTGGGGTGAGTTAAAATCTCAGCTTGTTCATCATCAAGTTGAGCTTGGAGAGAATACCTTGGAGAAACCACAACCTAACACCTGCTTCCAGACCAGAATGCAACGGTCTTCAGGGCTATGCTACGTGTGTCATTTGGGTGAACTGCATGGGGATGTTGCCTAATTCAGGCCTAATTCACCCTGTCAGAGTGACGCGAGGAAAGAAACTTAATCAGCCTCTGATCTTGTTGGGTCTAAACCTGCTCTGCTGAAGGCAATGAAGATTTGCCATTCACCTCGTAGGAACGTGATCTGAGCTGGGTTCTTACCCAACTTCTTTAATTCCTTGAAGACTAAGGACTAAAAGTTGGAGGAATAATCACTCCAGCATCTCAGTCTATTTGACCAGCTGTAGTGGAGATGCTGAATTAGCCCTCGCATGGGTATAACACACATCTGTCTCTGGTAGGGTTCATTAATCTACAGTTGACAGGACAGTTACTATTGCAAAGGCTGAGTGTACTGGTGACCGAGGGCAGCTTGAAACAGGATGCTTTACATGGCTAATGAGATTTCACTATGACAACTTGCTTAAAACCAGTTTCCATTTTTAAATGACTACAGCAGCCCCAGCTTTATGTAACATAACAGTCCAGGACCCAGCCAGCCAACCCTGCCCTTACACAGAGGCCAACAATCCACCGTAACTTCAGCCAATGAAGCCGATCGATAGCCATGCAGTTATTCTTTCATATCACCTGTCATATTTAAAAAAGGGCATCTTCTGGTGCCAATCTATAAAGCAGCTGTTGAGACAGCACTTCTGCAGAATAAATGGATGAAGAAGTTTTAATGGGGTGAGAGTTTATACAACATCTATGTCCCTATCCAGTGAAGAAAAGCCAAGGGAATGCTTGCACCTCGGTGGCATTCACAGGTATCACAATGTAGTTGGATCAGACATGAATTTCAGGGTGGTTTAACTCAGCTGTGATATGTGGAGACCAAAGTGAAAATCCTTCATCATTGCTAAAGACAGGCAGGTGTTTCTTCAGCTTAAGGATAAAGCAAGCAAAAATCTTGCAAAAATCTCCCAACCTGCTGGACTGTCCCGCCAAGTGCTGCAGTAAAGATTTTTGTCCAAACTCAAAGGAATGAAGAGCTTGTAAGATAACCAGCAACAGAGATGAGAGAAAGGTCAGCTTGCAGATAGCTCGGGCCATACAGCTCCCTTTTGACAGACAATACAGCTCCTACTCATCACCAGTCAGTCGTGCAATGGATTTATGTGTCTGAGCATTCAGTTTATTTTATGCCACCACTTTTGCTGAGGATGGAGCAGAGGAGGGGTGGGAGGCTCTGAGGGAGTCAGGTACACTCCCATGATTCATTGCCCGGTGCTACTCACAGGTGAGAAATGCCTGAGGGTTTTCTGAATAACAGCGGTCAGCTATTGTCCTCTCCAGACCAAGCATGGAATTCCCACCACTTTGACCCTTGCACATACATATGCTTAAAACAGGCAA
Organism: Alligator mississippiensis; assembly: GCF_030867095.1. Classification (NCBI taxonomy): domain Eukaryota; kingdom Metazoa; phylum Chordata; order Crocodylia; family Alligatoridae; genus Alligator; species Alligator mississippiensis. The sequence continues at coordinate 97,211,734 of NC_081829.1, forward strand.
GGTGCAAGCCAGGTGGGTTATTCCTGGCCATAACTGGCACTACAACCAGCTGCAATATTACTTGTGTGTGGAAGGGCAAAGTTTCTTCCATTAATTCTTTCCTGCCTTCATAAGCATCACAGAGAAACAAGGAATCTATTCCAAGGAAGGGGCACACGTGCTTTTGGGTTACCCTAGCAAAGGAACGGCAGTAGAGAGATGCTCCACTGTAACTCTATCCCATGGAGCAACCCATGCTGCGTTAGGGGCTGCGCATCTCAGGGCTGTGCTGATAAGAGCGGCATTTACCTTTGGTAACGAATATTTGGGCAATTTAATCTGAGCAAACGGCTCCCGCTTGTACGATACATAGTAATTAGCTCTTCCACCAGCAGTCACCTGTAGGAATGCAAAAGAGAAAGAGTGAAACCTCCTTGGAGCGCACCCCACTCCACAGGTTGGAAACCATTGCTTTTTACATCACTGGTCAAAGGACTGAGGCTCAGAGAAGTCTACCAGCCCTGTAAGCATTTGCATGGTCCCATCAGTTCACTTCCAGACCAGGAAGATCTGATGTATCATTACATGCATCAAGTTATAGCAGAATCCAATGTCTCCCCTGATTTTAACAACTCATATCAGACAAAAGAGAATTAAACTGGTTCAGGATTAAGGCACTGGACTAAGATGAAGAACGTTGTCTGAGACAGATAGACAATAGACTTATGTCCCCGTGCCTCAATTCTCTCTCTGTAAATAGAAGATGATAGTATCCTTTCCCTCCTACTCTTTGTGTCTCTTGTCTATTTACGCTGTAAACCCTTTGGGCCAACCATGAATCTGTACAGGATGACTAGCAGAAGAAGTCAATATAGTGCAGCGTCGTACACATTTTTCACACAAGGTATAGCTTCTGCCACCTGAATCCTATGACCTGACCTCTAGGATAGCTTGCATCGCTAAAGTATTGGTTCCCTGAAAATCACATTGCCTTTGAAATAGTGTGGTGGAAGGGAACTGATAGTAATGGGAATGATGTGATTTTATGGACTGTATACTCACTACCTGTCAAGGCTATGTGCAAATGCCCTGCGTGGGTAGGAAGCCAAGATCCCCTGCTTTCCAATGGTATGTGACATTCATTCCTGGCCCCGATCATTTGTGAGATATTGAATTTTAAATCCACGGCTGTTTCTCAAGTCTTTCAGAGAGGGTTCTTCTGGGCACTGTTTCAAGGCTGACTATAACAAGTCTCAGATCTGTGCCTTTTCCATTCTCTGCTGCTTTGGCAAGTTCACAGGTTTGGAGATAATACAATACACAAAACACTTCTTTATTATATGGAATGTCATTTACTGCCTATTTAAGTTTCCAATAAAGCAAACAGAAAGGACTTTGATTCCTTCACAGATAATTTTTTTTTTTTTGTTAAATCTTTCAGTGATATTTCAGAATGGGCTTAGAGAGTCGACTGCTGCAGCATCAATTATACTCTCAGCAATGATATTATCTATAGATTGTGGCGTGCTTCTCTAGAGAAGCTGTCATTCAAAGGACACCGTATTCCTGGTCATGATGCACGTGAATTTAATATCTGATCTATGCAGGATGAGGCTTTTCTACCGACAGCTTGAAAAGGGAGGTAGGGGATAAGTGTGGAAATAGAGCATGAATTGTAAGTAGAATTCCCCCTCCCCTTTAATTGTTTTGCTATTGCTATTAAAATGTGATTACCACCTAGAGGCCCAAGTAGAGATAAAAGAGCAAATATTATGCAAAGCACTGAGCAAAAACATAGTAAGAAAGAGCCCCTGCACCAAACAGCTTAAAGTCCTGAAAGACGAGATGGAGGACAAAAAGGAAAGGCAGGTACAGACGCATGAAACTACTTGTCCCCGGTCACACAAGGACAGAGAAGAAGCCAGGATGGTAACATGGGTTTATTTTCAATCCCACTCTGTGCCCAACAAATTCACAACATGGGAAGTCCCCCGCCTCAGATTCGCGCCTCCTGATGGGAGGATGATGGAAGGGCCATGAGAGTTATTTCCTGCGGCACCTCTGTTGTGCTCCCATTAGCCCGCTACATGAGGTTTATGCTGGAGAAAATAGGGCCAGCGGCCACTTAAATCTCAGTTTATGTAGTAAGTGTTTGATCGAGCTGTTTCGGCTCTACAGAGCCAATCGAGACAGCCCTTCTAATAGTTGCTTAATCCATGTAAGACGTGTCCTTCCCTTCCTTTCTCACCGTGCTGCTCTCCATCCTGATGGCTGGATCTTCAATTAGTACAAATTAGAATCCCTTCACTAAACCAATTCGTCCCAGTTGTGGGTCAGGCCCAAGATCCCAGATCCCACTGCTCTTTTTGGAGCCCAAAGGAAGCAAGGGAAGGACGCGTCCAGTAACAGAGGGATGACTTACCAAAACTCATGGGTTCAGTCGCCAGATCTTCTCATTGACTTGTCAACCTTGAGCAAGCCCTTCACCTCTCTTTGGCATGGGGGTAAGATTACTTAATTTTCCCCACAGGGAAGCTGTGAGGATTAAAAAATACTTAGGAACAATCAGAAATTCTCGGGGTAATGTCATCCAGGGGGAAAGCATAGACCATAGACATACCATGTCTCCTATGGTCACTGGTAACCAAGCACGAATGTGGGCTTGAACTAGGAGGGGAAGTATTTGCAAGTCTTACATCAGGCTTGTCACCCTGACAAAGATTTAGGATGATCAGAAAGTAGGGCTGGAAGGGACCTCACAAGGCCATCTAGCCCAGGTCCCTGGTCAAGGCAGGATCAGTCCTGACTAAACCATCCCAGCTAAGTGTCTGCCCAACCAGCTCTTGAACACACCCAGGGATGGAGAATCCAGAGTTTCTCTAGGTAACCTGTTCCAACACTTGGCCACCCTCAGAATCAGAAAGTTCCTCCTAATCTCCAACCTCAGTTTCCCCTGCTGCAACTTGAGGTCATTGCTCCTAGTCCTTGTCCCCTGGGGCTAATGGGATGCTAATCTTAGTCAGGATCCGATCTTGGCATGATTTAAACCGATGCTAACAACAGTGCCCCCAAAACGATCAAGCCTTCAGTAGTGTCCATGCATTTCTGGCAAGCTCATTGAAAGGGAATGAATTTTGCAAGACCCAGTTTAATTTATTTTGATGAACTTTTCCTTTTCATAGAAGCAAACTTGCCAGCATTGTAAATCCCAGAGATTATTACAGCATTTTCCCTCCAACGCCTCCTTTTATTTCATCTTTGATGGATGTCACCCAATTATTTGCTCTGCACTCATCAGTCATGCTCAACACAGAATTAGCTGGGTTTGTCTTTTCCCTCCTCCTTTTGCTAATGACTGGCTCGTTAATCTGATTTCCTGGACTTCTATTTTATGGGTTTAATTGGGCTGCTGGCCAGTGGAAATGATTCCTTTGGAGAAATGTGTTTGCCATTCAACACATCTGTCTTTCCTGACTTCTGTTCACTCTTCCTCTTTCCACCTCTTCTTTAATTCCTCTTCACTTTGTTTCGAAAGTAGAGCTCAGCTGCTTGCATTTTTAATTCTTTTGGTTGCTGCATGGGAATAAATCTGTGTTCTCTTGAATATGCTACCCCATGACATATAATAGCTTGCAGAGCAGCCTAATGGACTTACCACTTGCATCAGAAATGGAAGATGATTGAAAGGTTTTCATTAGTGTGAGCAAAGAATTATGCAAAATTTACTACGGAGCCTGCGTGTTCACTGATGTGCAAAGAACAGTGTTGACCGGTTGCTCACCCTAATGCAAGATTGAAGAACACAATTTCTTAGGGGTTTTTTTTTTAGCTTGAGGCACAAGAAATTTTGCTCAACCAAAACCCACCCATGTCATTGGAAAGGAACTCAGGAAATGGAATTAATGGAGCTCTCTATAGAAAGACACTGAAATGAACTTCCTATTGTGTAAAGCTTCAATAGGATCCAAACCAGAACTGGCCCTCACAGACCACAGGCCCTAACAGGCAATGCTCTCTCTTGCTCTCAGCAGACTGGGTCCTTGAGGTTGGGAACTACATTTTCTAGTAGTTCTCCCTCTTTTTTGACGATGTGTTGTAAAGCAATATGGCATCTTTAGATCTACGGCGCCAACTTGCAAGTCGATTTGTGACCTGCAGGAAGATTTCTGTCTCTCCTCCTGCTGCTCAGATAAGAGTCATACTAAAGAAACAAGGAGGCACGTCAGCATGGAAACTATGGATGAAGCAAGGCAGAGGAGGAATCTCAGATGACTTTACCAACGAGTAGCTTTCTGGTAGCCCTACTGTTCTAGGCATGAACTCCCCTCTGCTCAGAGGATCAACCTGAGCTGCTTGACTAGGGGCAGAAATTGCACATCAACCAGTATAAATGATCAGAAAGCAGTTCAAATCTGTAACACAACTGAAGCTTAGTGCACATAAACTTATTTTAAAATACCTGAAACTGTTTTAAGATAAACCTGGATGGATGTAATATGAGACTTAACTAATTAGGTTAAATTTACTGAACTTCCATCCTAGATCCCCTCCAGATTCAAGTTAACTCACAGTCCCCCTGGAGACTTTGCACCTCCCCTGCAAACCCTCCCTTGCAGGGTGGGTGGGCTAGCCTTGCCCCAAACTGGGCCACTGCAGGCACATGGCTGCATTTCCGGAATCAAAAGTGAATGTCTATTCACTTGCTTATTGGTTCAATCTATGCAGCTTAGCCTGCAAATACTGAACTGATTCAGCCTTGGGCTGTTTGACTGTTTGTACTTAACCTTTATGACCAAGGGGCCACCTTTCTCAGACAGAACCAGAACAGAGGTGACCAACTCTGCAAATCTGCATGCTCTCACAGATGGAGAATTTAAGTACAGCCTCCAGTTAATGGGACAAGGCACTATTCCTCTGACTGAACGTAACATGTAAATGAGTGTTTTACCAGACACAATAGGTAGAGGTGCACTGATACATCAGTCCAATATCAGTTTGGTACTGATATCAAGAAAACTGGGTGTATTAGATATCGGTCAGATGGCGCCAATAATTTGGCCAATAAATGCTTGCACTGTGCATGGCTGCAGCACAGGACTCAGGCAGCGAGGAACAAAGCCCGGCAGCGTGGAGAGCTGCCTCCAGCTGGTAAGTCCGGTGTGGTGGAGGGGGAGGAAGGGGTGGGGGTGCAGAACAATACCCCCTTCAGTGAGGGAGGGGACAGGGGCAAGGGCAGGGGCAGGTGCTAGCCAGGCAGGGCAGGAGGGGCCAGAGCCACAGCTCACGTGGGGGTGTGGATCCTACTGCTGCTTGCACCCCGGGAGGGCAGGCAGGCATGTGCCCCCCTGGCTCTGTGCAGGGCTCTTCTCGACAGGGGCTGGGCTCGGAGCAGGCTCTGGCAGCGCCGGGAGGATCTTGCATCCACCCCAAATTTTGCTGCCGCTCCACTCCCAGCACCACCACTGCCAGCTGCCTGGCGCAGCCCTGGCTTTTCCTGGCATGTGGGTGGAGGTGGAGCATTGAGCCGGGGCTGCACCAGGTAGCTGGCGGCACTGAGAATGGAGCGGCGGTGAAATTTGGGGTGGATGCAGTGTTCTCCAAGCACTGCCGGTGCCCGCTCTGAGCCCAGCCCCAGCTGAGAAGAGCCCCATCCAGCCCACCCGCCCCGTGCCCTCCCAGGGTGCAGTGGCAGGAACTGCTCCCCCACCCCACGAGCTGCAGTCCAGCCCCATCCCCCTCACTGCCTGGGCAGTACCTCCCCCTGTCCCTGCTCCCTTCCTCACCACGGGAGGCGTTGATCTGCCCCTCCACCCATGCCTCTTCCCTCCCCTTTCACCACACTGAATTTACCAGCTGGAGGCAGCCATATTGGAAATCGGATTGGTATCAGCCAACACGCCTTCTTAAATATCGGCTATCAGTATCGGGTGCAAAAATTTCTATCGGTGCACCCCTAAAAATAGGTTAACATCCAAAACTTTGTTCTTTCCTTGCTCTCCAGCAAAGCAAATGGGGAAACTCCATTAAAAAGCTGAACCCTTGGCTTCCTTTGGACATCATTTAGAATAAAAAGCTGGAACTTACTGACAAAAAATTAATCCCATTGATGGTTCCTCCTGCTTTTTGATCAATGAACCTTCCCAGTAAATAACCAATACCAGTTTAAGAACAACGAGCTGATACCTCAATGGCACCACTGATTTGCGTGCGCCATTCAACCCTGTAGCACCCCTGCAAACTGCTGTAGTTTTGATTATTCCTTAGGCTCCTTGCAGATATAGAATGACCTTTATTGCACCTGAGAACAGAGCATGGTGGAACCATATTGTGTTAAGCTTGCCATGTTTGCTACTTTGACTTGGAATTATTTAGTACTAAATTGTACCTTAGCTTTACACAAGTTATCTAGGGGAAGTGGGAGACTACAAACACAACCCCAATCCTTCTGTGCGTAAGTCACCCAAGGGGGAGGTGGAGAGATTTTCTGGTTACAGAGGGAAAAGAATATCACTGTGATCTAATAATAAAAAGTATTAATATATATTATATTACTACATAATATATATATTATATAAATTATTATTATTAATATATTATTCATATTAACAATTGAAATAATGCAATGTATATTCTTCCTCTATTGCTTAGCAGAGATTAGGCCTTCAACCATCCCTTCCAGACCTTCCTCAGCGGTGCTAAGATGCCCCTGCAGCTACGAGCATAAACCAGTGCCTAAAAGCTCCAATGTGGCCCTAAATCATTCCTGTGGTCTTTCACACGGCATCGTGCAGGACCTATAATACTAACATAATACACAATTATCTATTCATGAGCATACGTCTGTCAGTATACTGCAGTCCTGCAATGGGCTTAACACTTCTTGGTGCTCAGCTCCCTCTAGCTCCTGTTGCAGTCAGTGCTTTATAGGCTTGATACAAATTTACTAATGCATAGCCATTCATTTAACTCAATTGCCCGAGATTCAGTGACTTCAGACAGTTTCTTCTCTCTTAGAACAGGCCATGGAAGCTCAGATACAGTGATGCAGCAGTTAGAGATAAAATACTCTGACTTTTTCATAGCAACTCCCATACTAAACACATCCACCGTTGCACCAAAGAAATCAAACAGACAGCACAGCACAAGCCGCGCTACCTCTGCAAATTGCACAGAAACTGACTGAGAGATGTACATGATTGTACACATTAAACCTTCTTTTAAAGGATTTCAGAGGAAACATGATTTAGTCTGCCAAGGCGATCCTTTTACATCTTCTGATGCAGATGCTGCTGATACGGCAGGCACAGTGCTGGGGAAAGGGGAGGGGGAAAGAGAGAAAAAACAACCCACACAGTATATAGCATCCTATAGAAGAATTTGTTTTTTTTTTAAATAAAAGCAGAAGGGGGTGTTAATCAATTTTTACTGACAGATGTTTAGCTTCAAGTTCCAAATTCAATAACATTTGGCACAGTAAAGATGAAACAGTGTCAGAAGCAGATGAAATGCTCACAGCCGTGAATAAGAAAGTACATGAGCCTGTGTTGCTCTTAATCTTTACAGCTTCACTTTATGAAGGGTTTTTAACTAGCACCTGGGATGCACTCTCTCTCATGTCTATCCTAGTTCCCCAATTCCCTGCAGCGGAGCTCTGTTTTGCATATTAGATGGGGGCAGGAGAAGCTGTGGCCACCATTACTCACCAATAAAACAGGTGTAATCGTGTTCATCATTTCAACGTCTTCATCCTATTAGTTTCATAATAAGCTTTTAATGATTTGTTCAATAAAAGACTGGAGGACCAAACCGTCCAAGTCAGAGCAAGCTCCATTGTCCCGCCGGGCCATTCTCTCTGCCATCGATCAGAAAGATAAAAATCAATGGCAGCTAAGGAGGGTGAAGTTAAAAATAAATTGTGTGGATTGATTTCTGTTAGGACCTTTTGGCTCCTGGTTAAAGGGGGTAGAAAAAAAAAAGAAGGAAAAAAAATGCGTATTTGAATGCGGTGTGTTTAACTTCCGTGAGAGGAGACACAATGAGCCATGGCTTGGAAAGCAAAGTTTCAGTATCCCTTAACCAGCTTGTTTCACTGCTGTGAGCTCTCAGGATAACAAAATATCCCTCCCACTGCAGGGGTAGGGCTGGTCTCAAATGTCTTGAAGGGAATTTACTGCTTATTGAAGGTGTTACATTGACAGCCCTGAAAGCTCAGGTCAGGTTTCCATACCATAGGTACTACATAGGTACCCGCAGTCAGCAGATTATAGCAGGGGTGGGCAAAATACGGCCCAGGGGCTGGATCCAGCCCACCGGGCCATTTTATCCAGCCTGCAGGGCACTTAAAAATTTAGAAAATTAATATTTATTTGCTCCTGGCTGCTTCTCAAAGATGACAGGAGCCAGGGGCAGTAGGACCCAGGGGAAGCTGGTGGCAAGACTGAGTAGCAAAGACACCCCAGCCCCCAAAAGCAGAAGCCCCTGCCTAGTGGAGGCTTCTAGCCTGGGACCATGGGGCTGTTCCTGCTTCCCTGCTCTGGTGAGGGAAATGTGATCCTTGACAGCTTGTCAAAACTTGGTAAGTGGCCCTCCGCCTGAAATAACTGCATGCCCCTGGATTATAATCTGTTCCACTCGCAACACTAGCCTTGTTTCAGAACTACATGACTATAATCATGTGCTTACCTGGAAGCATGTGCTTAAGTCCCATTAAATCAAATGCTTGCATCCTCTCCTGATTGTATCATAAGAGCAATAGTAACATTTTTCTGAGCCAACATTTGCTATGTTTGATTTACAGATCTGATTGGGAAAATATTTTCCCTTCCAAGTAAAATTTCAGTGGAAATGGCATATTTTGGGATTGTTTGGTAGCTTTTCTGTTTGTTTCTCTGGGGAGATAAAACCGATCCAAAATATGTAGCTTTTCATTATCTATCCAAAAACAGGAACAAAACCTCAAAAAAACGTTAAAAGAGTTGTTTTTCTCCCCCCCCATAAGCATTTCTATTTAATCCAAAACACCATTTTCCATTGAAAAATGTTTTACTTGACATTTTCAGACCCAGTTGATTAATGGTGGTTGCCATTTAAAAGCCAATGCTTTCCACAATTACCATACATGCAGATAAACCTGCGTAGTTACTACGCGTAAAGGCTGACTTTGAAGAAGGAATGGCTACATGCATTTCACAAGGGGTTTTCCACACAAAGGACAACTGAGTTGGTTCAACAAGATGGAAATATTTCCCCTCTTATACGCACTGAGGAGCAGTAAATTATCCAGATTTTTATTGCATTAGCCGCACGCAATTTGCAGCAAGTAAACTTTCAAGGAGCCTGATCTGTGGAAATTCCACTTCTACTTGCTTTTGCTTACGCCAGTGAGATGCAATTCCAAACAGCACTAGCATAGAAGGGCTTTTTAAAGCAGGCCTTCTGCCTGCAAGATGAGAAGACATCTGGTAGAAGTAATTTATGGCAGAGATGGAAGAAGAGAATCCAGTGGTCTACAAGATGATCGTGTGCAAAACAGTTTCCCCTCGCTGCAGCACATATAGGCTGCTAATGACAAAGCTGCTGCTCCCAAATGATAAGGCCACAGACTCCATCTTAATCAGAAGAATGTTAACCAGGGTTCAATTGGCCTCCCTCCTCTAATCTGTAACAACCGTCTTAACTCCTACATTATCATCATCTACCACACAAGCGGGCACCACCGACAGCAATGGCTCTCAATCATTCTCCTGGTCCCAACACCCCCCGAAACAGCGACTGATTCGAGGGGCTTGATGATGCAGCAGGTGAATGGAGGTCTTCCAAGCTGTCACAGGTCATGGAATCGCTTGATTCGAAGGAAACTGAAGGCAAGAGAGAGCAGCTCCATTTTAGAGAGGCCCAGGAAATTGGATAACAAATGGAATATGGTAAAAGGTGCCAAGATGCGAAGGCGAATGGCAGGAGAGACACCGGATGACAGACAGTAATGATGATTAACAACGCAGTGCCTGTGCTCTCCGGGGCCAGCCCTGATGCCCTCACTTGAAATTCACCTTGCTCGGAGCACCTCAGTAAATACACCGCATGGACCGGAGCGGGACAAGGAGTCTGCGGCCCAGCTCCATGAAGGGATGGAGATAATGATAATTTACTGCCTCCCATCATGGCTTCCTTTGGTTAATGATGCAAGGAATTTCCAATTTAAAGTGGAAATGAAGCAGATGCTGAAGCAAACAGCAAACTGGCAGATCGAGGGCTGCTGGGGAAGTGGGGGGTTGTCACAGGAGCTCTTTGCTTCCAGCGAATTCAGGTTATGGCGCTTGGATCTGGAAGTAAAGTTCTCCAAAGGTCTGAGCTGCTTAGCTCCATGGGGTCAGATTGGAGAGAATGGGCACAGAAATCAGGTGCCCGACACCCCAAAATGCAGGGGTGTTGGGTCTCACCACTGTACTTCCAGTCCAAGAAAAGACCCACTGAGTGCATCTATACAAGACATTTACTGTGGAGTTGCTTAATTAGCTCAGCAGTAAAATCTCAGCGTCTACATGTGCAGCCCTATTAGGCCATGGTAAACTAATAAATGCTGCTGTAGTTTAGTGCTGGTCAACACAAGTACTTTCTGATGGCAGTGTTATGTATGTAGTGCCTTGCAATGCACATGTAGACATAGAGAGGGTGGCTGGATCACAAGGGTGCTTCGGTCCGGGGCCTGCCTGTCGACTAGCCCCATACTGGAGCACCCTCGTGCCCCAGCCAGCCCTCTGTAGCATGCTGAGCCAGATCAGAGCAGATCCAGGCTGGGAGGCTGGCCCTAGTACCCCCTGCCAGCCCAGGCTGCTCTGGCCTGGCTCAATGTGCTCCAGTCTCTGGTGCACGTGTAAACACGGCACCCGGGAGCAATAAACTCCAGTGCAAACTGCATTGGAGTTTATTCAGTCAAATTAATTTCATGCATAGACACACTCATTGATTTGTTCCTTGTACTGCCCTGCAATGCTGGGTCGAAACAGGTCAAGCAATGCAGGGCTATCCAGCAATTCTGAGCCAAGCAGTCATGGAGCATATCAATTGCTCCTCTGCACGTCTCTACTAATGGTAAGAGATTTGGTTTTAGGAGAATGGCCAGGGTGGGCCAAAGATCTAATACAGCCCCGGGCCTGGGTGCACAGGGCTATTACCGACCTGACAAACTAAAGGAAGAGAACAACTGGAAGAGCAAAGCTCAAGGCAAGCTTCTTAGCCCATTTGTAGCCACTGTAAATCTTGTGCCACACACTGAGCAGGCTTTTATTGCTGTTGTTAAGAACTGGTAGGAAAAGAAAATGCTGACTTCCCCCCACCCTAAAAAAATGACTTTTCAGCAAACTAGAAACTGTAATGGGAAAAAAATGCCAAAACACCCAAAATGTTTTCCAGTTTTTGAAAACTTGATTATTTGCAATAACCTGGAAAAAAAAAAAATCAATGAAAAAAAAAGAAAAATTAGCTTTCTTGGAAAATGGGTTTCCTACCAGACTCTTTCCTTTGTTGGCATTGTGGGAGTTCCCCGAGCTTTCCGCTAGGCTGTGCACACACGTATAACAAACAAGGTCTGTCCCATAGGGTTTAGGCGTGCTGTACACTGGAGGCTGAAGTAGGAGTTCACCTAATTGCCAGGAAGTCAAATGTGATAGAGGGCTGTGTATTATCTCCAAGCCTAGTACTAGATAGTGGAATCATTTCAGACCTGAGTAGCCAAAGGCAGCTATTAGGAAGGCTGCAGCACAGCTATCAGAGACAGTTACTGGTGTTTTCTATTGCATGGCCATGTAACTCAAATCAAAACAGAACAGAAGTGCCATTGACCTTAACAGCGATGCTGAGCTGATGCGTCACAGATGGCCCTGAGATTAGTTACCTCGACTTGGAGCCTTAATAAAATATTTTGAGTTTGGGTTTTTTTCTTGCAAATAGCATGTTTTGCATAACACTTTGTTAGATGATATCAAGCATGCAGTAAGGGCCCAGTTCCAGGTCTGCCTGTATCACAGCAACGCCATGGACTTAGGTAACTTTTCATAAGTATGACCAAGGGCAGGATTTTGCCTTAAATATGTACCACAGGCCAAACTGTCTGGTCTAAGACATGGCCATGGAAGGCACCTTATAAACACCATAAATAGATCAGATAGAAATGCTGTAAAATTCTCCTGTTACTTTTCAGTTCATGTGCCAGAACTCCTGAAACATGTCTAGTCCTTCCTTGGTAAAGAGCCATTCACCGGTTGGTGTGTTTTACCTGATTCTCCTCTTATCGGTGCCTGATCTACGGGCAAAAGTGTCCCATCTTTCCAATCTCTCTTCATATAAACATTTTGCTATCTACTTGATCACTCTCATTAGTCTTTTCCATGCTCCTCCTAACTCTGCAAAGTCCTTTACAGATCGTCAGTACTGCATATGTCAGCCTACATCATGACAAAGCACTGAAATATGTACGCATATTATTTTCACATAATTCTCCAAACCTTATTTGCCTTCAAAACAATTTGTTTTGGATCCATGTTGAGTTATGTAGCTTTACAGCTGCTGAGACTCTAACCCTATAGGTGGGCAATTATTTTGGCTGTGGGGGAGGCCTTAATGAGTTTTGGGGACCCGTCAAGAGCCACATCTATCTCTATCTTCCTGTCTCTTGCGCTGTCTGTCTGTCTGTCTACATCTGTCTGTCCATCCATCCATCTGTCCATCTTCCTCTCCCTCTCTGCCTTTCTCTTTTCTCTCTCTCCCTCTGTCTGTCTCTTCTCTTCAGAGGAGAGGAGAGAAGACAGGGGAGCTTTCCCTGTGTCAGCAGCACAATGGGTCAATTGTGGATGCTGCTGGCAGATGCTATATCCAGGCTCCTGAACCTGCCCACGGCATCCACAGCTGATGCTGCTGCCTGCCCAGGTCCACAGCTGATGCCCGATGCTGCTGGGCAGAATCAGTCCTGCTCGCCTGCCCGCCTGGCAGTATGCAGCGGCCAGAGCTGCAAGCCACCTGTGAGCCAGATCCTGCAAGTTGGCAGTCATCCTCCCACAGGCTGGATCAAATCTGGCCGACGGGCTGTATTTTGCCCACCCCTGCTAGAGACCTATTTATGAACTCCGTTGCAATAGAGACTCAGTCATGAATAAGCATGTGGATGGGTATGATGCGTCCCAACAGCAGTGTTGCAGTGTCAGCAGTGTTGCTTCTAATCCTTTTCCGGGTGTGGAGCAAGAACAAAGTCAGACCCCCTTCCTTTATGTTTTATGAAGCTAGTAAACCTGAACCTATTCTTAAATGCTTAAACTGCTATTTATTTAACATTCACAATAATAAATATAAAACCCACCCCTGAAGCCCTAATGAAATGCAGAGTTAAGTATTTTTAAGACAACTCATTTAGAGTGTCACCAAATATTTTTACACAGCATAAATTAGCGGCTGTTAATTTGAACCCACTGGGCATTCTTCCAGCGGTTCGTCAGGCAGACAAACCGCAGTGCCATGCAGGCTTGCCCACCACCGGTGCAAACAGCTCGATATCCCGTGCCTTTTGATAATGCAGTCGAGCACGAGGAGATGAGATGCTCCCATCAAACGCAGTGCAAGTCAAAGGGAGGCAAAAGCCTTGGAACTCTCCAGGCAGCAGAGATAAAAAAGCCAAATGAAAGCTGGCTCCCTCCAAGGCCTGCTGTATAAGAGGTGTTTACCAAAATATGTATTGGAAAATTGGTGCCTCCAATTGCAGATAAATAGCTTATTAAGTAACTGGAGAATACGTTTTTCCATGTAGCTCCTGGAAGCAGGACCACTAATGACTTCTAAGGAACTGTATTCCCACCCCCAATCTAGGCACGGAAATAGCAGTCTTCCCCATTAAACAATCACTTTAAAAGCTATTTCAATAGAAGCAGCAATTTTCCACCAGTCTAGTGCACATTAAGGGAAAAAGGAAACAAGGAAACAAGGAAAGCCAAACAGAAGAAAGTGAGATTTTTTACAAAGAGCGTGTTTCATTTTTAACCTGCCCCCCACCCGGTCCTATCCACACTTTTAGCTCTATATAAGCCAAGATCGCCACAATCCCTAAACACTTTGAGCTTTCTATCCACTGGTATTCATGAAAACCTGGATCCCAGCTGTCACCCAAATAGTAAGTACTCTGCAGCTGCTCTTTGCTATGGTGATTGCTCATTCACTCGTGTCTCTGGAAACCATCCAAAAGGAGACAGGTTGGGCGATTCTGCCCAATGCACCTTGTCTGTCTTCGGTTTAAGTAGCACCCCTTTCAGGATCGGTTCTCCTCTCCCCGTCCTCAGAGCTTTCATTTACCATGCACCTCGTGTCTGGCTATTTTTCACTTTCATTCTGCCTTAAATCATCCTTCCTTCGTAAACCAACTTGCCACCACCTCTGTAACTCCACCTTCCGCAGAGACGTCTCATGCTGCCTCTTTGACACTGAATCCTGAATCAACTCTTGCATTTGCCAAAGTGGCCATTCACTCAACTTTGCTTTTATCAGGCCTTGCTCCTTTTCTTCTCTCTCTATTCAGTTTATTGTTAGCATCCTGGCGTTTTCCTGACAGCCACAATACTTTACACTTCCACGCTGCCCTCCATCAGAGGAACTCACAGCTCTTAACTATCACTCAAAAATAACCCTTGGTAGGGAGGTATTGTCATATTCAGCTGGGAAGAACGAAGGGTGAAGTAACACATTACACTTAGACCATACTGAGGGCGCTTAAAACGCAAGCGCCCACACATTAAAGCTTGTTAACTTGTACTTAGTGCCTTTTGAGTGTCTCAAAGTTATGCCACTTCAAGCAAGGGTTAACTCGGGGCCATGCTGCCTACCTTGTGTGAGGGTAACTTCAGTCTGTTCCACACAGATAAAAAACAATTTCAGTCCTCCAGCATCCCAGGGTGCACCGCTCCCTGCTCTCCCCCTCCACCCACACACACTCAGAGGAGGGCTGGTGATCTGGATCCTAGACACCCCTGCTCACCCTCAATTAATTCACTTGACCAAAGCTACACAGTAAATCTGTGATGGACAGGTCCTAACCTCGGGTCTTCTGACTGCCTGTTTCATGCCATACCTGAAGACTATCAATCCTCCCCTGGGCAGAAGCAACTAGGCAATACAGCACAGGATCTGCACAGCCTCAACCCATGCCACATTCACAAACTGCATCAGCGTACCTGAATGAAGACATACTCGTCCTGGACAACCAGTGAGCTGGTGTCGATGGAGCGCAAAAATGGCCCGCTCCTGGTGGTCTCCGAGCACTCCTGGATCCGGCAGGTTATGTAGTGGGCATCTGCAAGAGGAGAACGAATAGGATCACATGAGAAACGTCTGCCAGGCGGAAGGAGGGCTCGGGTCTTAGCCCTGGCTGGCACACAGCATCTTCACCAGCCTGGACGCGAGACTTATCCGTGCGTTTCAGTTTCACACTTCAGAGCTGAGGCTGATCACGGACTGAGACGGGAGGGACTTCCAAGGTTCTTTGGGACGACTGTATGTACCGGTTAGGGATTTAGCCTATTGTTGGTGATGGAAAGAGAATGAAGGAGACAGTCACTCTACATGCCCTATTACTTGCTACCGCAGGAAACTAGACATTGGGCTTGATGGACCTTGCTCTGACTCAGTACGGCAGTTCACAAGCACTGCACAGGCATCTCTCCAGGGCTCTTGTCCCTGGATGCTTATTATAAATGCAAACAAGCAGACAAATCTTATTAGGCTAAAAGAAGAGAAAATGATATCCCTCCAACCCGCAGAGATAGGTTTCCCCCCTTCTGTCCTGAGTGCTATTCGAACACATCTCCAACCTTCCCAACTTGCCTTGGGGAAATAAATGGGCTTTAAAATGCACACTGAACATTTATTACAGCTTGCTTGCGGGGAAACAAGTGCGGTCCAGGTGCTATCCTACCACAGACATCCTGCTGCCTCTCATTCAGTCCGAGAAACCATGAGCTTTGGGATGAGAGCTGAGCTAACCTGTGGTGTTACCACACAGGGACAAAGAAATCCAGGCAATCAGAAACTAATCCAACACATAAGTGAGGATGATGTTCTCCTGAGCATGGGAAGTTCAGACCAGGGTTTCAAAGCTGATGTGGAGGGCAAGGAGAAGTCAGGGAATTGATATGGAAAAGACCATCCCACAATCTGATCACCAGCGCTCTAGGTACTTTCCATTGCTTCAAAGCAATTTGCAACCGTGGCGCCGTGCAACACGTTCATGGAAAGGACGTGGACTTTGCACTGGTGTCTCACATGGGAAGAGGGAGGCATAGCAAAAGAGCCATGACCTGGCCAACATCACTGGCAGGCACTTCTGGACCCCACCATCTCCCTTAACAGCAAGGCTCTGGACATTAAGCTGTTCCCTGTACTTTCATGCTGAGGATGCCGGACAGACCCAAATCAATGGGATCTGGCCATTAGTATGCAGGTGCGGGCTGACCAGTGCAATGGGAAAACAAAAGAAAAAAAAAAGGAAAGAAAGAAGTCAAGTAATGATTAATGTTGCAGTGAACAATCCAGGCTACATGAACTGGTACTCTGCTCCCTTGACGGCATCCCTGATGCTCATATTTACCAGCTCACTTATCTTCTGAGGGGAAAGGTGGCGAGAGAAAGGAATAAGTGATCAAACAAGCACCATTTTCATCTTGGAGGCTGGGACTTTATTCACAGGCCATGATCTAAATGCTTGATCAAGACAGTGGAAAATGCTGACACACAGAGATGCACAGAAAAGCACAACTTTGCTGATGCCGGCCTCTTGCTCTCCCGAGCACAGAGGAAGGGGAAAAAACAAACTAAGCACTTCATGGAGACGTTGCTGGAAATGTCACTGTCTGTAAGCTCACAGTGACTCCCTTTGAGTTGGCTGCTTCCTTACCTACTGTACTGATCGGCTGCCCGTGTGATGGGGCTAGGTGGGGAAAAGCTAGGTGGGGAAAATCATTACAATTTCTTCCCAGGGAGAAGAGAAGACCGAGGGGAATTGAATAGCAGCCTTCAAGTCCCTGCGGGGGGGTTGCAAAGAGGATGGAGCTGGACTGTCCTCAGTGGGGGCAGACAACAGGACAAGGAGCAATGGGCTCAAGCTGCAGCAAGGGAAGTTGGGGTTAGATATCAGGAAAAACTCTCTCACAAGCAGGATAATAAAGCACTGGACCTGGTTACCCAAAGAGGTTGTGGGATCTCCATTATTGGAGATTTTTAAGACCCAGCTAGGAAAAGCCCTGGCTGGGGATGATCTTCTTGAGGCCAGTCCCATTTTGAGTAGGGGGTTGGACTAGATGCAACTTCCTGAGGTCCCTTCCCTAAGTTTTCTATGATTCTATGAGATTTTAATGTATGGTGACTATGCCTATAGCTCCTGAGGTCTGAATATACAACATTTACTCTTGAACTACTTTTGGAGAAGCCCACATTGCAGGGTAGAGGGGGGAGCAGAGCAGCCCTGGGAGGGAAGGCTGCAGGGATGGAGGATTCATCCCTTCCAAACACAGGTTTCTGCACTCCCTGGTTTCAAGAAAAATAGGGACTTTCTAAGAATGGAGTTGAATAAGATGCAACGCGTTGTATATGGCCACACAAGTTGTTGGATGGGCCTTGCTGGCTTGAACTCAATATGGTGAAAGAGAAACTGAGAAGGCAGCCAATGAGGCACGTGAAATCTAGACAGCGTCTTTCCACGTAGAAAAAATGGCTGCTGGCCTTAGGGTATGGACACACTTAACACTCAGCAGCCCGATTTAAATGCAGTCTAATTGTAAAGTGGACAGACCCACAGCCCCTTAAATTGGTTTAAAGCCACCTAGAATCGTTCCAAAGTCTACTTGGAAAATCAGGTACTTTTTTGAACCAGCACAGTCCCCTGGTTCAGTATTACTGAGTAGACACCAAAGCATTCAGGGACATGGGTCTTGGCCACCACAGTGCCATGGCAGCATGGCACCAAGGCCTTTCCTGCCCTGTCCTTGTAGAAGCTTTTGTCATGCTTTCAAATCTGACCCCAGGCCAAGTGCAGCCAACCCTCCCCTCCCCCCGTTTCCTTGTGGCTGCATGCACTATCTGTCCCAGGGGAGCGGGCAGGGAAGGGTTAACCTTCCTGCCTGCCTTCAGCAGCACTGGCAGCAGCAACCAGGCCGGCAGTTTAACCCTTTCCTGCCTGCTCCCCCGAGATGGACAGTGCGGGCAACCACAAATAAGTCAGGGGCAGGAGGCAGTGAGTGGAGATTTGGAGTGCTGGGGAGGGCGCAGGGAGACAGTGGGCCCAATGAGACCAGTGGGGAAGGGAGAGGGGGAAGACGGGGTGTGTACACTAAGGTGTAGCCTAGAGTGGCTACACCTTAGTGTAACATGAGCTGCCTAATGAGTGCTTAAAATTAGTTTCAGATGTTAATTTGTGGAAAATCCAAGTATTAAAAGCTCCAATAGCCGCCCAAAATTACCATGTTACAAAGCCCAAACACAGCAGTTTGGCTATTCTTATCCCTACAAAAGGTAGGTGATTTGCTGCTGGTAGGTGACAAAACAGGCGGAGGAATAAAACCTATCACAAATAAATGCAAATAAACCACAAGTGTTGACATGACAACCAGCTTTCTGCCTACTGGGAAATATGTCATTTTGAGTGTGTTACACCAGTAATCAAATGTATACAAAGAACAGTGCCTATTTAATATTCACTTGGAGGCATAAAATGGTGGGGGATGAGTGCTCTCTGCCTATTCTCCATTTAGTTCCTTATTTAGCTTTATGGATTTTATTTTATAAAATAAAGGCTATAAAACAAAACTACCACCACCACCACAACATACGTTTTCCAACCTGGCTGGCTCTGGATACAATAATGAGCTCAATCTTATCTTTCTTACTGGTGTCCTTTCGAAAATGAAAGATAATTTACTATAAGTGTAGGATTAAAAATGACTGGGTGTAACAAATAGCCACATCCAAGTGAGAGCTGAAATGGCTCTGCCCACTGTACTGGAACATGAAGCAGGTATTTCAAAACACGCCAGGATCTGATTGAAGGTAGACCCCAACTGGAAACCCAGGTCAGAACAGGCTCAGCCTATGGGAAAGTTTTGAATTCAGGAATAACATCAGAAACATCACTGAGATGCCACAAGACTCAATGCAGGCAAGGAGTTAGCTGCCTAAAATGGGATTTAGGTGGAATCATAGAAAATGAGGGTTGGAAAGGACCTCAGGAGGTCACATCTAATCCAACCCCCTGTTCAAAGCAGGACCAGCCCCAACTACATCATCCCAGCCAAGACTTTGTCAAGTTGGATCTTAAACATCTCCAAGGAGATCTTAAACATCTCCACCACCTCTCTATGTAACCTGTTCCAGTGCTTCACCATCCTCCTAGGGAGAAAGTTCTTCCTAATATCCAACCTCAACTTCCCTCGATGCAACTTGAGCCCATTGCTCCTTGCTCTGTCGTCTGTCCCCACTGAGAACAGTTTAACTCGGGTAGTAGTTGAAGGCTGCTATTAAATCCCCCCTCAGTCTTCTCTTCTCCAGACTAAATAAGTCCAGTTCCCTCAGCCTCCCCTCATCGGTCATGTGCCATAGTCCCCTAACTATTTTCATTCCCCTGCGCTGGACTCCCTCCAATTTGTCCACATCTAGGAAAGGCAACATCTAAGTAAAAACCAGATATCCCCTCAGCTGCCTCTTAACCTTGGAAACACCTAAGTTAATTAGGAGTCTTTCTGTCTGACATCCAAGGTCCAGATGTGCCTCCCCTCCAGCACACAACCAGAACTGCCTTAGGTGGAGCAGCTCAGCACCCATCTCCTGCTTATGCTTTACTAGAATCCAGAAATCAGGTGTTCCTGTCTCTAATTCCCCAGAGGGGCCTGATCCAGGAGGCATGCTTTTAGAGCATGCTTAGCATTCACAAAATGTGGTGGTGGCCATTTTATTTTCAAATGAAACCCACAGACGTGTGGCTTTGCCCTGTTGTCATATGACAGCTGAGTGGTTCGAGCATTCAAGCAAGAACTGGGAGCCCTAGAGGAGAAGGGTCAAATCCATTCTACTCACCCCCAAGAAGAGCACCCCAATGACAAGGATCTCAGTTAGTCCAACTGGGTGGTACTCCCCACCTTTCCTATCTAAGCCAGGCAATTCTGTAGCCAAGAATGCGATATTCATTGGCAAAGAGGGGAAGCACAAGTGGAAGCATGACTCTGTAGCCCAGTGTTTCAGGAGCTCAACTGGGAGTGTAGGCAGACCAGGTTCTTTGGGTAGCTGTGACATCTTTTATTAGACCAACTAAATAGTTGGAAAAATTGTTCTTTGCAAGCTTTTGGGCACATACATCCTTCTTCAGACACAGGAGAGCGTTTGTGCCCAACAGCTTGCAAAGAACAAGTTTTCCAACTATTTAGTGAAAATTTAGTGAAACTTTTGTGAGAGTTGGTCTAATAAAAGATATCACATTACCCAATGTCCTATCATGTCTCCCTATGTCCTTAGACTAACATGGCTACAACCATCAACCCCAACTGGGGGTGTGAAACTCCTGTGTTCAAGTTCCTGCTCTAAGGACTACATGCATTTTACATGATGCAGCAATAGCTTACATACGATACAAGACCCATGGTTCTGGGAAAAAAGGGCATTTCCTGTAGCCCTGAGACACCCAAGTCTCAGCTCCAGAAACACAAGGACTAAGACTTATCCCTGTCCTCAGCATTTCCTGTTGACTAGCTCAAAGCAGTTCCCTGCTGGGCGGGTTGCCTGTTTTGGATGCCATTCTTGAACATGTAAGGGTACTGTTAACTTATCATGCCAAACTGTGTTTCAGGACTGAGGAGGGTCTCAGTGAGGCCCATCTTTTGCCTGAAAGAATCCCTCTTCATGCCAACTCCATGAGACTAGAAGGTATCTATCATCTCAACTCTATGCAAAGCAAGGTTGACGCTTTCTGGGGACAGGGAACAAGGAAGGCAACTGATAGCCCCCTTCTCAGGAAGCAAGACAGACCTCAGGTTCATGGAAAGCTGAGTGGTTTAACAAGTGAAGGAAGGTGGCATGAATGGCTAAGCATAAAAATAATTCAGTGTGCACTGATACCGTCCATGTCAGCTTCCAAAATGTGCCTCACATGCCCTCTCCCGCTGGTTCTTGCCATATTCCCCACCCATTTCATTCTCTACACTCTTATTTTACAAAACACCTGATGTCTTAAGCAAGATAATGAAAAAGAATGAAATAGGCTGGGGTATCATGAGAACTAATGAAGAAAGATGTGAAGCAGATTTGGGAAGCTGAGGGGGAAGCTATCAGATCTTGAGACAGACCAATGCAGAACAACTTAAAAACTGATCTGAGGGGGTTAGGGACACCTGGATGCTCACCTTTGCTGGGGTCATCTGACCCCAACTGACTTCCTGCCCTTTGGGCAAGGGGTTGGACCGGATGATCTCACGAGGTCCCTTCCCCTAATGTCTATGAAATCTATGCAATCTATGAAACCTATGAAATCTAGGTGAAGATAAAAAACTCTGGAAGGGAATTGTGCAAGATGAGGGGATAAAAGGCTCTAGTTGAAGCTGTTACAGGGTCTTGAGGCCTGTGAGGCAAGAGAAGGAGAGCGTTCTCCCAGTGTTTCCTTGAGCTTGGTTGACAAATTTTGGTCAAACACCATTCCACATCCTGCTTAGTCCTTGGTCCATTTGCCTTCATTTTTATTATCAATCTGGAAGAGAAGAACTCCTGCAGATCATACAACTGGTTTCTGACCTGCAAAACTTGGACTGGGCTCTGGACATTGCCAAGATGCTTGCACCTGGTGTTTGGATTTGGGCCCTTAATATTTAAAATTAAACATGCATCTTCTATACATAAAACCTTGAAGGGACAGCTGCTTCACTGTCCTGTTGTCTTAGCTGATGCAGCACTGGTCCTTCTGACCAGAGGAGTACACAGACCCTCACATTCACATGCACAGGGCTGTCAAAAACAACATGATTTAAACCACTGAAAACCTGGCTCACAAACTGCATAGCTTGCAAAGGCCTGGAGCGCCAAGAAAGGCTGTTCTCAAGAGGCTTCCTGAGGTAGAAACCACAAACCTCAGGGGCTCTCCGGCCCAGTTTTGCAAAGCTAGTTGGACAGGGACGCAGGTGGTGTGCACCCAACAGGATTGCAAGCGCATTAACGATTTGCCTACGGTTAGTTGTGATGTGCAAGTCTTAGCAGGAATCAAGTCCGAACCTGGGATGTGGTTGAGTGAATGCACTGCCCAACAATGTATATTGTGATGTATATTGTGCAAAAATGAAACAGGAAAGTGAGGATGACTACACATTTTGGGGGGAAACTCAAAATGCTGATGGATACAAAATCACGTATCCATTTTCCAACCACCCCTAAATGGAAGGCCCAGCCAAACCATGATGTTTGGAAGGTTTTTTAAATGTGTGTCTGCTTCCTTCCATACTACTCCTTTCTCTGGCTGTTGGTGTGTGAAGCAATGTGGACATCTAGTGGCTTGGAGGGATTGCTACAGTCTTGCAAATCCTATTTTTACACCTCTCCTTAAAAATTCTCCTGCATTTCCCATATTGCATTCAGGACATGGCTGTCTCTAAGGTGCTGCAATGCTATACAGCCCTTTCCACTTGAGGATCTCAAAGCACCTTGCAAATTAACGTGCACTCACGATGAACCTCCGATGACTGAAGGAGACAATGAAGTGCACAGAAGCAAGGCAACTTTCTGCAGTTCCTGTGATGCAGCCTCTTCTCTAAGAGACAGAAATCACACAGAGGCTTTTGAAGGAAGCAGGGGACTTGTCTTTCTCTACTAGGTGCTAATGGCAGGTGGGCCCCTGAAGGGAGAAGGGAAACAGGCCAACCTGTCAACACATGGCATGCTGAAAAGGTCAGGCCTGGATGGCCTGTTAACATCAATCACCGGAGATATTTGACATCCAGGTTCCTAATGACTCCTGGTCCTCTCTTGCAGAGTTGACAAAGGGAAGGGGAAGGGAGGGGATCAATCTCTCCTTTGTGAGGAGAATGGGAAATGAGAGAAAACATGGAGGCCCTTGCAAAAAGCTCCTATCAGTACCTCTAAGGAGCATCCTGCAAGCTTTTGGGGAGACCAATCCATCCTCACAGTCCTGAAACTATGACATGCCTACATGCAGCTTTGCAGACTTTCAGTCATTGGCAGCCCCTCGGTCCATGGCAGCAGAAGAGGTGCATTACACAGAGCCCTTCCTAGTCCAAAGATGGAGCCTTCATTGCATCATTATTTATCCGGAGAGAATCATCCTGCCGTCCTCTCGCATTGGCAGAGCAGGCGGTGCTAAAAAGAGGTTTTGCAATAAATGCTGCCTTATGGATAGACAGACAATCGGGGAATTCAAACAGAATGAGCCCCAGGCAATAGCAGATTCAAGTGTAATGGGATCTACATCCAAAAGATGCCTCTTCCCCCTTAAAAATAATAAAGTCCGCTACCTCCCCACCCCACCCCACCCCCTCAGGGGATGAATTCTCCACCTGCCACTTCACCATAACGGCATTCTGCTTTCCTACGTTTCTCCTCTATTTCCAAAAGGGCATGGACTTCTACTGCTGGGCAGGATGGCAGTGAGCTATTAAATACCTGCGATGCTGCACCCTAGCGGTAGGTGCATTTCTGTGTTGTGCCTCCTGTATAAAACTTTTGTGAAGTCTCGAGGAGAGAAGAACGGTACAAAAAAAATTGGGGAAAAAAAAAGGAAGAGTGAAACTTGTTTCTAATGCATCCTATCCAGTTGGTTAGAAATTAATTACTTATGAATCCATTCTGCTCCGGAGACGGCCAGCTGCATTTCAGTCACAAGTTAAGTGCTTTTCTGGGTGCCAGCGCGATGCTTGCAGAGCCGGGGAAGGAAGCACCCTCTCGGAGCATAAGGGGTAAGTCTACTGAGCTGGGGAGAAGGGCAGGAGGGCGTACAAATATATGGAGCTCCATTCCCCATGTGCAAAAGGAGTGGGGTGATTGTAAGCCATTTGCAATAGGCTTTCCATTTCCAGAAGGCTTTTCTGGCACATACTGGCTAGTTTGTGCCAATCTGATGGTGTCGATTAAACTTACATCCTGAGAGTGGTAAGCTTGACCCTATATTATTCACCCAACGCATGTGATATTGAACTAACTCAATAGAGACCTGAAACAGATTGCTTTCCCCCCAGTAGATTTATCCTGATCTCAGCTCTTCCCAATTTGTTCACAGAACCCAGCCCTGCCACTGGTCCCCCCCGACCCCCATGGGTCTAACAGATGAGGATGCGTTGAAAATAGAGGCCATCGACCCACATCTTCCCAATCAATTAAAATGCAAATTGGGAGGAAAAAATGAGGCATGCAAAATTCAGTTCCCACTTCACCGCTCACTCAGGGCCGATCTTATTAGCGCTGGGCTCAGGCACTCACGTCCATCAGCTGTCCGGGCTTCCATGTGCACCAGGTCAGGCTCCTTATCCAAACCCGCTACGGACCTGGGGAAGAGGAGAGAGAAGGGAACTGGTGAGATACAAGGCTGTGAGCAGGGAGAGCTGGACATGGATGTTTCCACTGCTCTGCTTTGAGAGACCACTTTGGAATACGAGTGGATTTAATATACGAAGACGTCAGGCAAACACTGAGCACAACTCCACACAGTCTACACCTATTTCTCCACTGCAGTTAGCTGGAGTCAGGGGTACCCAGGGTAGCCTGGACCAGGGCCGAGTATTTCCACAACAAAACCCTGTGTCCTCCCACACTTCTATTTTTGCACTTGCCCATGGGCATCCAAAGGGATTTTACTTATTCTTCAATACCTTCCCAAGCATTTGTGTTGGAACTTGCCTCAGGGGAAGCTGTAGCAAGGGCACTGAAGGACTATCAGCATTACAACGATCTTGCCTGCATCTCCACTGCAAAGGGAGCTCCTCCCAGCTGTGGTGGGGATTGAACTCCTCTCCCCAGCTGTGCAAGGAAGCCTGGGCTCTAAGCACAAACACACATGTGCTTATGGCAGTCAGGGCAAAAGTGCATGTAAAATCACAGTACAGCAAACAGAGACGCCACAGTGAGGGTGTGAGCTGGTCCCCAAAGAGCTGAGCTGTCCTCCCACATGTTAAAAAACTGTCCAAGAGATTGCATGCCTTATCATTTCCTTGACTTCCTTTGAAGCATAAGAACTGCCAGACACCAGACTACCGGACGTGAAGTCTGATCATTCATTTCACGCAGGGTTGGGACCAAACTGAAACACAAGAGATGAGTCCTCCTATCATCCTAGGTGTCTGAAAGGCCAGTGTTCAGGGGCTAAGCCTCTGATGCAGAAGGGACCAGTATGATCATAGCATCTGATGAAGTAGCCTGTAGTCCTGAAAGCTCATGCCTGTTTGAATGAGTTAGTCTCTAAGGTGCTGCTCTGCTCCACCTACTGCCTTTTACATAACCATTGATCTGACTGGCTGCAGGAATCATTGGCTGAACCCATCGAACACCTTGCAGCTGAAGTATAGTACATAAATACACTGGGACAGTCAAAGATGCCCTACAGTGTCCAGCCCATGAAACCTACCTACCTACCTGGATACACCCCAATGTGTTTCTAGCCCATTACCTCACTATAATTATCTGACATTGCTCTGTCCGGCAGAGGTGGGAGAACCCAGGACCCCATTTATGGAGGAGATGGGCTGCAAGAAAATTGCCAGATTTTCTATGAAAAGATGGGCTGGACAAGCTGAATTTAAACACTGTCTGAAGTTGTCCAGATCAGCGCTTGATGTAGTGTGGTGCCCAACAATTACTCTTCACCCAGCAATTACTGAGGCTCCCCAGATTGAACATATTGTTCTTTACTGATGGTCAATATTGTATTGCATGATTTGTTTGCCAGCTTGCAACTGGCACCCGGGGTACCAGCACAAAGACTCTTCCCCAACCAGCTCCTGTACCCAGCTCCGGGGCCAACTATGGTCATAGTCCTTGCAGTCTGTCTTCAGAGGGAAGAGTCAGCTTTCTACCTGAGCCAACTGGAGACAAGAGCATTTAGAAAGACATCCTACCTGACCTCAGCAGACTTCTTAAGGCACACCTCAGTCCAACAGCCCCAGCAACCTGGACTTAATTCATTAAATCGAGTTCAACTCTGAACCAAATCATAATGAAGTCCACAGACTTCATAGTGAAGTCTATGGACCAAATCATAATGAAGCCCAGAGACTTTACGTACATTGACCATAGGGTCTTTGAATGAGATTCTATAGTAACAGCCAAATGTGTATGTGAGGTCTCTACTGAAGGGGAAAACCACATTCTCTCTTCTGGCTTTTCCAATTAAACAACAGCCCAAAAGACAAGGTCACGTTCTAGTTCCTGCTGTCACACCGATGACGGCTTACTTGCATCTTAGGGGTGCTATGGAAGCAGATCAGTGCTGCTACTGAGTGAAGTGCATACTCTAGGCACTATAATTACTATTAAGTACTCTGTTTGCCAAAAGCGTGTGCACCCAGCCGCTGTGACACATGCCTTTGATTCTGTCCCTGCTCGTGGAAGTGCCACCATCTTGGCTGATGCTAGGTATTGAACTAGGAATCTCTGGTTGGTTGAAGGAAGGCATCAGTCATTACAGTTTCAGCTAAATAGCTAATCACTGTAGCTCTAAGAGACTCACAAAGGGGAGTACATCGGTCTACTAATGTTACCCATTGATCAGTCAACAATAATGCTGATTGTGAGTGGCCTAGCAAAGTAAGCACTACACTAAGACTCAGGAGACTTGGGTTAGAGTCTCAGCTTTCAATTCACTCTAAAGAGTGGGTCAACAGAGAAAGATGAAGCACTGGGACAGATTCCCTAGATAGGCTGTGGAGTCTCCATCACTGGAAGTGTCTAAGAGCAGGTTAGACTAATGCTTGTCCAAGATGGTTCAAACAGGGACAATCCCATCTTGAACGTGAGGTTCAGGTAGATGGCCTCCCAAAGGCTCTTCCAGCCCTGCGATTCTGCCAGCTCCACAGCTGATATAATACACTTGCCTGACCCTGGATGGGGCACTTCCCCACTCTGTGCCTCAGTTTCCTCATCTACACAATGAAAACAATACCAATGGTCTCCATTGTAAATGCTCTAAGAATCAGTAATGAAAAGAAGTAGGTATTATTATTTGCTTCCTTCAAAAAAATATGAGCAGGTAATAACCTACAAACCACAACCAAAGTTTGGAGTATTTTATACTCACTACCCTGACTACTCTTAATTAAAAACCTAAGCGCTTAAAGGCAAGATGTGCATGAACATTGCTATTTTATATCCTGAAAACATGTTGCAAGGCAGATTACAAAGATAGCCTTCCTTCTGGCACAGGGAAAGTCAAGCCTGGAACAGAATTATTATTATTAGTGTTCTAGCTGATAAGAATCGCTAGTAGATGAACATTTAGTCCTAGCAGTGGCTGGCAGGGAGAAAAAAAAATCCATAGATGTCCATGTGATTTATGGAGCAGCTTCTTCAGAGTTAACCAAGGGGTTAGATTAAAAAGAGAGGACGGCAAAAATCAGTTTCTAATTTGGTGCAAGCTGAATTTGATACAGTAGATTGTAAATAATAGATTCCCTCTGAGCCAACCAGAGCTCACGATTCCCTAATGTTCTAAACCACTTATCACAATCCCGTGCCGCACCAATCCCCGCGGCATCAACAGTTAGGAGATTCAAAAAAACATTTAAAAAATAAAAGCAAACAACATGTGGCTATGAAAGCACATTTGTGTAGATCTCATAAAAAAGTAAAGCATTTGAGCTGGATATGAAACAACCAAATAACCCAAATGATCTCAAGCTTGGACTAATGATAGTCCAAGATACAGAAGCAACGATGACAGCGCTGAGTTGCAATCACTGAAACCTTCATTGTTCATCAACAAGAACATCGAGGTCTGTTCCCAGAATAAAAAAATAGCATGGGTTTGATTTCCATCCAGCTGATTTCGTCTCACTTGGATGGAAGCCAAACCCATACTATTTTTTGACTTGTTCTTCAACCGCTGGATCC
This sequence comes from Alligator mississippiensis, assembly GCF_030867095.1. Taxonomy (NCBI): domain Eukaryota; kingdom Metazoa; phylum Chordata; order Crocodylia; family Alligatoridae; genus Alligator; species Alligator mississippiensis. The sequence goes on from NC_081829.1 coordinate 97,239,823, forward strand.
AATTTCAGTGAGATGACTGGAAGAGGAAGGTATGGCTCATGGTAAGCATGGATATTTCATAGATTTCATGGACATCTGGGCTGGAAGGGACCTCGGAAGATCTTCAAGTCCAGCCCTCTGCCTCAGAGGCAGGAAGTCAGAAGGGGTCATAGGATCCCAGCAAGATAAACATCCAAATGTTTCTTGGATCCAAATGGTTATTAGACTAGCCTTATGCAATCATGTGGTTCATTGGATCCAAATGTTTATTAAACTAGCCTTATGCAATCATGTGGTTCGGCACAGTAGCCCAATCATTGAGCAGAAGGGCAGATACGTTTGTATGTGACTCGTCAATATTTTTTGGACATTTCAATTAAAAGTACACCCAAGGAGTGAGTGGCAAAAATGCAGGGCCCTTTCCAACCAACTGATAGCTCATGTGACGTTTTTCAGAACCCCAAGTAACACACTTCCCCTTCTAACCAACAGGTTCCTTCAATTTTCAGGAATTGAAACCTTCTGCCTGGGAGATGCAGGGAATCCTCACCTGCTCCTTCTCCTACAAGGCTCCTTCCCTCCTTCTTCGCTAACTCCTTCACCCAGGAGGCCACGTTTTCCTGACCTTCTGCCCTGAAGCCACACACAACCCTCCCATCAATCTCAAGCTGTCCTTTATAACTCCCAACCGGCCTGGTTCTCAATCACCTGCTGTCATCATAGGACTCCCTGGATTCATGCCTATCACTTGGGGAGATATACTAGGTGCACCAGAGCCCTCACCCTCTTAACGGGTCAGCTCTCCTTGTGACAACGATCCCTGTACCAAAAACATATGAATAATAATATTGTAGGTTTGCCAGAATTGTACTAGTTTCAAAAGACAAATCTGGCATACATAATAACATCTAATACTTTCCAAAAAAATATGATTTCCATTGATCATCTGAAGATACCCAAGTCAAGTGGATGGGAAACTTCACTAATAATGAGTAAGGAATTTACAATCTTTTCTCCAATGCATGATGAAGGCTTTTTGTGCCCAAAAGATTGCAATTAAAGACTTTTTTGGCAAAAAACCTTATTCGTCTAATAAAAGATATCATCTCTACTATGAGTCCTGATTGCATTTTCCTTTAGACCTATACGGCTACAACCTGGATACCTGACTAATAATGAGTATCACTCAAGCATAGGAAAAAGTGAGTCTTTTAAAACAATTCAATTTCCCGTGAATTTTCTGTCCTGTTCCCTTCAACAGTTTTAATATGCCTGATGACCTTATTAATAATAAGATGACAAAAAAGGATGAGGGGCAACATCCCTATACTATTCTTCTGTTAGATTAGTGTTATATTTCAAACTAAAATGCTCACAAGGCAATATCACACAACCCTAAGATCGTGAGAGCCCACAGAGTGTCTCGAGGAGAGTAGTAGAGACTGAAAAGCAAGACATATCTCATTCTTATTCTCCTCAACACAAGCCCTCTTCTTGCCTTAAAACGCTTGATCCCAGCTGAAGTCTATGAAGATCCTCAGTCACTGCCTTTTCATTACTTTCCTTATATATCTTCCCAACAGCTGGAACAGCTTTGCCATGTTAGCAACACATGAGTGCTAGTCTCACAACTAAATGGTCTTCACACATTTTGTTCACAAAAACTTCGGTCGAAGGATGTTGGGTATCCCAGCTTGTAGCTACATTGGTCTAGACCAGGGGTGGGCAAAATGCAGCCCGCAGGCTGGATGCAGCCCACCAGGCCATTCTATCCGGCCCGTGGGACCACTAAAAAATTTAGAAAATTAATATTTATCTGCCCCTGGCTGCCTGTCATGCAGCCCTCAACAGCTTCCCAAAACTCAGTAAGCGGCCCTCCACCCAAAATAATTGCCTGTCCCTGGTCTAGAGGCAAAAGGAATCAGAACTTGTGGTACAGGTGACATCTTTTATTAAACCAACTAGGATTTTTACAAATTTTCCAAAAACAGGAATTTTTTTTTTTTGCAAAAATCTAGCTGGTCTAATAAAAGATATCAGCTCTACCATGAGTTCTCATTCCTTCCATCTAAGGATGTAACGAATAAGTAACAAATCCCCATGGTTCCTTGAGTTTGAGCTTTGCCACCATGGCTGCAGACCACCTCAGAGACAGATCCTCCGGCTCCAAAAATATTGGCACCACTACCACTGGGATTCGCCATTGTGAGAGCACTATAGTGCCTTGGACGCACATCATTGAGCAGTTCTAATGCCATCCAGATTCATTAGAATCCATTAAAATATTTATTTTTCCCCCTTTTTTTTTTTTTGGCAAACCAGCACAAAAACAGGGTCCGCCTCCCATCTGCCTGGCCTTTCCGGTCAGGAGCATTCTTGCCAGGTCTAGCATGGGCAGCAGCATAGCACCACAGGCACCTGCTTGTTCCCAACTTCTTCTCTTACTCTTCCCTTCTTTTCTCTCTAACAGATTGCATGGGAGCCAGGCAGAGCTCCCTGCCCCATGAACTGTCTTCTTGGCTTTACGCAACCTTGCAGGTACACAACCAAAGCCGCTGCCTCCTACCTCCGTGGCTGTACCGGACCAGACACAAAGCACAGGGCAGGGGTCTCAGTGCTCTTCAGCTGACAGCGCTCGGCCTTTCAGGTGCATACAAAGAGGAGGAAAGATTTAATAAAACTCAAAAGCATAAGCTTGACTAGGGCATATAATACCATACCTCACCCTTCTCTATTCTTTGCAAGTGCCGTGCTGCTTTACGCCTCCTGCACCTATGAGCATTGAGGCAGCAGGCAGAAACCTAAAGTGCGTACAATGGTAATCCCGAGGGGGACCTTACACAACAGCTAGACCCCCTCCTACCTCCCTGCTCTGTTCATTTATCTCAACTCAGAAGAGAAAGAGCTGAGAGAAGAAGGTGCAGCCAGAAGTGACGGTATAAAGGTCACTTTTTTGCTGACACGTCCCCTGGCTCCTGCTGATACAGCCTTCCCAAGTGGGAGCCTTGAGCTACTGTTGCAACTGGCTCAGGATTATTAGCCAATTAATAACTCAAACTGGCTCCAAATCCCATTAGAAAGGACGCTACTGTTGCTTTGTTCTTCTTCTTTTCTTTGTACCTTGATAGCGTTTGGCTTTCCAGAGCCTTTCTTCCCTTGCAATTTCTTCTCCAGATTGAATTAAGTGTTTTCAAAGGTTGAAGGACTGATAGTACCAGGAGCCACATCCCTATCTGTATCCGCAGGCAAAAGCAGTGTGCTTGGATGCACATCGACTCGGCTATTTTGCTAACGTTTCAACCTTGAGCTGAAGGAACACCAGGTTGTGGGGAGGGAGAGAAGGGAAGGACAGCAAAGATGAGTATCTGAGCTCCATACTTTCTGCACCCAGGAAGATTTTAAAGAAACTGTACCTAGTGACTCCACTGTGTAACTCAGACCCAACTGGGGGAAATGGTATCATTTAAAATTGACAGAGATATGCTTTTAAAATTAAACATGCGATATACTCTACAAACTGTAATATTTAAAAATGGATTTCTACATACAGACACACACATCTATATGTATATACATATATATATTCTACATACACATACATATGCATATATACACGGATGTAGTAAGCAACAAGTTGATGCTTCTGGATCATGGTGTATGCATAAGATGTCATGAGGAATTTGAACAAATGTCAAGGCAGGCTGCCCAGACCTCCCTTTAGACCAGTGTCTTCCTCTTCACTCTCTAGCACCCTCCTAGAGATGCACTGTGGGCTCTCGCAATCTTAGGGCTGTGCAACATTGCCTTGTGACCATTTTAATTTGAAATACAGCACTAATCTAGCAGAAGAATAATATGGGAATATTGCTCCTTGTCCTTTATTTGTTGTTATATTGTTAATATGATCGTGTTCCTCCAGGCCTTTAGACCATCAACACAGAAATTCAAAGGCCAGACTGAGGCTAGATACTTGGTGCCTCGATGACTGTAGTTATATGCACGTCTGGGACTTAAACCCAGGGCTCCCACATGGTAGACAAGGATTATACCACTAAATTGCGGCAGCAGGTATACATGTATGTATGTATGTGCATACGTGTATGTAAGTGTATACGTTCCATGTATTTCCCATTCTGACTGATGTGGCAGGTTCACTGGGTACATGTTTGCTTAAAATACATATTTTAACAACCTAAGACCCACAGGCAGAATAGGGCCCACAAAGACGTTTTATCTAGCACGCGAAGCCAGAAGGGCAGCAGCAATTGGTGGCGGGGGGAATCGGCAGCTCTCAGCAGCAGTGGGAACCGGTGGCAACCGCCAAGGAGGAAAGTGGTTGCCAAAAAAAATGTTAGCACAGAAAACGTTTCCCTAAGTGAAGCATGGCAGGGAAGGAAGGGGCAGCTCAAAAGTGAGCCAGGCAGATAAATGGGGGGAGAGAGAGGTGGTGTAATGACTCCCCTCCCCACCCCTGAATTCATGAGGAGGTCGGAGACGGGCACAAACTGCACTACTTTTGCTGAGCAGGGTTTTTTGGGAACAGTCTCTGGGAGTCTGCTCGGTCTCCAGCTGTCCTTGGAAATTTCAGTCTAATGAACCTCAGTGAAATCCACTGGGCATCTGCGACAAATGATTTGCATCTGCATCAACACCGTGCATCAAGCCTGTGTTGCAAGGCCAAACATCCAAATCATCCTAGAACAGGGACCAAGCAACCAGCCTCAGCAACCCACCAACTGAAGGCTTGGTCTTCACTGCAAAGTTTTGACTGAGAGCAATTCTGTTTTCCAGATGACAAAAAAACCCCACTATATATCCAGGGGAGAGATGAGCGGGTGTCTACCACCATAGCTCTACTAGCAAAGCTCTGGCAGCTGCAGCTTCATAGCATAGACAAGTCCTAAGACTTTTTTTGCCAGCTGTCTGCCTGGTTTATGAACTACTGTGACTGCTGCGTGCAGTCCTACCCAGGAAGCACTAAAGCATATAAAAGGCAACGAGACTTCAAGAATATGCAGGCTCAGAAATTCAGCTGTTGCAGGCTGAGATGTCAGAGTGAAGGAGATCATCACTGCTCACATAAAGAGACAGAGGAAATGGATGCAGACTACTTAAGAAGGTTGTTTTGCTGTAGACTAAGACGGGAAGAAAATGGAAAAGAACAAGGCAAATTTTATAGTCAATAATATGCAAAGGGAGGGGGAAAAAATACACAACCCGCTGCCGTAGGCAATCGCAACTAAATTAGTGGATGTTGCTAATTAGTCTGCTGAAATTTTAATTATATCTTCCCCTAGAGGTAAACAAACACTGAGGTATATATCCTGATGGTATAAGACATGCGGCATGTGTGTCTAATCCAACCAAGATAGCAAGCAGGCATGTGGACGCAGCCAGATGTGGGCATGGGAGCTCAGCATGCTAATCCAAACCTGTCTTGCTATATTAAGCTATACACAATATAATTCAGCCCAGTTGCCTGAATCACACGGCCATTCCCAACATGCCCCAGGCCTCTTTCTCTAACACTCAAAACCTTGCGTTGCTATTCATGCCTGTGCACAACGGTTGTACCATGGCACCACTGCGCGTTGGTCATTGTGCCAGAATGTGATATTTTTCTGTAATCTTTCTGGGCATATACCTCAGTTTCTCAGCCTTGCTTGTATGCTGTTATACAGGACTGAATGGCTGGACTAGAAGCTGGTAAGATGTTGGTTTCCCCCATAGAGACATGTGGGCTTGCTAGAGAACAGGCCATTAGGAGCTGAAATAGGCCCATTCATACATGCAAGGAGTCCCCCGGGGGAATACAATGGAAGCTCTGATGACTGGAGCGTTACTTGAAACTACTGGCACCTAGGAGCATGGATCAAACAGATGCAGTGGACATAAACTATTTTTAAAATGCACAGCAAGAGATGTGGGTCAGAGACAGCACAGCTTCCAGAGCTACTTCACGCTGGTCATCCTTGCTGACGCTTTACATTTAACCACTCTGAACCAGGACGTGCTCTCATATTCACTTTTGGCTGCATATCTTCTGTTGAGCATGAAGTCCCTAGTAGGAGCTGAGCCAGTTGGAGGTCAGGGATTAGGCCACCCAACAATAGGCATGTGAGCAAAGCAAAGCATGCCTCTCGGAGCCCATAGTGACAAGGGGGTTCTCCATCACTAGAAGCTACAACCTGGGGACAGGGTCAAGGAAATCCAGATAAGACCATGTAAACACAGAGTCCCAAGCAAGAACACCTATGGCATCCATAGCCATAGTATGTTTTGCCATATCTTATAACAGATATCATGCTTTCAGATGCTGCAAGGCCATGGCAAACCAGACCCACTGAATGCACACTTGAGCTACAATAGGATCCGTCATATAGAACATGAATTTTTTTCTCTTGAAGACTGAATACCCAGAGACCTCGCCTAACAGTGTTAGACTGTGGTACAGTCTTTCCACGGATGGGGGACTGCCCCACGGATTGGGGGCTTAGCACGCTTAAACTTAGGGTTGAACAAAAGCAGAAGTGAGGATGCTACAAGGATCTATCTTGCGTTGGTCTGCAGGGAGTGGATTTTTAGGTCTTTCCCAGCTCTAATTTTCTATGATTCTATAATTATGGGTAGGAGCAATTGCAAAGAGGGTTAATCGATACAATGAAGCAGAAAGCTGCCAAGTGTCTGCACTCAGCTAATTTCTTTACTTCTGCATAGAGGCAACACATATCTGCTTGGTAAAAGGAGCCAGGGAAACTTTGGTGGGTAGAATATGGGTGCGTCTACACGAGATGCTAAATGCACAATAGACTAATGCACATTAGTGTGCCACTGCAAATGCTGTGCTAATGCACTAATGTGCAGTAGAATTAGTCTACTACACATTAACGCCACAAAAAAAAACATGCACTGATGCTACTGCATGGTAGCACCAGTTACTGCACATTGGGTGCATCTAAATGTTTATTAATGCACCATAGATCCTGCGCATTTAGTTTACTACTTCCTTAACAAAGTACTAACTAAATGTGCGGTACTGAAAGTTACTGCTCAGTAGCACCGGAGCCTGGTTATTTAGTGATGCTTACTGCGCATTAGCCTAATAACACTGCGCACTTGGCTATTAGCATGGTTTTTGCCATGACACGCTACTGCGCAGTGTTATTCGGCTAATGCGCAATAAGCATTCTGTGTATACTCGCCCATTCAGTTAGTACCTGTTATTACAAGTACTAAGTTTAATGTGCAGTAACCACAGTGCATGAATGAACATGCAGATGCACCCCATGAGACTCTTAATCCCAAATCTGTGGCTTCAGCAAGAAGTTTAGGCGTTTGGACTAAGTGGCTCTTGAAGTCCCTTCCAAACCTTTCCATCCAGTGACTTCACAAAAGTAATATTAACTGAGAACTAGATTCACCCAGGCAGCGGGCATATCTCCTTTGTAAACACTGCACACTCTGAGCGGGCAGCTCTTCTGCTAGGGTAGATCTGGAATCATGCTGTGTATGTATCTGCATTAAATAAGCAAACTTCTCACTCTTATTCAGCTAGCCAGTCCCAGATGATAAGCAGAGGTTGGTGGGGGTCACTTAAAAGCCAATGTGATTGGTGACTTCCACTATGACAGAGGTTCCCAGCCACCCAGGTCACAGCCCGGTACCAAGCCAGGAAGGGTTAGAATCACAGAATCATAGAAAGAAAGACCGGAAGGGATGTGCAAGATCATCAAGTCCGGTCCCCTGCCAGAGGCAGGTGGTAATTGGGCTCAAATGACCTGAATGAGGTATTTGTCCAGCTTCCTCTTAAAGACCACCAGAGATGGTGACTGCATCACCTCTGATGGAAGTGTGTTTCAGAGTCTAGTGAACCGTACAGAAAAGAAGATTTTCCTTATGTCCAGCCGAAACTTTTCCTCAGCTAGCTTTTGTTCATTGATCCAGGTCTTCCTGGGGGTAGGGAGGGGGCTTTTCTGAAAAGCTGTTCTCCTAGATCCTGGTGTTCTCCCTTGACATATTTGTAGGTGGCTATCAAGTCACCCCTCAGCCTTCTTTTGCTCAGGCTGAACAAACCCACATCCCAAAGTCTCTCCACATAGGGCCTGTCCCTCAGGCCCTTGATCATGCAGGTAGCCCTTCTCTGGACCCTTTCAAGCTTGTCCACATCCTTCTTGAAGTGTGGTGCCCAGAGTTGGACACAGTACTCCAGCTGTGGCCTCACCAATGCTGAATAGAGGGGGAAGAGCACCTCTGTGGATCTATTGGTGACACATCTGCTGATGCACGCCAGAGTTATATTTGCTCTGTTGGCAACTTTGTCACACTGATGCCTTATATTCATCTTCTGGTCAACTGACACCCCTAGGTCCCTTTCAGATGCAGTGCCAGCCAGTGGACCACTACCCATTGTATAGATATGGTAAGGGTTCTTCTTACTCAGATGAAGCTCCCAGTATTTGTCCCTGTTGAACCTCATATGGTTTTGTTCAGCCTATAGGACCAGCCTGCCATGGTCTTCCTGAATCCTTGTCCTGTCCTCTGATGTACCTGCTTGTGCCCACAGCTTGGTATCATCCACAAACTTAATCACTGCGCTTTCCGCTCCCTCCTCCAGGTCATCAATAAAGATGTTAAAGAGCACGGGCCTGAGCACTGACCTCTGGGGTACACCACTGGAGACGGCCTTCCAGGATGAGGTCATGCCATCCATTGCGACTCGTTGGGATCAGCCGCTGAGCCAGTTCCCAACCCACCTCACTGTAGCCTGCTCTAGGCCAGTACTCTCCAACTTAGCTGAGAGGACGTCATGAGAAACAGTATCAAAGGCCTTGCTGAAATCTAGGTAGATACCACCCACCTCCTGTCCCATGTCCAGGTGGTTAGTTACCTGGTCATAAAAGGACACCAAGTTAGTTAGGCATGACCTTCCCTCTACAAAGCCATGCTGGTTGCTTCTCAGTACCCCACTGGATGCAAGCTTGTGGCTAATGGCCTCCTTGACAATTTTTTCCAATATCTTCCCCAGGACTGAAGTCAGACTGACTTGTCTATAGTTGGCAGGGTCATCCCTTTTTCCTTTCTTAAAGATGAAAACTACGTTCACTTTTTTCCAGCTGTTAGGGGCAACTCCTTAGGGTTGGCTGCCAGTCCACAGTATGCCGGTCACTTCTGGTCCACAGTATGCCAATCCGCAGCTTGCCGTATTGCAATTTGCTGGTCCACAGTATAAAAAATGTTGGGAACCACTGCACTAGAGTGAGAAGCCTTTTTCTGTCAGCTCTTGGAAGCACCAGGATCCGGACGGGCTGGCAAGGAGGAGTGGCTGCTGAAACCTGCAGACACTGTTGCCTTGAAATATTCTGATGTCATCTTGTAGTTCATGGATACTGAGAGCGTCTACATGTGCACGGTTACTGCACAGTAACTGAAAGTTACTGCACATTATGGGTGCACGTCTACACATGTCCGCGTGTACTGCACAGTAACTATGGCGACATACACCAACTTGGGCGTAAATTTGCAACCTCCATGATGCATCAGTTACTGCACTTAGTTACTGCACAGTAAGGCACATGTAGACACCAAGGCACAGTAACACTGTGTGTGTGGACTGATTTGGGAGTAACTTTACTTCCAAGTCAGTCCACACACAGTGTTACTGCACTGTAATGCCTATACATGTAGACTCCAGTCTAAAAACCGCTTACTGCCCAGTAACTTACTGCGCAGTAAGTTACTGTGCAGTAAATGCATGTGTAGATACGTCCACTGTCTAACAGGGCACTTTACATCATGTGGTGGCTGGTTCAGAAAGCAAAGCCTACAAGAAGACCTTGTCCAGGCTGCTGAGAAAGGATCTGGTTGTGGTGAGAGCTCACCAGACTTTGCAGTAGTTGAAATATTTTTGTTGCAAATTCTTTCAGCCATAATTTTTCCTGAAAGAATGGAGAATTATTTTTTTAAATGTATTGTTGCCTTCAAGATTTTCATTATTTTTGACGCAACAAAAAAACCCACATTCTATTGATGCAATTTTTGAAAAATAAGCACATATCACTTTTAGTAAAATGTTTTCCCCTTCCTTTTTCTTGTCCTTTTTCTCTCCATCCAGCCTCCCTTTTGTGGAGAGAAAAAAAAGAGAGAAATAGAGAGAATACCCCCAAACCTCCTATGCCAAGAACATTTTTAGTGCTGAAAACTAAAATGAAACAAAAAAAAAAGCAACTCAAACTTTATGTTTTTAAGCAAAAATGTAAAAAATGCAACAGAAACCAAGGGGGGGGGGGGGTCAACATTTTTCATTAAAAAAAAATTTAAAAAGTCAACCAACCCTACTTTTCAGGCAACCACAGAGCCCTAGCTTTGGAATTTTTTTTTTTTGGTCCAACTCCCGGAGGACTGACATATTGAGTAAATTAGGCAGCCTCTGTACTTGGCCAGTTCTGCATTACAATGAGTGTAATACCTACTGCATTGTGATGAGGCTCAGTTAGCTACTGTTATGAGGCCTCATGTGAAAGGCCTTTGGAAAGGGAATCACTATGGCATTACTGCCCTGGATATTCGAGGGCCATAAACAACTCTTGTTTCAGAACAATTTAGACTAGCACAGCACATGCTCTGTGCTTTAAGTATATAACCGTTATTTCTTCCGCTCCGGCACTTTATTCAAGGACCTTGGTAAGCCTCTAGCTCCATTTCATGCAGAGGAATATTCAGAAGATTCATCAAATCCAAATGAGTTCCTGTTTGGTATAAAGTGTCTCCAATATGAGCTGCTCTATGCAAAATGGTGCACTCCAAATTTAAAAAAAAACCCGCTCATTTCCCTGTGTTTAATTCTCTCATTTGTATGAACATTTTCTGATTGCAAACATGACATGCCTGATAGGCTAAGGCTCAGTGATCCGGCTATTAACAGAGTCCGAGGCAAAGTAATGGGGCCTCTGAAAAGCTTCAGAGTGGGAGCATTGTTTAATAAATGAGTGCAGCAGAAAAGGCATAAAAATAAAGCTTAAATTGTCCAAAGAGGGGATGCCAGCACGGCACTTGGCACAGACAGGATGTATAGGACATGCTGATGAGCCCTGTATGCCTATGGGTGAAGCATTGTACATTGTATTAATTAAGGAAAGATGACTTCCCACTTCCCCCGTTGCCGAATATCACAAAGAATCAGCCTGGGACAACATCTAACATTCTGGAAATTAATTTGTACTTCAATTTATGCATTTCAGAGTGAGGTAAAGCAAAACCAGATTTATGACTCATCTCTTCCCCCCTCCGAGGGCTGCTTCTCTGGGCTTCTGACACCATCCAGAGGAGAGCAAATAGGTCGTTTCGTTCTTTGACTTTTAACTAGCAACTGAGAGAGAGAGAAAGGGATAGGGGGAGAACGAAGAACTACTTCAAGATAAACTGGGAAGAATCCAGGATTCACCAATGTGCCCTTCTTAAAATCTAGCTTACTCACTTGAGCATCTCCTTGCTTCCCTCCCCGCAAAAGCCCGCTCGGTTGGGTGGGATCTGGCAGCTTGTTCCAAGTTAGGTGTGAGATGCTCATTTATTCCGACAGCCGTAAGAGGAAATACAAAGAAGCAGGAAATGCAAAGGACTCTGGCAGTTGAGAAGAGTTTCACAGTCGCGGGTCTCTTCCAAGAAAAAGTAAGTCTGTGCGACAGTGATGAGCCAGAGAAAATATTAGATGTTAAATGAGCCATCAGAGCCTCCAGGAGGCAAAAAAACAGGGGACAATCAATCCAAGCAGGAAACTCAAAACCCTAAACCACTGGAAACAGAGATGGGGTGGAAATATGAATGGTTACGCTGGGACTCTTCCTGCGAGGGATGCTGATGAAGCCCAATCACCAAGTACAAGGCTCCGAGTTCTCAGCACGCTCCTCGATCTCCACGGCTGGTACTCCTAGAAGGCAAACGGCCCGGACCAACAGCAGAGAGATGTCACCTGCTACTTCCCCAGCACCTGACTCATTTCAGAGGCAGCATTTTTAGGTCTGTGAGCAAGCTCCATGCCTCCCCGAACTCTGTATGAAAGCAGGGAGGCACTGCAGTACAGCTGGGGGGGTGTAAGCAGAGGAACGACTGGCACGCAGGGTTGGGGAGGCTTCGGGAATCGAATGGACGACTGTCCAGTCCCTCTAGAAACTTGTGTAGCCTCCGTCACCGTAGTATCTGGACACGTATGCACCATGTGATATATTATCCCCATTTTATTATACACTGGTGGAACTGAAGGCAGATTAAATGATTTGCCCAAGGCCACGCATGGAGTCTGGCCTGTGTTGGGAACGTGACCCACATCTTGCTTGAGACCCAGTCAGTGCCACAGCTAATAAGGCATCCTTCCCACCCCGGCAGCTCACACTACAGCATGTAAGCTGGTGATCTGGGTGCTAGGTTAACATTGATCCTAACCCCTGAAGTTACAATCTACAAGGCAGCAAGTTTGATCCAAAATAGGCCTCTGTCCCCAAGTTAGAGAACGGCCCATTTCGTTGAGTTTCTTCAGGATCAAAACAGCACCGGGAAGGCAGGCAGCAAAAATGAAAAAAAAAATGGCTTGGAAATAACAGTTAATATCAAGTTTTCTCAGCCCTTATGCAGGCTTGGGATAGCTTTAAACCTGGCTTGGGGTGTAGGCATGGGTTATGTTTGATATGAGATGGTTTCCTCATCCTGAATCCCATGCAGCTCCAACTGGCCTCTGTTATGGACAGTTTAAAAGTTACGGTGCTTAAGGAAAAGGTGGCAAAAAAGTTTCCTGTCACTACAGGTCATCGTCCTGAAGAAAGAAGGGCTGAAGGACCAGGACAGAGCAGGGGGGGCAGAAGCTTTAGCTGCCTAGGGTGTGCGGAGAGAAAAGATCCTCCTATAGTTTTTAATCTGACTCTTTTTACCAGCACTAAAGAGACGCACCAGGATGGAGAGCAAAGGAAAAGCAGCTGGAGGCTGTTTTTAAGCAAAGTCCAAAGAGTAGAGTCAAAGCACAGTGCTTTTTAAAAAAGCAAGGATGAAGCTCAAGAGAGTAAACTAGATTTTAAGAAGGGCACATTGGTGAATCCTGGATTCTCATATTTTCCACGGAAGTGTCCTTCAGCCTAGAATTGAGTTTTCAACCGAATTAAATAAACTCGAGAAAAAAAGACTTCCTTTCCACAAAGAAAAACATTAGAAAACTAAAAACCAAGGAGCCTTTAAGATGACTGATTTTTTTTTTCTGCAGTTTTCAGATAAAAGTTTCGAGTGGGGTTGCTTTTTAAAAAAAATAAAATAAAAAGATGACATTTTCATCAGTGAGGAAAATACAATTTCCGGAGGCCTCTTTAAAGTCTATGCCCACATCATCTTTACCTGGCACAGAACATGCATGATGTCTGAGTCCGGGTTACACCTCTTCCAATTAATCTCTGAACACGGTCCAAGATACTTGTGGCACACGTCTGACTGTGTCTTTGTCCCCGCGGTTTATTAGAGCCCACTCATACGCCTGCTTCTGCGGCGTAATGACATTGCTATGATGACCTGCATCTGTTAGTCCAGTTAGTCTACATAAGGCACAGCAACGCGAGTCGCCGACTTCCCAACCTTGGTCCAAATCTGCAAGAACGACTGAAAGAAATTCATCTCACCTGCATTACCGAAAGAAATCTGCCGTTTAAGCAATAAGGTGCTTCTTGCTTGCGTTAAGTTCTCACTTAAGGACGGCAGGATTAAACTAAGCTCACTCTGCAGAGGAGGCTCGGGGGAATACCAGGGAATGAACGGATGAAGTTTCAATTTCTTCTCTTGCCGAGAATGAATTCTGCCTCATAGAGCTCCTGATGAATCATCATTTTAAGAGGGGTTGTTAATTTGCAACAGGCAGAAGGCATAAAGAGGGATCTCCTTATCTTTAATGGATGCTATTGAGCGACGCAAATGGCTCGCGTTTAAATGAGCGTGGAAACATCTTGTCTGCTTTGCCATGATAAGAGACTGTACTTACCATGCGCAGCATGGGCTCGGCTCAGCCCGTTGCATAAAAGCACCGTTTCACTTAATGACGGGCAAACTTTCCAAGGTTCGGGTGGTCAAAAAATAAGAATCAGAATCTATCTGATTGTCCTCGACAAAAAAAAAAACAACCCCACTTTGAAGAGCTCTGGCTCCTGATTTCAGCCTGAAATAGCCTTGGGAAGTAGACGTGGCCTGTACGAGGGATCTTTGCCTGATTCCTTGCATCGTCACCACACCAGAGCAAAATTTCAGCCCCGAATTTCAGCAAAAAAGCTTTCCAGAACACAGGCAAGGGGATGTGCTTGCAAATCTGAATGAAACGTCTGAGCTGCGAATCAGGAATAGGGAAGGGGTGAAATGAAGGTGTTTGCCCAGTTCCTTTAATAATCGGTTCGAGAAGTCCAAAAATAGGAGCTGGAGGACTCATGGTAGAGGCGATATCTTTTATTAGACTAACTAGATTTAAAAAAATGTTTTAAAAAGTCTTTAATTGTAAGCTTTCGGGCACAGACACCCTTCATCAGGTGGAAAAAATAAATAGGAGCGGAAATTTCGGGCTGATTTTCACAAGTGCACAGAAGTAGCCAAGCTCTGCTACCACTGAAATGAGTGGGAGTTTTAACATCAATTCACTGGGAACGAAGCTAAGCTGCGTGTACTAAGGAAAATCCCCTGGATAGGCCCCTAATCGGGTTGCATCCATTTTCCAAAGGGCCTCTGGCAGCTCCAGCCAAAGGTGGTTGGGGGTCGTGAGGTCCTTGCCATGGTGGAAACACCAGCCAACTTATCTGGGAGTCTAACTCAAGAGCATCGTTTCACTCTTGCATTTGCCTAAATCTAGGTGGTGAAACCCACCGCACGGACATATTTAAAAAAAAAAAAAGCAGCAGGGCCATAGCCCCTGCTTTGATCCTGAAATCCAGGATGTCCCGTGGCCTGCGTGTTTCTAGGCAGCGTCAGGCCCCCTGATTGGTATGCATGCTCTCGAGGGAAGCTAATGTGCCTCTTTGCTTGCGCACAGACGCACTTAATGAAGGCATCCAGCAAAATATTAAGACATGCTTAAAACACTTAGAAGAAAAACAGAGCAATTACAGGAGCATGGTGCAGAGTAAGGTTCAAAGCAAAGCTAAATGCATGCAGAAAGAGAAGCAGCCTAGATCAAGCCAGCCAGTGCAGGGTACAAAACCAGTAGCGACACGCACTCCAGCCGGCTGGCCTTTGGTTTGCTCTGTCAAGCTGTGGATGTTCCCCATCTGCCTAAAGGAGATGCATTATTGAATGTATTAATTATGGAGGGCTGGCTCTCAGTGCTTCCTACTACAAAATAACCCAGAGAATTACCCTGGGACTGCAACTGCCAGGCTGGAAATTAATTTGTGCTCAGGTGTGCGTGCACTGGGGAGAAACAGAGTGAAGGCAAATGAAGAAGGGCTGCAAGGTTCTGCCCAGCATCAGAGGGTGGTTCAGGCTTTAGCCACGAGCCTATAAACAGCAGGACTAACTCTCATGTCATAGAGTCTGCTCCTTTGACTCGTGATAGCTTGCAACACGTGCAAGCAGAAGGAAGCTCCTGGAGAAGAAATGGAGGTTCCCATTGCATGCAATGCAGGTAGGCATTGAAGCCACATTGCCCATGCGTCTCTAGCCATCAGAACGTGGGGAAGGAGCCGAGCTCTGGATCTGCAGAACAGATGCAGCACAGCTGGAGCGTAGGCTCAGTGCTGGCCAGGGCGGCCACTTCCAGGTTTAGCGATGAGTTCAGCCCTTGGCTTCCCTTCTACAGATACCAATAAGACAGTGAACAGCGAGCAGAGAGTCTACACCGAGCAACTCGTTTTGTGCGCAGCGCGAAAGCGCTACATTAGTGTCGTTCCCCTTCTCTCCAGCAAGGAGCCCATTTTGGGGTACAAGGTGTGAAGCCTGGGAATTCAGCGTGTGGAGGAGGTAGGGAAAAAGGGTTTTAAAGCCCACCAGACAGGAGGCCAGCAGGGCCTTCTCTCTGAGGCTGTCCCCATATCAATTTTCATCTACCGCCCCAAGCAGGACCTTCGGGATGGCGTAGGAATGGACTAGGGGGATGCTCATCCTGCTCGCACTGACCCTACAGAGGAAAAGTCCCACCTACAGCAGTCCTTTCCCAAGGGGGTATCTGCAAACAGCAAGAGCTCTGTGCTGCCTGAGCCATAGCAGGACAGAGCCTCCTCGTGCAGGTCCCTGGCCTCTCATACATCCAGTTAGGGTTGGACATGTGCAATTTGGCTAGCTGCATAAGGTGAAAATAATCCCCTGGAGACCTTTCCCAAGAAGATTCATTACAGCAAGTCATCCCCAGAGCCTTCTCCCCAGACTCTCTGTTCTCAGACAGATGGGCGTCAGTAGGGATCGATGGTCCGTGTCCTACCCGGGATTGCCAGCGGGGTGAAAGGGAACAGCGACTGGCCCCAGGAGCACCGAGGCCCTGAGAAGGCATCAAATGAGCACGACTTTCAGTAGCCGCAGACCTCAGCCACAGCAGAACTTGCGACATGAAGCGGAAGGCAGGACATTTAAAACCAACGGAAAGAAATATTTCACCTCCAGCCCAACATGCTGTCAGCCCGGGGCGTTCATTGCCATACCGTAGTAATGTCAAGAATTCAGAACTCGGCTATTTATATAGAAAAGAACATCCCAAGTTACATGAGTAAGGATTTAATAAAAGAGCAAGGGGTGTATTACACCTCACCCGCCAAGGCAAAAGAAACCCTTTAAAGGACGGGGTCAGAAAGAACCATCCCTTCTGGGGAAATCCTTCCAAAGTTGCACCTTTCTTGCATGTTCCTGCGAAGCAGCTAGTTCTGGCAGCTCGTAGAGACAGACATGGGATGAGATGGACCACAGGGCTGACAGCATATGGCTGTTCCCATGGTTCTTTTCCTAATTACATCTGATGGGTACCATGGAGGAAAGGCTTATGTACATGTATTTCCTCTAGACATCTTGTAGCGGTTAATAAAGCAGCTTTACAAAATGAGAAAGCTGCAATGCTCTTGACAACGTCGGGTCTAGGAGACTTGGTAAAAAAAAAAAAGTTCTGACTGTGATTTAAAATGCGATATTTACCCAAGGGAGAGGCATAATGCATTTAAGAAAAAAAGAACATCACATAAGTACACATTCAAGCAACAAAAACCCTGAAGTCCTTTTTTCAATGCATCAGCTGCTATTCAGAGCTCAAATTGATAGTGTTAGGGACTAATTCATATACCACATGCCTTTTATAAACTGAAGCAATTATTCAGCTGAGAAGGTAAAAACGCACCAAACAGTAGCAAATGCCTTTGTTTCTTTTACTCCCATATAAATTGAAAACCACTTTATTGTCCAACTAATAATGTTGTTGTTGGGGAGTTTTTTTTATTTCCAAAGAGGCAGCCCAGGTGAGGCCACGTTCCCGAAGAATCTGGAATAAACTGGGTAGGAAGCCCTGGAGAGTACTTGCAAACTGGGAAATGAAGCGTCGACCTAACCTTAACGGCAAGATAGCATACAAGGGGGGGCTTTGCAACAACCCAAGATGGGTTTGCAAAGACAGGCACCGATGTTGTTTCCTTTTCAATGAAGCTCCTAGTTTTCCTGGGTCATCTCCCTGCTCTCCTAAGAGTGCCGGCTATTCATCGTCACAGAAGCCACATGCCCAGCCAGTCTAGACCCTCCGTAAATAACATGCAAATCCCTGACTGGAGCGCCAACGCTTCACATCACCTGAGGATTTGTCCCCAACTTCTGCACATCCCACGAACTCTTAGAAAGCATCTCTACGTGGACGTCCACATAACGCAATGCAGCACAGCATAGGGACACCTGTGCTAGACCCAAATCAGCCATGGTCATCTACGTGGCATAATGCAGCGCTCCGTGGAGACGCTGGCTTGCATCTCAGAACCAGCCTAGTCATATTATATAGCACTCCACACCAGCTCATTAGCCCTGCTTCTAATTACCCCTGCCAGAGAACCACATTGACGTGGTTATGTTGCTAATACTGTATTTACTTGAATATAAGTCAACCTGAATATAAGAAATAGTTAGATTCTATATATGGAAAATGTATACTTTTGCTACAATGTTCCAGTATGGAAACTAAGTACTGGAGGGTTGCCTTGAATCCCGCCCCAACTGCTACAGCACAGAAAGAACTGGCTGTGGGGGTGAGGCCAGGTGGCCTCCTTGCCTTCTGCTCCACCTACTTCTTCCCCCGCAGCCTTCCTGCCCTGCACCCCCCCAAAGCCTCTGCCCCTCACCCCACTTCCTCCCCGCTTAGTCAATCAGCAGCACCAACACCGATGCACAGCCAGGCAAGGGCTGAGCTTCCTTGTGCTGTACTCCACAATGGAGCAATCTGAGCAGCAGAGCTGGAGAAGCTTTGGTAGCTGATTCAATGCAAGGGAGATTCAGCCCAATTCGGGAACTGAATCTCTGAATCAAAATCTAATCGGGAGACCGATTAAAAGTTCTGAATTGATTGGAAGCATCTGAAACGATTTGGAAAAACTTCAGAAAAGATTCAGCTCCTTTGGAGATTCATCCGTAGACTAAACAGGCAGCTGATACAGCTGCCTCCAGCTGGTAAGTGTATTGGGGTTGGGGAAGACGTGAGGGAAGGAGGCAGGGGGGTGCGGGATGCAGGTGTGGCAGTGCTGGGAGTGGGGGCTCTGCCCTGCTGCCACTTGCCCAGCCAGGGTGGCGGGGGGCGGGATGTGGGCACAGCTCACTCCAGGCAAAGGGGACAAGCAGCAGCAGGGCAGAGCCCTCGCTCCCAGCGCTGCTGCGCCCGCATCCCTGGCAAGTGGCAGCAGGGCAGAGCCCGCACTCCCAGCACTGATGCAGTCAGCTGGAGCCCGGCACTGCTCAGCCCCAGCTCCCAGACAGCTCGCAGCACCCTGCTGAGATGCGCTGCAGCTGCACCATGGGGCAGCTGCCAAGTGGGTGCCCAGTGGCAGTGGGGTGCAATCCCCACTGCCCCCCTACTGCCCCGCGCTATGCAGGGGCACTCTGCCACAAGCCCTCAGAGGCCCTGATCGCTGCTGCCAGAGCCGGTGAGCAGCATCTGACAGTAAGGGGTGGGGTGGAGGGTGAGGCAGAGACTAAGGAGTGGGGGTAGGGGCAGAGACTATGGGGAGCTGCGGGTGCAGGAAGGCTGCAGGAGGAAGAAGTGGGTAGGGCAGAGGACAAGGGAGCCGCCTGAATCTCACCCTCGCCCCCACCTTGTTTGCCCAGGAGTGCACACAGTGGCAGGACCCGCCCTTCCCCTGTCCCCACACAACCCAAAACTAGCCACTTGGAGCTCAGTCCCACACCCCACCCCGGCTGGTCAGCATCTGTTGGCACCCCTTTGCTTCCGGGGTGGTCACCCCACTTGCCCCCCCCCCCGCTACAGCACTGTTCACGTGAATACAGCATCAGCAAACATGCACATAAATGGATTGAGCAGCACATTTCTGTTTCTGTTTCAGGTTCAATTCTTTTTTTAAAATAAAATTGAGATAAAGTTCCAAATGAAATGTGAGTTTGAATGGAGAGTTCAAAGCATTTCACTTCGGAAACGGTTGAAACAGAATGTTTCAATTAATTTAGAATTGTTGAAGGGGTTTTTTGACAGGAGCAATTTGTTCAAGTTGACACACATTCGTGAGTTGTCCCTGTGGACTGGAATCTTCATTTTTTTAACCCAAAAAAAGTCTTTGGGCCCCCCAAAATTCTCCAGCTCTACACATAGGTTCGACACCCACCTTTGCCACCGAGTGACTGTAATTGTAAGCAAGTCAGTTTGGACCTGAGAACGGTTAAACACCCCACGCCAACTGAAACCAGTGTTAATGCATTCTGAAAATGAGGTCCTTCATCTGATAGTAGGCTTGTTTATATGTGGCCTTTTTAAGTGGGATTAACCCAAAATCACCATTTTTAAGGTGCATTAAGGGCACATGTCCACACATGTGTGCCCTTAAAAAGCCTTAAAAATTGCAATTTTAAGATAATCCTGCCTAAATTTGATATCTGCTTAAAGCAAGTACCAAATTTAAGCTGGCATAGCTAAATCGCATTTGCCCACATGTAGATGCTTAATGAGCATTAATGCAGCTACACATGGACTAATGCGATTTAGCTATGCCAGACTAAATTTAATGCGCATTAACACATCTACTGGTAGATGTGAGCCTAAATTGCCTTAATGCGCCTTAAACAAAGGCGTGCATAACTACATGTGCAGACATGTCTAGTGTCTCCATTTATGCACCCTTTAAATGGAGAAAAGGGTAATAAAGATCAGTTTGAGTATTACATTGAGGTTTAATCCATTCACGTGTCTTTGAAAAGAAACCTCTCAACAGATGCCAAGTCCTGTAAAAAAAATATTTTCCCTTCTCTGGACCCTAAACAATTATGCAAACTAAGACCAAACTTTTTGCCATTTTGGATGCTGGGAAATTTCAGCCTCAAGTTCAAAATTTAACCATGATTTCTAGTGGCTGGACACTGCACTTAAAATTAATGGCCACGTAATGCATTTGTGTGTGCACGACAGGTTTCCTCTACGTCTAATCCATGGAGGATATAAAAAGCTTGAAGCTCTCCTCAGCCCCTGAGCCTTAGCTCTGGAGATCTGGAGATCAATCTCCCTTGTACTGGCCAAGAGGTGGCCCACAGCCCCAGTCATTTGATGGACATACAGCTATATTATACATCATTCCTAAACTGGAATTACAACTTCCATCCTCTAACACCATGTACAGCCTTGTTTTAATTCTGGGGGGGAAAAAAAATTGAATGCGGGATTACTTAACAGTCAATTTGACATTTACAAAACTATGTTTTCTTAACGCTAGAACTGGCTGTAAAAACTCAAGTGATGTTTCCCTATCACTACGTAATGACACCATCTGGTAGCTCGTGATTAGTAGGTTTATCGTAGAGACGCAGTTTTTAAATAATTGCTTCATTGCTGGCTACTGTCTCTGGTAAGGCAAGTAGAGCTCATCAGGGAGATATGAGAGAGAGAGAGAGAGAGAGAGAGATGTATAGATAGATAGATACACACAGTGCATCTATATAGATAGAGACAGACATAGAGACAGAGATAGACAGAGATAGAGACAGAGAGAGAATCTAGTGACCATTGAGAACAGCTCACAACTCCAGGGAGGACAGCTCAGGTCCATGGGGTTTATATTTCAGCTCAGGTCCATGGGAACTAATATATTAGTTAGCGAGCTGTTTCCAATAGTCACTAAACAACAAGACACAGAGCTACAGATCTTTGCTTAGTGTTAGGTCCAAACCCAGAACATCTAGATGCATTCAAGTAACTCCCCCCACACCAACACACATGATATTCCTCTTTCAGATGCCTGTCAGCACCTCCCAGCCTCCTTGGAGGACTTAGCCTGAAACTACAGCTAAATGGGCTGCCTGCTTTGGTTACTGTTTCTGCCTATGAGCAAGCCAGAAAGGTGGGAAAACCTCCAGAGAAAACCTGCTCTTAAGAGCAAGTTTGCAGCCAAACTCTTGGGTGTCGGTCTCAAATAACTCCCCAGCATCTGGCTTTTCTTCAGGGGAAAACAAACAAAAAAAATTAAACTCCCAGCGTCTTCTCTCTGCAGTTCATTTCTTGGCCACATTAACATGGCAACGAACGAGCTTGTGCATTTGTGCATCACTGTCCCCTGAGCTGCTCCAGTGGGAGTTGCCCAAGGACCATGAACTCCCATTCCTGGGGCCAGGTTGAGCTCTGTGGCTCTTGGGCAGGTGGCTTTGGAGCCTGTGAGTGATAAGCACAAAGGTGTCGGCAGCCAGAGGTTTGCTCTGATGCAGGAGTAAGAAGAGAAGGAGCGTGTGAATCAGCCGGTGTGCTCTGCAGCTTTGTTTTACACTCCAGATTGCTTACCTTCTTGCTTGCTTAAAAAGGAGAAACAAGAATTGGCAATAAGTGAGCTTGGAGATGTTGCTTTTCAGAGCCAGAGGAGTGCGTGTCCTATTTTCCTCTCCCCCCAGCCCCTCCCGCACCCCCCTGCTGATGTTCTCCATCCAGCTCCTCTGTAATTAGTGTACACTTCAGTGTCTTTTATAGACCAGGCTCATTCCAGGGATTGACCTTCTCCATGCTTCAAATCCCCTTGCATCCATCAGAAAATGCTGTGCATGCTAAATCCAATTCCCTCAGGGGGCCTCTCCCTGCTGCTTCTGGCTCCAGCTTTGACGAGTTCACCCAAATTACTGGAAGGCGGCTTCTTAAATAGCAGGAGACTGGCAAATACTGGAATATGACAGGCCAAGAGGGGAGGAAAGGACCCCACGTGAAGTACCAGCCAGCCTCCGCTGTTGGTGGAGTGTGGCAGAAACACCCGAGTCCTCGAGCAAAGCAAAGGCTGCTGCAGGGTGGAGGGAGTTTGCGTCTGAAGTTGCGCGGGAGAAGCGCTCGTGGTTGTGCGCACTCTGCAAATCCAGGCGGGTCCTCCAGAGAAGGGTGGACAGGGAGATGATAGATAGACACAGCCATTCAGCTGACTGGCCAGAAAATGCAGGGCACCTTGAGAAAGCCCCTGTTTGAGGGAATGAAATGATTAGGCGAGAAAGGGCTTTATAACTCACAGAAGCATCTCTTTAATGGCCTGGATGCTTTTTGCTTTTTAAATCTACCTGTGGTCTGTATATAGCCCTAATTCACATGGTATCCCAGGGGTTGGAAAGAACTGCCTCAGTCATCTACAGAGATTCAGGATATACCGTACCTAAACCAACTCTGGTGGGGTCTGTCCAGCCTCTTCCAAAAACCTCATGGGATTGAGATCCCACCACTGTCCTGAGCGGCTTGGTCCACCATCCTTGAGCTCTTACACTTAAGAAGTTGTTTTCCCCATGAGAGTTCGTCTAAATCTGCTTTGCTGTGGTTTAAACCCATTACCCCATGCCTTGCCCTCTGTGGCAAGGGAGGACATTTTTTTCTCCGTCTTCTTTACAGCAGCCTTTCTTGTACTTCTAAACTGTTATAGTGCTCTCCCTTTATCATCTTTTCTCCAAGCTCACCAGGGTGAGCTCCTCAGGCCGTTCCTCACACCGCTGCCATTCCCACCCCTGCAACATCTCGGTTGCTCATCTCTGGGTCCTCTACAGCAGGGGTGGGCAAAACGTGGCCCGCCAGGCCAGTCTATCCCACCCATGGGGCCCCTAAAAATTTTAGAAAATTAATAGTTATCTGCCCCTGTCATGCAGCCCCTGATGGCTTGCCAAAACTCAGTAAGCAGCCCTCCGCCCAAAATAATTGCCCACCCCTACTCCACATTTTCTCCACATCTTTTGCAGACCACAGTATTTGAGCACCTCCCCCTCTCTTCCCATCACTCTCGTGAAGCAGGGAAGTGTTACTGTCCCCATTTTATAAACAGAGAACCCAGACACGGGGAACATGTGTGGCTTGTCCAAGGCCGCACACAAAGTGAGCAAGGAACTGAATACAAATCTCCTAAGTCTTAGCTGAGGGTATTAACCACCGAACCATCTGCCCATGCCACCTTTTTTAGGTATTGAAGCCCCAATTCAATAAAGTGCTTGTCTTCAAACACATGTGAATGGCCTACTGACTTCCAGTGCTCAGCTGAATAGGACAGGATGACCGGGTCTTGCATGAAGCACTCTCCAAACTGTTACTGTTACATAAAGCAGGGTATCCACGGCCTTCTTAGCACTGGCACCGATGCTCTGAGCATGGCATGCCCACCTGCTCCTGCTCCCTCTCTCCATATAGGCTGCTCCTATGGGGATCCATGTAAGACCATGCCCAAGACCTTGGTCCCCACTATACTTGGATGTGGTCACTAGAGGCAACCCCCCGAGTGGGTCCACCCGTGCACTCGTGGGTGTGCAGTACGTGAGAGTAGATGGGTGGGGTGTCTACACAGCACCTGCTATGGTGCGGACAGACCCTCTTGAAGCTCAGACCTGAACCACAGCTCACGCACAAGCTATGGCTTGTTGCGGAAACTACTGAAAGTCTATGACTTGTGCAACACACATCATGATCTTAATATTCCCTTCTGGCCTGAGCACCTAAAAGCCTGGGATATCCTGGGCTTTGGGCCCAGGCAATTCTTTGGGAAGATATTATACAGCTGAGAGAGAAAGAGGCAACCTCTTCTTGCCATAGTGATTGATTTTAGTGGTGACCTGGCAACACTGGGACAGAGGAAAGCTGGAAGAGCTGTTTCCAGCAGCGAAGGATCTTGGCAAAGCTGCTTCTGGTGACATCTTTTTCATTGCAATCAGCTGAATATCACCCTATTCGATGGAAGAGGCTCCTCTGTGCCCTCCCAAAAATGCTGGGAGGAGCCCAAAGTGGTGTCTTGTCTTATGACTGATTTCTCTCTCTCTCTCTCTATTGCTATTAGTCTCCCACTCCTCCTCCAGAAGTTCCCCTAAAACAGGATCTGTGTTTAATGACGATGAAACCTACAGGGCACATCTCTCTGAAATGTGCAATGTCCCGTGTCTCCACCTGCTACCCACTCCACAGAGCAAGAAAAGAAATCCTCAAGCTGAAACGTGCTGCTTTCATTGTTGCCTCCCCAAACCCCGCACAAGCCGCCGCAGCCTGAGGCATTAGAGAAAGCAAAGCAACGCACCAGCCAAGAAGAGTGATTGCGTTGTATTGTCCCAGCCTCCCTGACCCTTGCATTAAGATAAGGCGTTTCAAAAATCTCACCCTCTCTGGGAGCAGCCTAATTCGTTCTCCTGGAAAAGTTTATCATCAGGGGGATTCTGAGACCTCTGAGCAGACGAGAGATGTCTAGCCGCTGCTCGCAGTCGTTGTAACTAGGGATGACCTCCGTGTTTCTGAAACACGGGCTCTGGACTTGGCAACCTGCTGATGCTTTTGAGTCTGATCTCAATTTTTTCCCAGATAATACATATAAAGCTGACACTTAAAGCTGGGATGATCAGGGTACAGCCCTTTCCCTGGTCTGCTTTAAGTATGCTGATGTGCAGCAGAAAAATAGCTTCAACTACGAACTAGCTCCCTAAAGGAACTGAGACCTTGGTTGAGAATTTGCCCTTGCCCAGAAGGAGGGTAAAGAGGGTAACCTGTTCCCTCCCAGACTATCTGTACGAGGGGAAAAGTAATCATGCACAACCAACGCATGGTCCTTTGGGACAAGAGGCCCCACAATCCCCTTGTCCCAGGCTGAACAGGAAATAAGGCCACGCTGTAAAAAGTACTTGCACGCTGGGCACGTCTGTTCTCAACTATTCAGACAGCAAGTTGACTTCAAACAGAAAAGAAATCTCTGATGAAAGCATCTTCTCAGCTGACCTAAGAGCCACATCCTAAAAGCACCTAAAAAGTCTAGGCACTCAGGAAATCCAGGTAGGTGCCAATTTTTAGGTGTCCAAATCTTATTTTGTATCTGGCCTTCAGGTTTTCTGAGCTTAGATCCCAATGGTTTTCACTGAGACTTTAACTCTGAATCAACTATTTTTTCCCACTAAACTTAAACTCTTAAGTCATCAGGGTGCTTTTAAAATGCTGAATTCCTCATCGAGGCCCTGAGCCAGTTACCCAACACAGCCAATGCACCCTAACAGATCAGAAAAATAGTGTGCTCTTTAATTAGCCTGTAAATAGCAAACCCGACCTGCAAACGTGAGCACCACGTGCACAAACTCACAACTGGGGACACACTAAATAGGAAACGTTAAAAAGGTGTTATTTTATAGTCATGCTATAAACCAGGGGTCAGCAACTTTTTTAGGCAGAGTGCTAAAAACACCCGCAACCTCAACTTGTAAGATGTTGGTGTGCCAGGGGCAGATGATGGGGGAGCCACAAGGGACCCAATTCCTGTTGTGGCCGCGCAGCCCCAGCCCCTTCCCCACTGTCTGCCCTGAGATGCACGTGCCAAGCAAAATGCCTTCGCGCGCGTGCTCTGGCACCCGGGCTGGGGGTTGCCTACTCCTGCTGAATACAGAACTTTTCATAAAGCCTCAGCACCTGGAATCACGTGATTATATAAGACTCTCAGCTTTCATTTTATTATTTTTTTACGTGTATTTCCAGCCATTCAATTTGTGGGAAAAGCTGTGAAAATGCAACCTTTGGAGCAGTGATTTTCAACCAAAGTGCCGCAGCACCCTGGGGTGCCTTGAGATCTTTCAAGGGTGACACGGGGAACCACGCAATGTTAGCACTGTTGGGTTTGTGAACATGATTCATGAGAGAAAGCCAGAGATTTCAAAGGGGATTCATAGCATTAACGCCATTCTGACCTATTGCAGTCGTCCTGAGTCGTTCTTTGCAACACAAGCATCGCTCTGTTACTTTTCCGTAGTCAAAAAACAAGTGCAAAGTAAGAGCTGACATTTTCCGAGGGATGTCTTGAGCCCACGAGGAGTGCCACAAGCCACAGTTGAGAACCACTGCTCCGGACGTTATGAACCCAAAGACAAAAAAAAGCTATGCCAAATCTTGAGATTTTTGGCCAATCCTGTGATTCAGGAGCATAGAGGAGCTTACACATAATATTTTAACATCTGGGATCAGAATACCCCAAAGATTGTACACATCCTAAATATTATGCCTCTCAATGCCTTCTTCCATGTGCAACAGATACAAGCGCCAACCTTTGGTGTTGCCTGTGCGAAGCAAGCGGACCTTGCTGCGACAACTCACCAGTAAAACCTGTTTGGTGTGATCCTCTCGTGCATTAGCTGCCATCTTCTCCCAAAATCCATAGAGCTGTACAGCTGAAAGACAGGAAGAAATGAGCAGTAGTATAAATAGCAACAAAGGAGGGGTGATTGCTACCCGAACAGGCACTAAACCCAATTCTGAGCTCCATGAGGTCAGAGTACATTAATAGTGCAGGGGTCCACAATGAACTATTAACCTTGCTCCTTGGGAAAGGCAAATAAGATAATATCCTTCTCTCCAATTTTACCCAGACTGAACCTTTGAGGTTCAAAAGAGGTTTATTCAGCCATCTCCCTCCTAATACCCTTTTCACACATCTCTGTACTACCTGATTTCAGCTGTCAACACATTCACTTGCATTACAGTACGACAAAGCAGGCCATTCCTATGGCTTTTCCAGCTCTACAGGAAGCTGATGATTGATGACCTATATATTCCTAACTTTAAATTAGATTAAAGGCAAATTAGATTACTTAGCTCAACTATGGAGGTGTACATAGTGACATAGTGTTAAGGTCACATTGTAATTTGCTTTCATAGTGGGAGTTAAACCCCTTTGTTAAGTCTGAAAAAATATGTAATAGCCCCAAATTTGAAAACTTTTACTTCCAGAGTAAAACCCGCATTGTCAGAAAAGTTAGAATTTACACAGCAGTTGGGGTGTTAAAGGCAGTTAAAATGGCTCTTTTTTTTTGAAAGGTCGACTTGAGATCTAATATTTCCTTTGATTCCCTCCAGCTAACAAATGACAGATTTCTACACATCCAGATTTCCATGTAGCTCCAGTCTAAATCTCACACACAAGCTAGTTTTATAAATATTCTACTCAACATCACAACCTACTCCGTTCCTACCCCGTTCTACAACCACCCACCATCCAATTACTTAAAATCAAACAACACAAGCAACCTTTACTTCAACCTTGAAATATTCAGGTTTCTAGGAAATGCATCTGACTTTGAGAACCATCTACTCTGCACGGCAGCCAGATCACAGTGGAAGGAATAGCAGGCAGTGATTCAAACAAGGGGGGAAATTATTTTTTAATTGAACAAACTTCGATTTTAGAGAGCGTGCGAAACGAAAAGAACCGCTAGTCAACTGCAGGAAAGGCTAATGACGTAGATATTAGAGAGATGGAGGAAGATTGCATGTTTCTGAGGTCAAAATTGTAGCTCTTTAATGGAAAAATGATAAGGCTGGTGTGAAGGTGGTGCATTTGATTCTATTTCAAGTAAATGGATTTATGGATTGTGGGCAAGTCCAGGTTTCTATTGAAAGGGATTAGGTCCTGGTGACTGATGGCTCACATGTACTACTGCGTGTGATGATGAAGATAAGCAACACAGGGTTGGACTCGATGTTTCCTTAGAGAATTATCTCCTAGGTGTACTAGGCCAAATCTGATAGCTTTGCACTGAGTAGTCCCACTGATTTGCTCAGCTTAAGGCTGGCAGAGTCGGTCCTTTGGGTTTATGCTGACGGAAAAGGCACTTAATCGAACTCGATTGGCAGTGCGCGGAGTTTGCTGGGAGAAAAGATCAATACAGCCATACGCAGAACATTTAAACAAAGATACGGTAGTTTGGGCATGCTCAAGTTCAACCTTGTCAGCTGGATGAAGAAAATATTTACTGGGTAATATTCAGTGACCTGTGTTAGGGAGGAGGTCAAACTACATCATCACAGGGATCCTTCCTTGCCTTAAAAACTCTGACTCAACTAAAGGATAGATTTGATACATCTTTCAACATCCAAGGACCACTGTGATGACAAGAGTCTCCAATGATTTAGCTGTTCCTTCTAGTCCCTAATTACTTGCTAACTGAGACGAGATGCTCTTGTCAAATCACTGACTTCAGAAAAATGCTTCCACTAGTATATAGTGGCCAAAGTCTTCGTGTAAAGTCTTACTAAGTTTATTTGAACTTAACATTCAAGCTTTTACTGGTCCCCCATCCCTCCTGTTCTCCAGTAAAGCCAGAAAAGAAATTCCCGAGCCAAACGAAAATCTTAATTGATGCAGAATAATGTATTGCCCATCTATTTTTTAATTAAACGGGCGGTGACAAGAAATTTCCTTATGCAAATT
This sequence comes from Alligator mississippiensis, assembly GCF_030867095.1. NCBI lineage: Eukaryota > Metazoa > Chordata > Crocodylia > Alligatoridae > Alligator > Alligator mississippiensis. The sequence continues at coordinate 97,268,637 of NC_081829.1, forward strand.
CTACGACAGGCTTGTGAAGGCAGCATCAATATTGAGATAATTATCTTCCGGGAGAACATCCTCATTAACAAAAAGAAGCCCTCAAAATCGGCAGCACAAATTCCTCATCCTTGTTTGTATTAAGACAGCACTTCCCGTTTACAACATGGTAGCACGCCACTCGGCTTTATCTATGCCAGGGCTGTCGCGCGGGCTGGCATCTCGTAAGGCAAGTCAAATTGCTTGATCACCCCAATCATTTCCAGATTACTTTTATCAAAGGCACGCCAGCCAAACCAAGGTGCTGCTGCAAATCACTGACGTTGGGAAGATGCTTCCAGCTGAACCCCAGTGCTCAGGAGGAACCAAAAGTCCTAATGTTTTTACTCTATTTTCATTTTGATTGCTGTGTGTCATGTCCCATTCCAGCTATTAAGGGAGAAGTATTAGCACCTGCCTTGATTTCCTTGATGGGTTTTATTGCCTTCCCCCCCGCCAAGAATTTTATTTTTCCTCTATAGGTCCAGAGCTACCTCAGGTATGGACAACTCAATGGCACTTAGCACTTCTCATTCCAGCCTCTCATCTGCCCTACGGCAACTCATCTGACGAACATCCTTCCCTCTATCAAGTTAAGAGCTGGAGACCAACTGCTGAGTATTTTTTTGTTCACCTTTCTATTAGATCTTGGATTGACTGATGGTAGAAGGATTAAATTGAACTTGCAGCCTTTAAGCAAATTCAGATAAAGAGAAAAGAAGGATATTATGCATGGTGGGGGTGAATACATTATTTATTTATTCATCTCTGTCTTTTCAGCATCCAACTTGAGTTTTAACTGAGAGCAAATGATTGAGACTAAAAATTGGAGGGTTGTAGAGCAGAACTTATCATTTTGGCCTAGTTCACGTCACCACAGCTTATATGCCCTTATTTACTGACCCAAAAAGAAAGGCTAATGTTAAATTATCAAATAAAAAACACACAATAAAATACAGGTTTTTGCCAACATAAAAATGGTGCTTGCATGTGCTGTCCCTTCAACCTGCTCACAAGCTCAGAGCTCTAATGTAAGAGGGGATGGCAAATGCAGTGATAAAGTCAACAGATTACAATCAAGATTAATTTGCCCTGAGGTTCAACGTGGATCAACAGACAGGAACTAGATTCATTTGGTGCAAACTTATTTTTTAAAATAAAAGTTCTAGTAAGTCTCTCTAAATTAGTAATATTTGGCCTTTCAACGTTGCCCCTTCATCCAAAGAGCTTAACTCAATTTAGAGATAACGATTCTATCACAGAGTATTTCAAGTCTTGACATCTCTCTCCAACCCAGCTTTGCAAAGCACATGTTTAGCTTTAAGGGCTTTGCTAAATAAAAAAGGACTCGAGCGTGCATCTAAAAGACACGTCTAAACGGGGCCCAGTAAGGCGAAATGGCCTGATACTCATTTTGAAGCAGAGCCTGGAGCCCAGGCCATGAACCTTGACTCCCAATCACGTGTTAATCCAGGTTTTAAATACAAGCAAATTCAGTATCCACCAACGTAAAGATTCAGTATACACCAATGTAAAGATTTGCATAGTGCTCATTAACCCCCTTTGAGAATGGGAACCGCAGGTGGGTGCCAACCACTTAGGAAAATCCAGCCACTTCATTTACATGCTGAGTTAGAAGCTGAGCTTTAAAAAAAATAATAAATGAGTTCCTCTGCCAAGAGACTACCCAGTGCATGCACAGCAGTGTCCAGTACATGATACAGCATGGTCACACCTAGGAGCATGCAGTATTTGATATGCAGAAATCCCAGTACTAGACACATTGTGCCTAACAATCCCCAGCTGCAATTGCCAAGCCAGGCCTGAAAAACCTCCAAGGATGGAGAGTCCACAACCTCTCTGAGTGACCTGTTCCAGTCTTCTACTACTCTCCTAGTAAGAAAGTTCTTCCTAATATCCAACCTCAACTTCCCTTGCTGCAGCCTGAGCCCATTGCTCCTTGTCCTGTCATCTGCTCCCACTGAGGACAGTCTAGCTCCATCCTCTTTGCAAACCCCCCTGCAGGGAGCTGAAGGCCACTATTAAATCCCTCCTCGGTCTTCTCTTCTGCAGACTAAATCAGCCCAGTTCATAGTTTCATAGTAGGTAGGGTCGGAAGGGACCTGAGCAGATCATCAAGTCCGACCCCCTGCCACTGCAGGAAAAAGTACTGAGGTCAAACGACCCCAACAAGATGTTCATCTAGCCTCCTCTTAAAGACCCCCAGGGTAGGAGCCAGCACCATTTTTCTTGGAAGTTGGTTCCAGGTCCTGGCCGCCCTGACTGTGAAGTAGCACCTCCTATTGTCTAGCCTGAACCTCCTGTCCATCAACTTATGGCTGTTGTTCCTTGTCACTCCCGGTAGTGCTCGGGGGAACAGGGATGCTCCCATTGCCCGCTGGTCCCCCTTGGCCAGTTTATAGATGGCCACCAGGTCCCCACTCAGCCTCCTTTTGTGGAGGCTGAACAGGTTCAGGTCCTGTAGCCTCTCCTTTGTAGGGCCTGTCCTGCTGCCCCTGATCATGCGGGTGGCCTCCTCTGGACCCTCTCCATGCTGTCCACATCCCTCCTGAAGTGCAGCACCCAGAATTGGATGCACTACTCCAACTGCGGCGTGACCAGTGTTGCATAAAGAGGGAGAATCACCTCCTCGGACCTGTTCAAGATGCATCTGTGGATGCATGACAAGGTGCGGTTGGCCTTCCTAACCGTGTCGCCACACTGTCGGCCCATGTTCATTTTGGCATCAATAATGACTCCAAGATCCTTTTCTGCCTCTGCACTGACGAGAAGGGAGTTCCCCATCCTGTAGGTGTGCTGCTGGTTCTTCCTCCCCAGGTGCAGCACCTTGCACTGGTCAGCGTTGAAACCCATCCTGTTCTCATCCATCCACCCCTATAGCCTGTCCAGGTCCGATTGCAGCCTATTCCTCCCTTCTAGCGTGCCCACTTCCCCCCACATCTTAGTGTTGTCAGCAGATTTGAACAGGGTGCTTTTTACCCCCTCGTCCAAGTCGCTGATGAAGATGTTGAACAGCGCGGGCACGAGAACCGAGCCCTGGGGGACCCCGCTGCCCACATCCCTCCAGGTTCCTTCAGTCTCTCCTCAAAAGTCCTGTCCCCTAACCCTGAACCATTTTCATTGCCCTCCACTGGACTCGCTCTAATTTCTCCACATCCTTTCTGTCGTGGGGGCCCGCAGCTGGACACAGGACTCCAGATGTGGCCCCACCAGTACAGAAAAAGGGAATAATTGCTTCCCTTGATCTGCGGGCAACACTCCTACCACTGCAGCCCAGGATGCTGGTAGCCTTCTTGGCACCAAGGGCACACCGCTGGCTCCTGTTCAGCTTCTTGTCCCCTGTCCCCCCAGGTCCTTTTCTGCAGAGTTGCTGCCCAGTCCGTCAGCCCCAGCCTGCACCAGCGCACGGGGTTGTTCCCTCCTCAGGGCAGGACTTTGCACTTGCCCATGTTGAGCCTCATGAGATTTGTTTTGGCCCAATCCTCCAATTTGTCTCAGTCACTCAGAATCTAAACCTAGATAAAGTTGTTTATACAGATAACTTAATTTTATATAACAGTCATCAGAAGGCTTCACGTTCGGATGCTGAAAGCACTTTACTTGAATTGTTTAGCTCTCACGGCGCTTTTGTGAGACAAAGAGCAAGCCATTTCAGGAAGGGGCCTTACCTCCGCGTTTTGCACAACTCCATGCACATAAGCAATACTTTATAGGTAATAATCATTTCCAACGTTTGAAAGAAGACTTTTCCCCTCCCAAAAAAATGCATACACCAAAATTCCTCCATTCTGCTTCAAACTTTCAGAGCACGGTTTCAAGGGAATAGGCTGTTCTGTTGAGTTGTTCAGCTGGCTGTTTTTGTTTTCTATGCTTGTTTTTTTTTTTCCCCTCCCTATTGAATCATGCAAAAGCGTGAAAAGCTGATTTTGCTCAAAATGTCACACTCATCAGATTTGGAGCAGAAGTAGGATGCCAGTGACTTTCTAAATTCTGCGTGCGGGCAAAGGGTGGGGGAGTTAGTGAGGAGTAAAAACATACTGACATGAACGGCATGCAGATGTGGAAAGGGGAAGAGTGGGAGAGACAAAGTAGGTCTGAACCCCTCTATCGCCGGCTCGAGGGGCTCAGTCTTGAGCACTCTGGCAGGGGGGGTCACTGTCTCGCTGCCAAATAAGCGCCGTTCTTTTTCTCAAGCTCCATGTGTGTTAACTCTGGAAATAAAAGGGTGAGGAAAGCTCGGGCACAGACATGGCACTACACTCAAAGACAGCGTTTCCAGCGGCCTCAAGAGAGGTGGCTCAGCCACCGCTCTCCAGGGCATCTACAGCCATTTCTAGCCAGCATGAAAGCACGCAGAGCAGGAGCAGAAGGGATAATTGCTCCCTTCTGCTCCCAAGGTATAGACCACCAAGAGAAAGATGCAGGTGCAGCTAGAGATGGAGGGGATAAAGAGAGAGCAGAGCATCCAACGTCTGGGTGTACCTTACTTTGGCTCTCTTAATAGCGTGTATGTGTCATCGAGAAACCGGATAGGAAATAATAAGTTTTCATTATCATACTAAATACATGAGAAAGTGCTAAACAGTCTAAGTACAGGGTCTTTATAAAGCCCGTGTGCACAACCTAAGTTATTAAAGTTTAAAAGTTAATGAGGACTTTATGAAGACCAGGGCAGGGGGTCTCCTGCCCAGGGCAGGGGTTCGGATTTGATGATCTACTTATGTCCCTTCTAACACTACATCTATGAATCTATGACCCTGTCTATGCGGGTCGAGACAGATATGGTGTTTGTACAATCAGGGTTAGAAATCTTAAACAAGCAGGACAAGTACGGTTCAAAATAAAATAAGGCTCTTCCATGCCAGGACACCAAGCTCTGAACTGGCCAGGGCAAACATCTGGAAAGAGCCCATCCTAAAGTCTTCTAACCAGCTGCCATCCTCCACCCCCAAGCAAATGAGAACAATCAAAACACAGGCTCGGTTAAGTGAGCAAGAACAGCTGGACTATGGGCACTTAAAGTAGCAATTCATTTATCACGCACCCAATTAGACTTCCCACAAGTCGTGCATGGACTTAGCCAATAACTGGAAGCTGAGTTCCCATCAATCCAATGGGTTCTTTGCAGATGATTTACACTGTCATGTTCGACTCCAGATCAAGAGGGAGAGAGTGAGAGAGGGTGGAAATCAAGATGTAAAAAGAGAGGGATTTCTTCTCTGACAACGAGAAGACCAGAACAATATGGGTTTTCTGACAAACTTGTTTGTGTCTCGCTCTCTCCATATACTAGTTCTGCACTTCTGGTGGTCCTATAGCTGATGCAGCAATGTGTCGCTCCTTGAGATCAGCACTTAAACCCTGCAGTCTCACTCCTGAGACGCTGCAAGAATTTTGCCAATTTTCTGACTCTAGTCCTCCGTGAAAGTAAGTGTCATGTCACCAGTTCTCCGTGTCCCGTGTCATGACACGATGGTATCTGCATTGTGAAACTGAGACAATATAAAGCCAATTGTGTCTCCTTAATTGTTTGGGACCAGATTTCATCCGTCTCCCCAAGTCAGCAGCCCAGGGATTCACAGTATCATAGAGAAAATGAGGGTTGGAAGGGACCTGAAGAGGCCATCTAATTCAACCCCCTGCTCCAAGCAGGACCAGCCCCAACTAGATCATCCCAGACAAGGCTTTGTCTAGCTGGGTCTTAAAAACCTCCAAGGATGGAGATACCACCACCTCTGGGGAGCTTGTCAGTGGTTTACTACCCTCCCCATGAGAAAGTTTTCCCTAATATCCAACCTCAACTTCCCTGGCTGCAGCTGGAGCCCATTGCTCCTTGTCCTGCCATTTGCCCCACTGAGGACAGCCCAGCTCCATCCTCTTTGCAGCCCCCTGCAAGGAGTTGAAGGCTGCTATTCAATCCCCCTCCGTCTTTTCTTCTGCAGACTAAATCAGCCCAGGTCCCTCCGCCTCTCCTCACCAGTCCTGTCCCCCAGGCTCCAAATCATTTTTGTTGCCCTCTGCAGGACTGTCTCCAATTTGGGCACATCCTTTCTATAGCAGAGGGGCCAAAACCGGACACAGGACTCCAGAACTGGCCTCCCCAGTGCTGAATAGAGGGGAAGGATCACTGCCCTCAATCTGCTGGCCACACTCCTAACCAATGCAGCCCAGTATGCCGTTAACCTTCTTCACTAGGAAACACTGCTGGCTCATATTCAGCTTCTTGTCCACTGTCCCCCCCAGGTCCTTCTCTGCAGAGCTGCTGCCCAGCCCGTCAGCCCCAGTCTGCACTGGTGCAGGGGATTGCTCTGTCCTAAGTGCAGGACTTTGCACTTGTCCTTGTTGAACCTCCTGAGATTTCTTTTAGTCCAATCCTCCAAGTGGTTGAGGTCAGTCTGAATCCTAGCCCTACCCTTTAACATATCTACTACTCCCCTCAGCTTGGTGCCATCTGCAGACTTGCTGTGGGTGCACTCTATGCCATCTTCTAAATCATTGATGAAGATATTGAACAAAACCAGCTCCAGGATTGACCCCTGGGACACTCCACTTGATACCAGCTGCCAACTAGACATTGAGCCATTGAGTACTACTCTCTGAGCCTGATGCCCCAGCCACTTTTCCATCCACCTTACAGTCCATTCATCCAACTCGTACCTCCTTAGCTTGCCTGCAAGAATCCTGTGGGAGACCATATCAAAAGCCTTGCTAAAGTCAAGGTATATCATATCCACTGCTTTCCCTCCATGCACAGAGCCAGTTATCTCATCCTAGAAGGCAATCAGGTTGGTCAAGCATGATATGCAAGCGCTGCTCTGTGGCACTAGCAGGTAAGCACAGTGGTGATGACATGGTTGGACAGGCTGCAACACAGGCTGCACAAGCCTCTTGGTTAACCTAGGGGCACCCTTGGGTGCTGCCCTGGGGTGAAGGCTGCATCAGCACAAATTTCCAGCTCCCGCTGCCTGTGCCAGTTACTATCCATCTGCTCCCCCATGTGCTGCACTCACACCTACATTACAGTGCATACACATATCCACCATTTCCTTCTGCTTCTGTTCCCCATGCAATGGGCACATAGCCCTTTCCTATTTAATGGACATCATAAGGTGCTCAGATATGCTGGTGATGAGAGCCACAAGCATGACTAACAGATAGATGGGAAGTCTTGAAACACGCACACTGGCCATATAAAAGTACCCTCTCCCTCCCCAAAATGCCTGCCCGTTACCAGTATAATATTCCCCCTCTTTACACTCCACTGTCTCATCTCAACAACCAAGTACTAAAATACTCTGGTAAATAGGAAAGCAAAATACTTCTTTTCCATCCTGAAACCCCTGCAGATTATCTAAACCATCCCAACTACAATCCTATGGCCAGGATAGAGAAAATCCCAGAAGATAAACTCACTTGTTCTCTGCCAAAACTAGCAGGAAGAATTTGAAATCTGGGGATCCAGTGTCAGGTTTTGTGGCGAAAGTTTCAAATTCTGACAGAAAAAAGTAAGTATTATATATATATATATATATATATATATATATATATATATATATATATTAGGAAGTTTCCTTTCCTTTTTTTCACAATATTCACCACGTGTCCTGTTTCTCACACAGCTGTGTTAATGGCTCTAAGGTCGAATGTAAGGAAGTGCAGGGAGTTGTGCCATCAGCTAACACACTAGGAAGTTCATTCCCGGAGGGGAAATAAAGACCGATCTTTGACAAGGGACAAGCACTTGCAAATGCTCTTTAACCATAGACAACACAGAGTCCAAGTATCATGTCAGGAGGGAACATAACACTTGGGAGAATGGAGTAGCACCTAGTAAATTCAAATCACACAGGAAAAATGAAACTGGAGTAAAAAATGAGGAGTTTGGGGGGCTTTTTTTTTTTTTTGCTGCTGCTGGAGACAGCCACAGAAGGACTTTGCATGCAACGTCTGGGAATAGTACTCCATGCCTAGAAAGATGGATGCTCCCTGCCCTTCCCACTGCAAATGCAGTGACTTTTGCATAAAAGTGAGAGACAGAAAAGCTCTGTTAAGGTCTCCATTACAAAAAATAAATTTCAGGCTGGGTAGAACAAAGGCAAATTTACTGTAAGAAATAGCTACGCTCTAGCAGGTGGAAGGGCTTGATGAATAATTATTCCTCCTCCCATCTCTGATTCTGACATTATGGCTCCAAAATAAGATCCGTGCCATCCTCCATCAATAAAAGATTGCTCTCAACAATCAGGGTGCTCTAGTCACTGCAGTTCTCCAGCAAATAACTGAATCACTGGAGGGACTTCTAAGCACGGCCGGTTTCTTAAAGAAATCATTTCCTTCGTTGCTCTTTCAGATTGTTCACAGGATATCTTAATCCCTTCTGCACTCCAGGACTCAGCCCACCTTGAGGCAAGTCACAGCAAAAGGGTTCAAAGCAAAATACAATATGGCAACTGCCATTCATTTCCCCTTCCTCCAGCTTTGCAAAGGTGCGACAGTGCAGCTCTTTTTTCCCTCAAAATATTCTCCTGTCTGTGAAACAGGTTGGCCCACATAACCATGACAATTTGTGTCAAGAGGGTCCTGTTCCGTTAAGGAAAGGGCCAACAGGAAACACTATCCAGAGTGGAAGACAAGACAAAAAGGCAATGGCAGCAAGAATAGGATGAAAAGATTACAGTTATGAAAAGACAAGCAGGAGCTCTGCAAATACACCCAACGTTGCAATCATAGATTTCCATTTTCTGCCACTGTGCAAGAAACTGGAATTTCCCTCTCTCATTGCAACATTCAGGCTCAGGGATATTCCTGTCTTTGGCTTGCTGTTCCTAGCTGCCTTGGTAGTCAATGATGGTTGCATCCCACATACATGCATTTACACTGGTCCTGGTTTCCTGCTTGGCTGAACATGCCTCACTGCCACAGGAGACCTAGTGAAAGCCTTATTGTCTCTATAGCCTTTGAGTCTTAAAATATTGCCTGACCTGAAGGGAAGAAGCATCTCTGTTTCCAGGAGCAAAATGTGATTCAGTGGAATTCACTTTGGGAGACCGGGATCATTTTAAGCTGGAAGTAGCTTTGTCAAAGGTTCAGTGGGGCTTGTAATAGGGTATAGGGCCCTCACTTTCCCCTCTACCTTAGTAGGGTGAATGTAGGTCAGTCCGGAAGCAGAAACTACTATACGATGGTGTGACAGGGGTCCATCCCTGGGCCCGTCTAACGTAGACCTTACCCTCTCTCTCTGGGGCTACCCACCCACCTTTCTTGCCTGCCATGCCTTGACAGAACAATAATTATGATGTTACTCAGGTGGGAGGCTGCCCATTTACTACCCCGATGCTAGGGGTTGCTATCCACCGCTCTAAACCACCCCTACACAGTGGCCCATGCCTCACAGATGGTATATAGATGTTGACCTGTGCCCTAGGGGACTGGTCTGCTCACTCCCTGTTGCCATGCCCCCTGGCACTGTGCCCCCCCGGTGCTGGGGTCTGCCCACCCCCTGGTGCTGCACCCCCTGGTGTTGGGATTTGATCACTCCCTGTCACTGTGCCCCCTAGCACTGGGGCTCTGCACCATAGCATGCCCCAATGAGGCCTCCTCCTCCCCCAATAGCCTCAGTCTGGTCCACTGGATAAAACAACAACATAAATATGAGCCCCTGGGCTATAACATAATACAAGTCCTACAAGCCATACTCTGGCTCCTTAAAAACCTCAAACTGCTTGTCAAGTATTAAGTACCTCCCAGATCTGGGTACCTTGTAGATTCTTGGAGCCTCATTAGCCATAGCAACAGTCTGGCCAGGAGCCACAGCATTCCCAGGTGGTTAATACAGGAGCTCCCTTCCCCTGACAGCTTGCCAGAGGTCTTCCCCCACCAGCCTCGGCTCTGGGGTTTATATGGGCCCAGAGCACTATCTCCTTCCTGTCAGCTGACTGGCCTGGGTGGTTGGACTTTTAACCCTTACCCACCTAGTACTTGGTGTTCCTATAGACTCTGGTCTTCAAGGGGCAGCCCTGCCTCCTAGTAACAGGGCTACAGTTCCCTGTTATAGATGGGTTAATTCCCCCACTTTGGGAAAGACCAGAGCTAAAAAAAGGCCTGGGGTAAAATCCTGGCCTCTTACAAGCCTGTAGGACCAGATTTCATCCCTCTCCCCAAACCAGCAGCCCAGAGCTCACAGTATCATAGAACATGAGGGATGGAAAGGATGTTGGGAGGTCACATCTAGTCCATCGCCCTGCTCAAAGCAGGACCAGCCTCTACTATATCATCCCAGCCAAGGCTTTGTTTAGCTGGGCCTTAAAACCGCCCAAGGATGGAGATACCATAACCTCTCTCATTAACCTGTTCCAGTGCTTCACCATCCTCATATCTAACCTAAACTTCCCTTCCTGCAACTTGAGACCATTGCTCCTTGTTGTGTCATCTGCCCCGACTGAGAACCCTTCAGGTAGTTGAAGGCTGCTATTCAGTCGTCCCTCAGTCTTCTCTTCTGCAGACTAAATAAGCCCAGCTCCCTCAGCCTCTCCTCCTAGGTCATGTCCCCCAGCCACTCAACCATTTTTGTTTGCCCTCCGCTGGATTCTTTCCAATTTGTCCATATCCTTTCTGCAGTGGGGGGCCCAAAACTGGACACAGGACTCCGGATGTAGCTTCACCAGTCCCAGATAGAGGAGAATAATCACTTCCCTTGATCTGCTGGCAATGCTCCTACCAATACAGCCCAGGATGCTGTTAGCCCTTCTTGGCAACAACAGCACACAGCTGGCTCCTATTCAGCTTCTTGTCCACTGTCACCCCCTGGTCCTTTTCTGCAGAGCTGCTGCTTATCCAGTCAGTCCCCAGCCTGCCCCAGTGCATGGGATTGTTCTGTCCTAAGCGCAGGACTTTGTACTTCTCCTTACTGACCCTTATGAGATTTCTTTTGGTCCAATCCACCCATTTGCCGAGGCCTCTCTGAATCCTAGCCCTATCTTCCACCATATCTACTAGCTTCCCTCCACTTGGTGTCATCTGCAAGCTTGCTGAGGGTGCACTCCATCCCATCTTGCAGATCGTTGATGAAGATATTGAACCAAGATATCAAAATATTGAATGCTGATTCAGACAAGAGAGTCCCCTGAGAAGAGGGAGTTGGGGCAGGTGGTCAAATGGGGATCAGTGGAGGTAGTGGAGGGTGATCCAACATCTTTTGGGAAGAGGATCAAGAAATGCCCTGGGATTGGGGACAGCCCAGTAGTGTACACAGCAGGGATAAGCCAAGTAGGAAGCAGCACAGAGGTGGACTAGACAGAAGTGGCACTTAGGGCCACAGGAGATGGCTGGTGGTTTTTATAGGGTCTGGCTGAAGCCTTTTGCCTAGACAGTCTTCTACCTCCATCGCACCATCTGCTGTGGAAAAGAAAGCCAAAGCCAGAAGAAGCAGAACTGACTTGCAGGGGAGGACCTCATTATGCCTTAACAAGCAAGACTCACAAGAGGGGGACGCTACCCCAAGCACATAGCTGTGTTATCACATACCTCAGAAGGGAAACTGAGGCCCAGATCACTGAATGCCAGAACCAGATAGACCAACTTGCCTTACAGTCAGTAGGAACTGGGGGCTAACCTGCCTCATGAACTAGCATGCGATCCGCACGTGCTCCTTCCGATTCCACTGATGGAAATGTTCACCCGTGGTACTCTACCACGTTAAACCTCTCCTGAAAAGTCAAGGGTCTGATATGTTAAGGTGCCTCCTGGCTTATTGAGGAGCAAGATAAATGCTCCCAGCTCTGCTGCTGTCCTCACCTGCTTCATTGCTCCTGGAAAGTACAGTTCATCCAGTGCTGCCTTGACTGGCTCCCCACCGAGCAGCCCATCGACAAATCCTACTTGCAAGGAGCCAGAGCGAAGAACTTCTCCTGGCAGCTGGCAGAGCTGTGCGTAGCAGAAGCAAATCTACAAGTCTCCTATTTATGGTCTTTGTTTACACGGAGTTGTAAAAACTAGTAATTGTAATGAAAACAAATGGGCCAATTTATCTCTCTGCTTTGATTTCTTTTTCAGTTGATTAAAGACAGCACTGAGAACATTCATCTCCTCTTTAAAGTGGTACAGCCTGGTTGTCTTAAGGACAGAAAAAAAATACATTTGCATGAATTAATGTTTATTGGAGACTTATCCAGCCTCCAATTTTGCTATGCACTTGAAACTTGTATCTGCTTTATTGCACAGGTTCACTATAATTTTTTCAAACCTTTTGAGCAGCTGGAACACCTGCATGGCAGGCTATCACTAATGTGATGGCGGATGAGTCGCTCCTCACTTTAAAATCCAGTCCTGAATATCCATAGCCATGGGAGGGAGTGGATTTGGATTGGACCCCACAACGCAGGTCCAAACTATATTATAAATCTGAACTGGAATCCTGCATGCAAGCATCCTCAACATCCTCAGAAAAAACTTGAGGAAAGTTGATTTGGTATTTCCAGTGCCTGGATCAGTCGGATCACTAGTTTCAAGAGAACATGCACTGAGCACAGGTGATGCATCAGGGTGATATTTCTGAACACTGTTGCATTTTATGTTAACCACTTTGATTTCATTTTTTTTAATTATACCATTATTATTTTTAAACAGATATTTCAAACTATAACATGGGAAGGAAGGAAGGGTTAGTAAAATCTTATTTTTAATAGGCCAAAACTCCAGAGAGAACACATTCCCTCGCATGTAGCATGCTGCTATCTGCCCCATCGTTGCCTCGTTTTCCCTTCCTGCATAATCAGCTGTCAAAGGAGCAAATCAGCTCTGCTGGCTGCTGACTTTTTTTCCTAGTCACCCTGACCCTCCCGCAACACCGCTCCTCAGTTTAAAATATCATTGGGCTGGCGCAGGGGCTGAGTTAATTCTATCGAGCATGTGGGAGGATCTGATGGGCCCTCCAAGGAGCGCACAAGGAGCCTGTACGTCCCTCGGGAGCTCCCCACCACACCCCCTCACTTGCCTTCTCCTGACCTCTGGTAGGTGTTTAAACACTCAGAAAGTTTAACAACAAGAGGAAAGAAATAGAAACTGGATTTCTAATGGAAAGATTTTTCATTTAAATGTGCATTATTGGGTGATGTATGCTTTTAATTAAAGCGCGTGGGTCTGGGTGCACTGGTTGCTATTACAGGGCAATCCTTCACATTTATTGAGTGTAAGGCTGTATTGGGCAGAGCAGGGGACATTCACATGGTCTCCAGCATGGGGTTTAAAGCTACAGGGAAACTCTTGGTGTGTATTATTCTGTGTCTTAGCTCCCCCAAGTCCTCAGGCCTCGAGAATCATCTACAAGGCAACCCGTGTGCTGCAGCTGGATGCAGTGTTTTAGACCACCGCTTTTCCAGCAGAAAAAAAAATAAAGATTTGGCAACACCACCTTTTTTTGCAAATGTAGGTCAGTTTTAGTGAATTATCCATTTATCGGGCAAGGGGGGGAAACTTTAAAAATAGCAAAGTATTTTCTTTGGGCCTTTACAGAACAAAGCAATTTAGATTTTCTGCTTCAAAATAACATCCCATTTTCACCTTTGCATTTTGGATTTTCCTTGAGTTTTATTTTTAGTAACCTGAAAGAGGACAAAAAATGGCTCAACCCTGAAACAGCACATTTCATCCGGACACAATTAAAACGAGACATTTTGTGACCATCCGTTGGAACGTTCCATTTGATCCAAAATGGGGGGGGGGGGGAACTCCTATAATTGGTCTGACCCAAAATTCATTTTTCTTCTAGTTTTTTTCAGACTTGGCACCAAACCAAAAAGCCCATTACCCATGACAAAGCTTTATTCCCTATACGTTAGGCCAAGGTTCATTCTCGCTCAATCTAGCCTTCACAATGTGCCGCTGGAGAGTCAGAGGGGCTGTGATGGCTCCTAAGGGGCTCTGTACACAGGCAGCATCACATGAATTTTGGGTAGCACTGGCCTTGAAGGGAGAGTTGTTTGAGGTCCACATAGGTGCTCAATGGGCTGAATGGACAGGATCCCACAGAGACTACAGAAGAAAGTAATGCCGAGGGAAGAAACCGGTCCATCCCTGTAAGATGCTTCTCACCTTACTGACGTCTCCACGGTGCAGGGAGCTTCACAAAAGCACTGACTGGTAAACCCCTCTCAAGGTAGGATGAATCCACAACAAGTTACCCAGGTACAAATCCACTGTGTCATAGTTTCATAGTTTTTAGGGGCTGGAAGGGACCTTATAAGATCATTGGGTCCAGCCCCCCTGGACTTGGGCAGGAAAGCCTGCTGGGGTCAACTTCAACCTGTCTCAAGAAGGAGCTGACACTCTTACTACTCATCGTCCCAGCCATGCTCACAAGGCCACGATAAGATCTCCCTCACCTTATTAAGATCAAAGGTATTCCACTCAGCCTGAGACTGCAGGGTCTACAAGGGTGTTTTCTAGGTGCTGTAATGATCCAAAATGGCCAGCCCCACAGCCGGAGCAGCATCCTTCTCCAGAAGAGACTTTGGTTGGGTTTGTTTCAGCCTTCAAAAGCTGGCGGCCCTTGTCACCCCTTCTACATCATGGAGCAAACAATGGCACTCACTTACACAGACTGCCCTGGCAGAAGCCATGGGTTGTAAGTGTTTAGGGGAAAGAAGGAAACCCAAAAACTAGCTGTATATTCCACGTGCTTTCTGCTGGTTGATCCCTGCTCTAACCTCATACTCCCTTTCTGGCTCCCTTTCTAGGACTAATGGCCATAAATTACTAGTAGACATAAGAAAAACGTCTTTACAAACTTGAGTGTCCAGGGTCTAGAATAGACTCCCCCCAGAAGTGATACAATCACCTACTCTGGATATCTTCACAAAAATGCCTGGACGCTCACCTTGCTGGGGTCCAAGACCCCAGCAGTCTTTCCTGCCCATGTGCAGGAGGGTTGGCCCTGATGATCTCGAGAGGTCTCTTCCAGCCCTAATATCTATGAATCTATGTTTTCAGTCTCTCATCATGCACAGAAACCAAAAACCAAGGCTCTGATTTGCTCCGGGATATTATCATGCAAGTGCCCGATAGTTTCTTGGGCAGATGCATGATACTTCTGTGATGAAGATAAGCATGTCTATAACACACAGTTAAATTCAAGGCACCTCGGTGTCAGAAAGATGATGCCAATTCAGAGGGAATTCAGAGAAACCTGAATCTGGCCATGGGCAATTAAAGGGATGTAGAGAACTACCTACTTAGATGCAAACACCAGGGAAGGAGAGTACTACTAGAGATAGCCAAATGGGGTGTTATCAGACATAATGGGATAAAATTAAGACGAAGACAGTTTTTTGGCAAACTACCACAAAAATAATTCTAATGACAAAACTGATTAAACTACAAAACAGTCCATCAGGCGAAGTGGCAGATGCCAACCGAAACCAGCACCAATGACGTGACAGAGAATATGGCGCAGAGCACATACAACTAACCGGCGAGAAGGCAATGGGGAAAAGACTAACCCTGCTGGTCCCGTCCCTCATTCCCATGATGGGTCGACAAAATAGGTCAAGTCAGAGCACCTTTTTCCTATTCTTTTTGCAGTTCATCTGCTACGTTCTTGCCTCCTGAGCTGGGCTTTCTAAGTAAAGAAGCCACAACCCAGGAGGAAGGAGGACAAAAAGATATGTTCATTTGTGGCAGCTCCTCTATTTCCATCAACCAGCTGCTCTGTAGCACAGAAGCATCAAAATGCTCAGTGCTCTGGCCAAAAACACTGATACACCCGACGTGCCCCTACACCCAAGCCAAACCACTGGAGGCTGCAACAGGGATAGCGAGTGGATGAGTACACAGGCTCTGGCTGGACTTCTTCTCTTGACAGCTATGGTCCCTTGGCAAGACTCATACACAGCCTGAGCAGGGCTTAGACAATCTGTAAGAAAAATGTCATCAGCCTGATCCAAGGCCCATCAAATTTAATGGAAGTCTAGTGCTGGCAAAGAAGGAGCAGACACAGCTGCCAGGACCACAGGCACTTTATGCCTATGGAAGAACTCCCTTCTTACACTGGGAAGAAAGTTAACAGCAGTACATACCATTTAGGCCAAACTCATAGACCTTCTGCTCTCAGTGAGAGTGATGAAGGTGAAAACGGGACGTTTTTTGCTCGTGGGACAAAGCAGCCTTGGGATCATCTTGTAAAATCGGTTCCTTTAGTCCATTTCTTTATCCTAACCCTACTGTGTCCCATCCCATCACATCAGGAAAGCAACAGATTAAGGCGGATTCTGGATTCATTGGATGGAGCAAGCCCAAAAGCAAACGGCCTACTTACAACCTGACTTTATGGCATCGCAAACAAAAGAAGGCTCCCTTCAGCCTCTCTCCCTCCTCTTCTGTTAATGCAAGTCTGGTGCCCAGCAGGTGCTCCAGGAACTTGAGGAGATGTTCTCCAAAGCTCTTTTTATTATAGCTCCTAATGGGGCAGTTCAGTCCTACTAAACTCATGCAAATTTTCCGCTTGGTTTCACTCTTTGGCAACTCATGCCCTGATGCTACACCCCACTGGAGAATAAAAGCTGAGCTCTGTTTACTACTCATTATCTCTCATCTGCATATTCACACAGAGCCACTCAAGACTTCACCTGGAGCGAAACATGATAATCCTGAAAATCTCCATGGGGATATTGTCTCCTAAGCCCTGGCCAGACTGTTGCATCATGGCAATCAAGAGATGGTGTCCTCACCATCTGCCCTGCACATTTTGCATAACCGCTCAGTCTATCTGCTCATGCACGCGAGACTGACACAGTCGCCCCCCTACTTTGTCGAGAGCAATGTAAGCTGTATTTGCACAAGGAACCCAAATGAACAGTGTAACACTGCAAATGCCAGCCACCGCCAGAAACAATTCAGCTCAACAGTCACAGCAGCAACTGTCACCGTACTGAAGCTGCGTCGCCGGAAAAATTTCCGACTAAGAGAGTAGCATATTTTAGGGATCCCCTCGGGCTATCGCCATACACCATTTGCAGTGTCATCTCAGATTCATCCATCATCACTTCCCTGCGATCAAACAATGGGATGTCGCACCTTCACTGAGAAGCTGAATCTCGCAGATCATGCAAGGGGAAAGGAAGCTCTTTAAGTTCTCTCTGCGTGTCTCCATTCATTTACTCTATGTTCAGGACTGAAAAATTGCAACTTAGGGAGTTAAAAAGTAAAATAAAAAGAAACCTTATGTGACATCAGTGGGAAGGACTTTTACAGACAATGCTGCCCATCCCACTATACCATCATCCCAGTGGGCTGAAGCTAATCAATGCGCATGCTGATGCTATAACAGACTGTGCTCCAAGTGAAGGCAGCACAAAGGCAATAAAGAAGTTCTGGTTATGCTCTCATTAGAGAAATACTTGATCTAGACTGTGCTCTTTAACTGGGAGTGCTGGGCTTACATCTGCACTGGTTAGTCTTTCAGGCTTGCTAGGTTCGACTTTTGAACGTGTGTGTAGTACTCTCAGGGATTTACAAATGTATCTGACCCACGGGAAATGCTATATTTGTGTAAAGCCGAGTTCTGACTTCACAGAGAAATGTTTTGGGGCCAAGCTGTTCTCCCCACAACTAGGCAGAACAATGGACCAATTCTCCCAGGAGCAAGCCTACAAGAGGAGACCAAGGCGCTGGTTCTCTTCCGACTTAGGCCTCTACCATCACTTAGACAAGTGCACATAGGGCTAGGATTCAGAGAGACCTCAACAACTTGGAGGACTGGACCAAATGAGGTTTAACAAGGACAAGTGCGAAGTCCTGCACTTAGGAGGGAGCAATCCCCTGCACTGGTACAGGCTGGGGGTGGTGGGCTGGGCAGCAGCTCTGCAGAAAAGGACGTGGGGTGACAGTGGACAAGAAGCTGAACATGAGCCAGCAGTGCGCCCTTGGTGCCAAGAAGGTTAATGGCATCCTGGGCTGCAATAGTAGAAGCGTTGCCAGCAGATGGAGAGCAGTGATTCTTCCCCTCTATTTGGCACTGGTGAGGCCACATCTGGAGTCCTGTGTCCAGTTTTGGGCCCCCACGACAGAAAGGATGTGGCCAAATTGGAGATAGTCCAGCAGAGGGTAATGAAAATGGTTGGAGGGCTGGGGGACATGACTGGTGAGGTGAGGCTGAGGGAACTGGGTTTATTTAGTCTCCAAAAGAGAAGATACAGAGATTTTAACAGCAGCTTTCAACTCCCTGCAGGGGGGTTCAAAAGAGGATGGAGCTGGACTGTTCTCAGCGGTGGCAGATGACAGAACAAGGAGCAATGGGCTCAAGCTGCAGCAAGGGAAGTTGAGGTTAGATATTAGGAAGAACTTTCTCACTAAGGCTAGGGACAGAAGTTACACAAAAACCAGTTTAAGTGAGCAGAAACTGGTTTAAACTTGTAACAGAACAGAAGTTCAGTGCACGTAAACCAGTTTCAAAATGGCCAAAACTGGTTTGAGATAAACCTGGTTGAATGTAGTATCTTAATTGATTGAGGTCAAACCCATTTATGGAACTTGTGTCCCAACCCCTTCCTGGTTTAAGTTAAACTAGAGTCCTCCAGCATCCCAGCATACTCTGTAGCCCTGGGCTGAGCTGGACTGTATGTTCCAGCCAAGCAGGGTTAGTCCCACCCCTCTCCTCCCTAGCTGGAGCACTATCACTGCTGGTGAGCTGAGTATGGGGTAGGGGTGGGGGACCCTGCTCTGCTGGAGTGCTGCTGAGTCTGCCAGGCAAGGGGGCATCTGCTCTTGCCAGGCATCCCCAGCACCCTACACCCCCTGGCTGCTCCAGCAACAGGAGTGGAGCTGGGGTCAGACCTCAGCAGCCTGAGGGGAAGTGGGAGTGTAATCCCCCCTTTGCAGGGGGTGGTAGTGCGGGCACCAATAGGCTGCGCTTCTGCGCTCAGGACTTCGGCAGGCAGCCACCAGTAGCCTGAGGGGAAGCAGGGAGTTTAATCCCTCCATTGCAGGCAGCAGTGGTGGAGGCTCCAAAACGGCACCCTGGGCCAAGTCTCTCCAAGGAGTGGGCAGCCAACTGCGGGGAGGGGGCAGGGAGAGGGGATGTGCTCTGGCTGCATCGGGGGCAGTGGGAGCAAAGCTATTTACAGAGCCCAACTCATCACTTCCTCCCATTGCAGAAATATGGTCTGAGGTGGGGTGGCCCCCGGGGGCAGGGTTCAGTGCCCGCTGCCTCCCACCTCCAGCCCCACACAGCGGCCGCAGTTTGCAGGAGGGCTGCAGCGCGTCTCCCTAACCCTCCCTCTCCAGGCCCAAGAACTCCCACAGGCCACATCACCATGGGCCCTGTACCAGAAAAACAGGCAGCCACTGCCACTGGAGTGGGGTCAGGAACAAGCCAGCCCCTTCCCAGGTCCTACAACTTTTCCTGCCATGGGGCCACCCCGGCCTGGCAGCTGGGCTACCACCACCTAAGTCAGGCTCCCCTTGCTAGCAACCACCGCTGCGAGCAGGTGGCGGGTGACAGGTGCTTCACCTCCACCTGCTGTGATAGTTCGCTCCCCCATGGCCGCCAGGAGAGGGAGGGGGCAGGGAGACGCGCTGCAGTTGCAGCCTGCCTGCAAACTGCAGTCCCCACGCAGGGACAAGCAGGAGGTGGAGGACACTGGTCCCCGCCTTTTGGGGCTGTCCCAGCACAGACCGCGCTGCCGCAGCAGGAGATAGCAGTGAGTTCAGCTCCATAACTAGCTCCGTTTCTCCCCTACCCCCTGCAGCCAGGTCACATCCCCCTCCCCACCCCCACCAGCAGCCAGCTGGCCCCTCCTTGGAGGGACTTGGCTCAGGGCGCTGTGTCAGTGCCTCTGCCACTAGTGCCTGTAATGGGGAATTAACCCGCCCCCCCCCCCATCCCCTTAGGCTACTGGCATCTGGTCACAGCAGCCCCAGGTGCACGGCCACGGGTGCACGAGTGGAGCCTATTGATGCTTGCACCGCCCCCCCTGCAGTGGGGGCTTAAACCCCTACTTCCCCTCAGACTATCGGAGTCTGGCCCTCCCCCTGCTCATGCCACCAGCCAGAGTCAGTGGGGTTGGAGGGATGGGGACCCCTGACAAGGACTGCTTCCACTTCCCCCTCCACACAGACCCTGGCTAGAGTTCCTGCAGGCCAAGCTGGGGGTTTAAACCCCTCCCCAGTCATACTCAGGTCTGCCTGGCCATGCCCCTTCCCTCAGCTTAGTTTCTCTCCAGCTGAGGGCTCGCTGTAGCACCCCCTGGCTTCTGGCCTGAGCCACTGCAAGCACATGCTTGCATTTCCAGAGTCAAAAGTTAATGTCTGTTGACTTGTAAATTGGTTCAGTCTATGCAGGTTAGACTAACCTGCAAAGATTGAATCAATTCAGGCTCTGGCTTTTCAAATATCTGCCCCGAGCCCAGAGGGGTAGTAAAACAGTGGAACAGGTTATCCAGAGAGGGTGTTGAATCTACATCTTTGGTGGTTTTTAAGACCCGGCTAGACAAAGCCTTGGCTGGGATGATGTAGTTGGGGCTGGTCCTGCTTTGAGCAGGAGGTTGGACTAGATGTGACCTCCTGAGGTCCAGTCCAGCCCTCATTGTCTTTGATTCTAAAACACATAAAATACCACCATACTAACACAATAACACATGCCCACATTGTACCTTGGCCAGTCATTTATGTTCATACAAGGCAGTGGAGAATTGGATCCTGAAAGAAGTCTTTACTTTGCTATGAAGAAATCCAAAGATGGTATAGAAAATTTGCAGTGGAGAATGTTCCTCTTATAAAAGAACTCTCCTCTCAAACTCATCCTCACCTCTGCTTCCACAGCTGGTTCTTTTATGCATACCCACGATGGTTCGCATACACTGAAAGATTACTGCATCATGTCCTAACTTTCATTTTATAGCCACCCACAGTCCTATAAAAATCAATTGAACACAAACCCAGAGAATTTTATTACACTGCAAGAGCATCTTGTAATTGCCACAAAACTATTCCAGGCCTTGTATTTGAAAAGTTCGATGACAGCAACAACTACTACAAAAGGACACAAAGAGGAAGCCCACCAGAATGGAACTGCACCTTTGCTTTGAACCAACACGGCATGGAAAATGAGGTTGATGATGGGTATAAGCTAAGATGCCATGCGACTTATACGTGTGTTTCTTGGATGGATACGTGCATCCGACACACCGGCAGATGACATACACCTAGGCTTGGCAGAATTCCATTTTCATTTTTTAATCATTTCAAGGGATAACATTGATGCATATTTTTAAGCCTTTATTTCGATTTTTATCAGTTGAAATTTTCAGGACTGTGCAAAATTAGGAGTGTGGGGGGCGGACAATTTATTATTGACAATATACTATCATTATACTGCAGTTTAACCACCTGCTGTGACAAATGTAACTACTGTAGGACTGCTGCCAGCTGAGTGGCAGAGCTGCAATCAGTCCTGGTCCTGCTCTCCCAATACTCCCTCATCCACTTTGTCACTTCCTGTTCCTTTGTTTCCAGTCCCCTGGGGTTTCTGGGAGTTGCAGCCCAAACTGCAATCAGCACAGTTCTGTAAGACTGATCCCCCTGTCATTACACACTCCAACAGCCGTCATTTTTCTTACCTCCCCTTTCTATAAATTGCAATTATTAATGATGGAAATATTTTTCGGCGGTCTGTAACTATGAGGTGGAATAGATGCATCATTTACCAAAAGAAATCAAATCCTGCCAAGTTTATATACACTCTACTGCATAAAGCAGTGCTTGATCAGGCCACAGTCTTACCAAGAGATGCTTTATTGTGAACAGATGCTCCATGCATAGGCAGTATTAGAGCAGGCTGAAGATTTGCCTATATACCAGTTCTTAAACATAGACCCAAAGGTCCCATACGGATGTGGTCATTGACATCAGTGCTCATTAAGATGGTTCTCTACCCAGAGAGGGCTCAGGAAGTTTACTTGTACAAAACAATCTACTCTAAGCAGGGGAGCCCTCTGCTGTAAACAGCACTGTTGAACTCATTTGGGCTCCAAAGATTGTGACCATGCAAAGAAGAAGTCAGGATAAGAGGTTCAGAGCATCTTTGAATCTAGAAGTGTGTTCAGGGCATCAAACTCAAATGCACTGTCCTGGCATGGGGGCCAGAAGCTGCATCGCAATAACTCCTAGTACTGGATTACCCATAGAGAATGAACTGGTCACTCTTTGACCACTCCCAGCATGTCCAGCTCTCAGGATTTTATCACAAGTCTCCAGATTACAGAATCACAGGAACATAGGATCATTAGCGACCATCCTATTCTAACCAGCTGAACTTTGAGGTAGGATCAAATATACCTACACAGTGCCTGCAGATGCTTATCAAAATCCACCGCAAAGCTATGTAACCTGTTCCAGTACTTCCAGTGCCAGATTTAGGCTTAAACTACTTAAAATACAGTTTAGGGCCTCACAATATGAGAGGCCTGTAAATAAGAGAAAAAACCTAGACATTTTCTTTCTAACATGACAAAAATATACATATATATGGCCCTAGTTATTATACATATTGAGTTCATAAATTTGTGCAGAAATAACAATAATTCATCTTAAAATGTCATGAAAATCCATTTTTGTGGATTTCATGGATTATTTTTATTTATGGAGCCTCTTAAACTGGACGTAATTTAGGGCATTGGCATGTCATAATCAGCACTGAGTACTTCATGTTAGAAGCGTTACCTGACGTCTAAACTATATTTTCCTTGCTGAACATAAGGACATCTCTTCTGGTCTTATCACCATTGGCCATGAAAAATGATTGTCCGCTGTACTCTCCATAAAAAACGTACAACACATAAGACGTTTCCTATCACACCAACCTCTCCCATTAATCTTCTTTTGTAGATTAAACAGACCAAGTTCCTTCAACCCTTCCACACAGGCCATGATTTCAAAATTTCCTTTCCATCTTGTGGTTCTCCTTACGATTCTCTCCAATTTGTCCACATCTTTCTAGTGTCTGAGAGTGAAAAACTGGACATAATGCTGCAGCTGAGTATCTACTAGTAGACAGAAGTGTTGGGAGTTATCTTTAAAGCTCCTACTGCTGGTATCAGTATACAGCATGATTGAAAATCACATCTTGCAGTAGAAAAAGAACAAGTTGTTTGGCCTTGTGGTTTTGGAAATGTGCTGGAAAGTATGTCCTATGGGTTCCCTGAAGCTTAAAAACACAAGCATAAAATAAAAAGACCCTAGATCATATTATTATTATTATTAAGACATCTCTTGATTTTTATGCCCATCTCCTGCTTTTGGAGGGCATTGGGACTTGCAATGTTGCAATGTTGAACATGCTGTAAATATCACAAACTTATAATTGACACTAACTGGCTTCCTTGTTGGCAATGTCAGTGAAGAAGCTACGGTCAAAATAAGCCGCTGAGCTGGGGTGGGAGGGAAACTCTCTTTTGGCCTGTGGGGCTGCTTCTGCTGGGTCAAGGACATGGGTAAATACCTTGAGGGACACAGGAACTGACACTGCCTGTTCTAGGAAATAGAGAACTTTGGACTCAAGGGCTGTGACTTTCACCAGGACTACAAATCAGTTAAATACAGTTTTGAAAGTTATCTCCTGGAAAAAAATCCAGGATCCAGCTGTGATGAATTTTTATGTTGCAGGATTTAGCAATGCCAGCAGACAATTCTTTGTGCATAAGTGATGTCTTACACACAGGCAAATAAGCCCACCAGGGGCTTATTTGCATCTCTCCTTGCCAGGCTGACTGTAGGGTAGAAAATTTACCCTAGAAGGAGAAAGCACTATTCTTTTCTTCTCTTGAGGGAATGGGATGCTGTACAGCTACAGCTGGCATAAATTAGCACAACTCCATTAAAAAACCATGGAACCATACTAATTTACACCAGTCAGCATCTGCCCTTGTGTGTGCTATTAGAGTACAAAAGGGTTTGTTTGCCTGGTAGAGTTTCTTGTGTGGGAGCCAGCACCCTTGCACATAGGAACTGCCTGAAGTAGGTTCACATGGGCAAAAAGGAGTCCTATTTGTTAGCAAATCTATAAGCAAAAGTGGATTAACAACACAGATTCCAAAATACCAGCTTTCAATGTAGAAAAGCCAATTCCCAACATGGCAAGATTTATATACCTACTAAATCCCCTGAAACACAATTTAAAGAGTTTTTTTAGCATTCCTCGGACCTGAGATATAGACAGCTATAGACTGCACCATACCAACCATGACATGAAGCAGCACAGCGTATACTGCACTTACTTTATAGGTGGAATTTTCATGGATGTTGATGATAAAGAAACTCAAGAAAAATGGATGAGATGCAGTGGAGTGAGAAGAAGTTGACCCATAGGCCACGACACTACCATGTCTACCATTCAAGAGGAGGTTAGATGAGTATCTAGCTGGGGTCATCTAGACCCAGCACTCTTTCCTGCTTATGCAGGGGGTTGGACTCGATGATCTATTGAGGTCCCTTCCGATCCTAACATCTATGAATCTATGTCATCAGCACAATTTTCAGGAGGCACTATTATCCAATGGATAGGAAACTGAACTGGGAATGAGAAGGCCTGGTTAATAACCTAGGATCTGCCACTAACCTGTGGCATAGCCTTGGGCAAGTCACTTCACATCTCTGTGTCTCTCTTCCTCTTTACATTCTCCACTTGTGTAGAGCATAAATTATTTAAGCATTAAGGCATGGACTACTTCTCACTATGTAGATATACAGAACTCAGCACAAGACCATGTCTAGATGTTGCCATGATAATAATAGAGCCAGACTAAAATCAGTTCGATAAGGGTGAATATGGCCCTGACTGGAGGTTTGGGGTCATAGTTTCTACAATGCTTCTGGATCCTTTGAGATGGAAAAGCTATATAAATGGTTCTACTTTTAGCTGGAAACTATGCATATAAAAGATTATTTTCATTTGTCCGGCTGCATAGGCTCATTCTGGTACAGAGGAAATGCGTTCTTTTAGGAAAGAGCTATTCTCTCATGAAGCCTGACTACTCAGGCATGTATCAGGTACCAATCATTGCTGCTAAAATGCTCTTTCATCTTTTCAAGGTGCTTCATTAACCCCAAGCAATACAAACGATGATACACGTTGAGTTTAATAAGGATGTGGAGGAGAAGGGTTGCATCACTTCCCATTCATCTCATTCCGATGGCAAACTATGTTCCAGAAATGCTTCCAAGAACAGTCCAAGTCTTCTATTCATTCATTTTTGACTGGATTAAGGTGTTGCCATATTGAACTAGCCAGTTGCTATATATCATCAGAATAGATGTGCAGCACTTTATTGCATCCGGACTTTCTATTTGCAAAGTGAGGTGAATACTTTAATTAACACCAACCACTGTAATTCAGAAGGGGTGGTCCCTGCTGAGCAGATTTGCAGATCTCCCACAACCAGCATCAGAGAATAATGAGAGCTTCTGGGATCTGAGGCCTTATGAAGAGATGGCCCTATGGGTTAATCAAATGTATGAGTGTAACGGGGCGGGGGTGTCCCCAGGCACCCGAAGAGATCAATGCCCCCCAGCCCATTTTGGGCAGTCTGCCTTGGACTCGCCTGCCATGCCTTGATGTAAATGGAATTGATGTAAAATGTTGGAGACTGCTCCATTTGCAGCCCTGGTTTACTGGGCCAATCACATGGCTCCAAACCATCCCTACACCATGTCCCATACCTCACAAATGGCATCCAATTCTCCTTACTACACCCCTGGCCCCTTACAGCCTCTGACCCACATAGGCCTCAGGTCCCTTTTGATGGACCTTGGTCTCTCACTGGACCACTCCCTCAGCCCTTCACTGGACTGCAGTCTGACCTGACTCTGGGCCACACACTCGCACTCTGGGCCTTTTGTCCCTCAGGCCTCGGGTCCCTCCCAGTGGATCTTGGCCCCTAGACTTTCCCCTCTATGGGGTGACTCAAAAGGCATCAGGGGATGAGGTTTTCTGGTGCCCCATCCTCACCCTTCACTGGGGAGGCACAGGTGCGACATTTCCTGGAGACTGCCCCACCACAGGCAGCCCCACCACACCATCCAACCCCAGCAGGGTGCAGTTTCAGGTCTTACCACCAGGAACCTCCTCCATCACCATAGTTCCTACCCTAACCTCCAGGAGTTACAGGAGCTGCAGTCTTCAGGCCAGGCACTGCTACTCCATGAGCTCCCCAGATGTAACTGCTGGCCCTGCTCCAGGGTCTGGGCTTGTACTCTCCCTGCCCAGCCCTCCTCCTGCAGTCAGGTGACTGCCCAATTGGGCCTGAACCCACCTGCCAGCTGCTCTACACCCTGCCTGATGTTCTTAAAGTGGCGGGCACAAACAAGGCACTGCCACAACGAGAGATTCTCAGCTGCAGGCCTCCAAAACCAAAAGGGATTTAAAAGTTGCCTCATTCCATTTTGTTGTACATCTCCACAGTTATAATTTCAGGTGCTGAAAGATGCATTTGCCCTTAGGCTATGGCTGGTCTCTGATGCTTTAAAGAAAGAAGGAATTTAAATAGGCAACCAGCTTGGGAAGCTGTTGTACACACACATAGCCTTACTCACATAAACCCTGGCTGGATCAGGGTCTAATATTGCCATGCTACAAGTGGAGAGAACAGGAAGGATGAGATATCGCTCCTTATCACACTCATCCCTATTGGATCATCTTACATAAGGAAGGATATGTTTATTGAATATGATTCAGCAAAGCGCTTAGCCATTTGAGCTGAAAAGTAAACCCATACTTAACGCTTAGCTGAACTGAGTCTAGGACTATGCTGCCAGCCTCTATTGCATTATTTCAGCAGTGCTGCATGATGTGAAGTGTTGAAAACAATTAATTATGGTTTTTAATTACATACATCTTTAAGAGGCAAGGATTTCTTTGAGTTATATCTTTTATTGGACTGACTATGTAGTGGGGATAGAGTTAGACCAGCTTTTGAACAAGAGACATTCAGTGAGCATCAGTAATGCTGTATTGTGAGTTTCAGAAGGGACTCAGGAGCGATATCGGGCCAGAGCTTTGATCCCAACTTGGAGAACAAAGACTAAAAATAAAAATGAGAGGGGCAAAGATGAAATATTTTGGATTCATTTTGTAACCCTGATACTGCCGTCCAATCAGAGACAATTTTTTACGATGATCAATGTTCTTCTAATCCAGAATCCTATTGACAAGGATTCAAGGATAAAACAGCCCATTACTATTGCTGGAAAACAGCAGGACGAGATCTTTGATATGGTACATCTACCTATGGTCTTACTTATTCACATGCAGTGTTTGAG
Organism: Alligator mississippiensis; assembly: GCF_030867095.1. Classification (NCBI taxonomy): domain Eukaryota; kingdom Metazoa; phylum Chordata; order Crocodylia; family Alligatoridae; genus Alligator; species Alligator mississippiensis. Next base: position 97,295,979 of record NC_081829.1, read on the forward strand.
CTGTTCCCCACACTAGGGGAAGAACAACTATGCTACCTGAAGCACAATGCCAGGAACCTAAGCATCTTTCCTACATTGCCTTTCCCCTTGGGATCACCACCTGGATGATCTGTTTTCCGTAACTCTAAAGATCAGGGAGTGTTCAGGGCTTCTTTCCTCCCCTCCTCCTGTCTCTGTTTCCATCTACTGTGCCTGTGATATGTCCCTCATCATAATATCTAGGGACTAAAAAAAAAAAAGCCCCACTACAAGGGCCACCAGATAACGTGGTCCAAGAATGGGCATACAATCATTTCTGTCCACTGTGGGGAAAGTGCCAGGTTTAATTAGCTGGCGACTGAGGATAGTTAAGTGTTGTATTAGTTCTATTCACTGACCCGCTACATTTATTTTCACAGCAGAAAAAAAATCGTTGATAGAGTCTGCATAATAAAAAATAAATAAAAAAAAAAAAGTCATAAAGAGAACATATCCTAACTAGTTCAAGTTTCACAGTCACTTACTCTGAGTTTGCGATCGCACATCATCACCGGCCCAAAGTTCATTGTTTGGCTCGGACAACATTCACCGGGGCACTTTTGAAGCAGAGTCAGTGTTGCATAATTTAATTTCTCATCTCCCATTAACACTGCCAGTCTTATCATAATCAGAATGATAAATGCAGAGTCATACTTCTTCTCGCTGACATTAATGCCCATCAATATTTCAAATGCAAACAATTGTGACATTTAACTTTATAAAAATTACCTAGTGCACCAACACTGCTTAATTAAACAATTTAAAAGCTGCTTTTGTTATATTTAATGAATGATATATTATACTGCAACGAAACATGCAGCAATACAAATACTTCACAATGCTAACAATTAAGACTCACTTCACTTATGGCAATTGACAACACAAGTGCTCCACACTTCATTCAGTTTGTGCATTCGAAATGAACTGGTTAGTGAGAAGGGTGCTTCTTTGCTAATGAGTTTTGTAATCAAGGCATCTATTTTAATTTCAAATTGGCCAGATTGGGGGAAATTGCTAGACTAAATGACTTGTGCTAATTAGGATTATAAAAATATTCATCATGGCAAGGAATTAATGTAGGGTCCTGATTTCCCTACATTTGCATATTGCTTTAGTTTCGGGGGGGGAGGGACACGGGGGGGATCAAAAAAAACTACTCCTGATAAATTGTCTTCTTTTTAATGAATTGAACAAACATGATATCTGTTTTAGTCGTCCTTTCATTTAAGAAGACTGATACATATTCATGATTTGTAAATGAAGTTAAGTGATTTCAACTCCTCACTTCATTACCATACTGAAGAAGTGACTTCCGCAAGTAGCTTTTAAATATTCCAGATCTCTGGGGTTTCCTTCTGCACAGCTAACAGTTTGGTTGATCTGTTTTCCTGAGCCTTGCTTGAACAGCGGGGCTGGTAGCAGGGGGCTGTCCGGTCCAACAAGGGATACCTACTGTGGTTGTAGAACAGGATGTTCTCAGACGCGCATAAAAAATAAGGCGGTCTTCTTGTTAAGGTATGGAAACAAGACTCGGTTCTGGATATAACTACTCGATTTGTCACAGTGGGCCAGTCGCTCATGGCCAAATTCTCAAGAGGGCCTTGGTTCCTTAAACACGAGGTCCAAAACATCATGCAACAAAGCTCACCAGGCGCCTGAGAGGGATACATGTTGTAGCCGTGTTGGTCTAAGAAACAGAGACAAACAAAACTCTTGGGCTAGAGGCAACATCTTTTATGAAACCAACTATATAGCAGTTGGTCTAATACAAGATATCACCTCTAGCCCAAGAGTTGTGTTTTCTCCTGTTCTGAAAGTTGCCTGGGACTTGCAGATCTGTTACTGCACCTGCCCAAAATGGCCCCAGACCCAACAGCTCCATGTCTTGCTCCAACTTCAGTCCTGCTGGCATCCAGAAGATAGAGAGAGCACTGCCTATGCCCCTGAGGTGTCCTATCCAGTACACAGGCTTTGCATACATCTAACGCTTGCTGACACTATCAGCCACTCTCAAAATCACAGAATCACAGAAATCATGGAGGCCTTTTGGTTTCAAACGTGATCTATTAGTGGGGGCATTTGCCTATATGTGAGGGGGTCTGGTCCTGCTCCCAACACTTACCGTGCATATCACATTACATGGTTATCAGATAAGAAACAGATAAACTTAGGAACAGCTCTGGGCCCTTGAGTCAGAAAACACTGGTTTAGAATTGCACAAAATGGAAGCTTTCAGACCAGGCCTGAATCTAGGAGAAAACCACAGGCTTCCTAGGAAGCAACGACTCAACCCAGCCTTGGACAGTTTTGCCCGAGCAAACAGCCACACCATCAAAATAAGTGTGTCCTCCATTCTCCTCATGATGGCTGAGTTCAGGGCACAATAAGTAGTGAAGGGTTTACTGCTAACCTGTAAGACTAAAAACAAGCAAGAGCCTGACTTCAGAGCCTGGTACTCACCTGGGATGGGGGAATGCCAGCTCCCACACACCAGTGCCCCAACCACCTGCAGTAACGGTTACCTCCTATCTCCTTCTGCGTTTCTTTGAGAAAGGGTTGGCCTGACTTAATGTCTAATACAGGAGCAGATGCACACCTACAGATCCTGAGCAAAAACAAGCATGTCCTTCCTGCCCATAGTTCAGTGCTAAACCAATTTAGCATCTTTTCTCAACACTGGCAGCTCAGGTTGATGGCTTTGGAGGATCCTGTCCATACATCTTGCAGTCTCCCAATGCACTGCATAGGGAGCCCGAGCCCCTACTTCACAGCAGAGGATTTCACTCGATTGCATTCCTTATCCTTTAAAATACATTCAGCCTTGTCTGAACGTATCCAGGCCCCTGATATGCATTGAATTCGACTTTCCGATCACACCTCCTGCCTGCTCTGAGGTTACAAGAAGCCCCTAACCAGGTTTGATGCCGACTGCCAGGTGCATCTCAACAACAGTCCTGCATTACCTAGCCCATCTGATTGAGCTGCTCATACATGGCTGTGTTGGGACACTCACCCTATTGCTTGCTTCATGGTGAAGATGAAGCCCTATAGAACCAGAAGCCATTGATTACCAAACTCTTTATTAAATTCTTTCATATTAATAATCTCGTGGCAGGTGAATTTGAGACAGGCTGTTACTGAACCACCCAACTCTCTCTCATCTCCTTCTCCCTCCAGGGTTTTGTATCCCAGTTACTACTGCGGTATCTGAAGACCTCTGTGGTTAAAGTTTCTTTTTCAAACAATTGTTATCTAAGTTTCTCCCTAATTCCCTGTATGCTTTTTAAAATAAAGTCACTGGTGCAGGGGGCTGGACCCAATGATCTTCCAAGGTCCCTTCTAGCCTTACAATCTATGAATTGATGAATACAAGTGCATTTTGCTTCTTGCTGGGGCTATGGCAGGGTTCAAGGTCATGCTCACGTGTTGCAAGAGCAAACTCCGAAGTCACAGTCTGACGCCATTCATAGATGTTAGGGGCTGGGAGGGACTTTACAACATCATGGGGTCTAGCCCCCACTGAACTTGGGCAGGAAAGACCGCTGGGGTTAGATGACCCCAGCAAGGTCAGCGCCAAGAGGCTACTTGAAGATTGCCAGGGTGGGTGACTGTACCACCCCCGGGAGGAGTCTGTACCAGACCCTCGGCACTTGAATTGTAAAGAAGTTTTTCCTTATGTCCAGTCTGAAGCCATCTTCAATCAGTTTGTGTCCATTGTTTCTTGTCTTCCCCTGGGATGCCTTGGTGAACAGATGCTCCCCCAGGCCATGATGTACACCCCTAATATACTTATAGGCTGCCACCAAGTCCGCTCTGAGTCTTGTCTTCTCCAGGCTGAACAGTCCCATGTCTTTCAGCCTCTCCTTGTATGCCCTGCTCTCCACACCTCCATCATGCATGTGGCCTTTCTTTGGGCGCTCTCAAGCTTCTCCACTCTCCATAGGAAACTCTATGCCTTCCAAACCAAGCTCTCTGTTCAGCTCTCTCAGTTCCCACCCTCTGCAGGTTTCCATCAGTGGGACACTGCTGTCAGAAGTCAGGCTCACAGAGGACTGGCTGTCTCCTTGGGTGGAGAGGCCAAATCACGGAGAGCTTTAAAAATCCTGACCTGGAATTTCAGTCTGCATTTCACCAGAAGTCTCTGCAAAAATGCAAAGCATGGGCGTGCGTTGGGTGGTCAGGGGCTGAGGCAGATGAGCACTTCCATCCTGTACCAAATAGGTCGGCTCGATCTGCGGTTTCCTTCTTTGGTATAACAAACTGCAGCATTCAAGATCACCATTCACAAAGGCAGGGGTACCTGTGATCAAATCGGTGTCTGATGGACATAACTGCCCGGCCAGAGGGTGTCTTTAACATCTGTAAGTGTTCGAATTCCAGGAAGGAACAGAGCACCTAGGACAATAAGGTAATAGGCCAGCCTCACCTCTGGTGGCTGTATATCAGGAGATGTTAAAGGTGTTGTCTATGCTCCGAGAAACGCTTTGTCCATGTTCAGGTCCATATTTTATACCCAGATACCATATAGCAGTGCTAACTCCTTCAAGTAGAAAGCAGCACTTCTCAAGCACACCAGTCATTTGATCACATTCATACAGTGGCTCTGTTTTCATTTATTACAGGCTTTCCTTGGGGAAAAAAAGTCTTTCCTGGAAAAAACTTGGGGGCTGTTATCAGAAGTAGCAGTTTTGTAAAAAAAAAAATGCTACCAAATGGGAGCATGGTTACTCGTGAAACCCTGCCAGATTCATGTCAGAAATGGCCATTATACTCCTAAAGTGCCCACCCTGGGTGTGTAAGCGCTCAGGACTTTGCAGGGCACAGTGCACAAGAAGTCCATGCAGCACTGCCATAATGCACCACCTTCCTTGGAAAATATACACACAAACCAAATGTTATCCTCAGTGTCTCTGCTATCATCCGACACTCGAGACTCAAAAGATATAATTACCAATTAGTCTTCTAGAGCCCGATAATTACCCAGTCCTACATGGCTGCACAGGGTTGCAAGAGAAAGTACAGCGCCCATCCTTCCTCCCAGCCTTGAGAAACCTCCTCCATCGTTGCTGCATGAGATGTGAGAGCTGCAAGGTTTCTTCTTCCCAACCTCCACGTTTGTAGGACACAGCCCCAGGCAAAATGCAGTGGAGCCAGCATGGAAAAAGACAGCAATTAGTTGTTGATAAGAACCAGGAACAGATGACTACTATGTCCTGGGAGAGAGAGAAGAGCAGGGAATGCTGCTTTTCCATGGCACAGTTATTTTCCTAGACTCCTTGTAGGATAAAGCCACTACATACTGCCACTTACTCTGAAATAAAGGGACGCTGACACACTGGTTTCTGGCCCCATTATGAACGTCCTTCTCCAGTCTTTTCAGAAATGCAGGGGTCTGGGGAAAACAGCTTGACATATGGGGTATTGGCAAAACTTGGTGATTTTAATACCTTATTTACTGGAAAAAAAAGTAGTTTCAGCTCAACTGAAACTATTTGTGAACTGGCATCAAATATATCAAATAGTTTTAGGCCAAAATATATATATATATATATATATATATTAAAAGAGAAAAGTCAAATGCTTTTGTTTCCCCCTCTTCCCTTCTCCATTTTCATGTTTGGTTTCAAAATAAGATTCCGGGGTTGAAATCTGCCCACATTTAACTGAAAAAGAGTTAAAAACCAAAAAAAGGTGGGTCAGAAAACCTCATCTTAGTTGACCTAAAATGGCCCAGGCTTTTTTTGTAAGTTTGTTTATGAGTTTCCAGTTTCCCATTTTGCAAAAAAAATGGAGAAAAAAAAATCTTTTGGGTCAAGCTCAAACACATTTTTAATTTTTTTTTTTTTTTGTTCGGCCAGTGACCCAAAAAATCAATTATTCACACCCCTCCAGGGGTTGGTTTTAATTAGACTGAGCAGAAGGGCTTAGCTGGCTGAACTGCATTTTTTGATTCATCATTTTAATTAATTTGCAGGGTGGTCAGAGGATGTGTACAGCAGCTTGTTATTACTCCAAATGGAAAGGAAATTAATAAAATAAAATATTAATCTGAAGGGGTTTTGCCAATCAGGGCTGGAGCGGAGTTTGCAGGCAGGTATATATGATTGCAGTCTTAAGAGGTTGGATTGAATCTCCCATACCAGCATCCACCGTTGGGGGTCAAATTATATCTATTTGGTTTGTTTTCCAATAGTCACTTAATGTATCTTTAAATCTACCATGATAGGCAATTGTTCCAGATAACTCTTGAAAGGTCAAATACACTTTTAGAGCACAGGGAGACGGCGAAGGATTAAGGATGCACACCGAGAGAGTAGCTGCACTGATGTATCTACAGCGTGACAGCTGTTGCCTTCATAGCTCCCTTGCTAAATTAGCCATAAGTATTAGCAGCAAGTCCTGGTGGGCAACTCTCTGAAGGTGCGGTGGATTAATTCAGGTCAGTCCCATACCCAAGGCAGGTGGCATATTTGAACCAGACAACGTATTTACTAATCCTATACCACGCAGGGGTTGTCTAAGGTGGGAGAGACAGGTGGCGTCCAGCTAGCTTTGCCCTACCTGTGGTAAAGGGCTGTGTGGGGACTTGCCTGGCTCCTTGGCTACCTTGCAAGGTGATGCAGCCTCCGGACTACTCGAACATGCATATACTGCTTTTACTGGCTCTCTTGCAGTTCTGGGAGATACAGAATAGCTGTGATACCCATACGCCTGCCCATGCTCCTTAGCTCAGGGGTAGGAAAAGGGCTGAAGCTGAGCCCAGACACCACTCATAGACTGGTTGGGGAAGCCCATTGCCATATTCCTCTAAAGCAGGGGTGGGCAACATACCCATGTGGAAAATTAATATATATCTGCCCTTGGTTCCTGTCAAAAATTACAGGAACCAAGGGCAGTAGGACCCAGGATTTTCCCCCCTGCACTCAGCTTTTCCCTGGGCTCCTTTCTTGCTCCATCCCAGCATGGAGGAAAGCAGCCCCTCGCCTGCCCCGTGGCCGGTGCTCCCTGCTGCAGCCGCTCGCAGCCCACGCGGGGCTGTCCAGGGCAGGCAAAGGCAGCCCCAGGTGAGCTGCAAGCGGTTGCAGCGTGGGGCACCAGGCATGGAGCAGGGAGAGGCTGCTTTTCCCAACCATGCTCAGCACCACTTTGAAACCCAGCCCCACTGCCAGCCTGGGTCTCACGCCAGCTCTGGGCTCACCTGTCGGGGCTGCGCATGGCGACAGGACCTGTGGCCCCCCAGCTTGCCGCACCGGGCAATGTTTGCCACCGTCGCCTCTGGGCTGTGCAGCGCACACTCCGGGTGGGCAGCAGCAGCCAACACTGCCCAGCGCAGCAAGCAAGGGGGGCCGGAGCTGCTGCCACCAACAGGCGAGCCTGGAGCCGGCACAGGGCCCAGGCTGGCAGCAGGGGCAGGTTACAAGCTGGTGCTGAGCACAGGGAAAAGCGGTCCCACACTCACCCGTGGCCAGTGCCCTGCATTGTAGCAGCTTGCAGCCCGCATGGGGCTGCCTGTGCCTGCTCCAGACAGCCCCGCATGGGCTGCAAGCACCTGCAGCAGGGAGCGCTGGCTGTGGGGCGTGTGAGGGGCCACTTTTCCCCCATGCTCAGCACCAGCTTCTTCCCTGCCGGCGAGCAAGGGGTCGGGGCTGTGTGCTGCCCCCTGCCTGTACCACGGGGCTGGGGGGTACTGCGTGCAAGTTGGCATGGGAGCTAGCGGGAGCATGGAGCCCGCACCAGTGTCCCAGGGCCAGTACCAGCGGGGCCCAGAGCAGGGTGGCAGGAGCACAGGGTCCCAGTTGGCAGGGGCTCTATGGAGCCAGGCCAGCTCCCACTCTCCCTGCTGGTGCAGCCCGGTCCGGCTCCACAGACCCCTACCGGCCTGTGCCCCGCTTTGGTCCTGACTGGTGCTGGCCCTGGGACATTGGTCCCAAGACATTGGGACATTGGTCCCAAGATGGTGACCAGGGGCGGGGCACCTGTCAAGGGGCGGGGCTACCCACGCGGCCCTCGACAGACTGCCAAAACTAGGTAAGCAGCCCTCTGCCCGAAATAATTGCCCACCCCTGCTCTAAAGGATTTCTAACTTATTTTGAGGTCCCTTAAACATATTCGCATGGCATACATGCGCCTTATAGCAATGCACAGTCGCCTCCTCATCTCAACCAAAACACCAGATGCTTCCTTACTATTACAGCGGTGCTTCGCTGGAGACGCACGCTCGACACATCACATTCAACGTATCCCACCTGCTTACCTCATCAGCCATCTCTTCCTTACCGAGCTGTCTTTGTACAAACACAAATGCCATTTAAAATCCTTACTTCTGGTTGAAAAGTGGCATCAAACCATTCAGCGACATCAAACGAATCTATTGGGTCTTTCACTCCAACTTCAAAATTTTCTGTTCAGCTGAACATCTGAGCTCGCAAACTATTTGACATTTGACTAAGTCTTTCATACAATAACCACTTAATACTGTGAAAGAGGTCTATTTACAATGGCTTTGTGCCTGCAAATGTCACTCAGGCATCATCTGAGGAGTTACGGCACAACACCTGGTGCCTGCCATTGCATTCTGTTAACAAGGGGATGGAAAGGTTATATCTGAGTTATTGTTTGAAGGTGCCGCTGTGGCAGATTATGTAACTTATTCAAGTGTGTCCTAAGTAACTGCTAGGGAAAGTGGAGTGAAAGGAAGGGACTAGAAAGAACTGATGCACAAATATTTAAGAAAGGGAGGCTGTCGAGTTGCTAACACCCTGGATTTAAGCAGTATTATTCCAGAAACGCAAGAGCCCAAGAAGGAAAACTGACCAGCTTAGCAAAGCTTGAAACAGCTCCTTGAACTGCAAAAACAACCCAACTAAACCTGGGTCTTTAAAATGCTTTCATTTTTCACACTGCTTGGTTAGGCTACAAAGGCTTTCCAAATCCCCTGCTCTCCTCCCCAAAGTACGACTGAGCAGGGACTGCAAACAAGTCCCTGCCTGTTATGACTTCAGGAAAGGTGTAGTGTTTTTGAGCAGAAAGGCTCTCTGCCCTACCCCACAACAACCAGCCTCCGCAAACTGAGCACGGGCTCCCAGGAGAGCTCAGCATCCGTTCCGACACCTACTCGATTTTCAGGTGAGTTCAGTGCCTCACGTCAAATCAGGCCCCGGTGTCCCTTTCGTCTCTCTTGCCATCGCCATTCCTAAATGACCATATGCAAAATGATGGCCCCAGTGACCTCTGTGCTCCCACACTGCTTCCAATGGGCTTATAAAAATCACAGGAAACAGGGCTGGAAGGGACTTTGGGAGGTCATCTAGTCCTCCAAGGCAGGATCAACTGTATTTAGGCCTGACAGCTATTTACCTAACCTGTTCTTAAAACCCTCTAACACTAGAAAGTCCAAAACCTCACTGGGAATCTACTCCAGTGAGGGAACATGTGTATCCCAGCATCTAACCTAATTCCCCCTGGCTGCAGTTTAGGCCTGTTATTTCTTACCTGGTTAGGAGCAGACATGGGGTTCCTATGCACGTGCCAGTAGGCTGCTCCAAGGCTCTGCAATTGCAGCAATTAATTGAGTCTGCTGGAGTCTGGTAATTACCGCACTCCAGCAGACTCCAGCGTCACGTGTATCACGCCCTGGCACTGAAACATGGCAGCAGGGGCACTTGAACTAAAGCTTGTTCGATGAGCTTTAGCTAAAGCGCCCCCGCCACCATTTCCCAGCACAGGGATGCTGATACACGTGATGTTCCGGCACTTGAATTAGCGCGGCTCTTGGAGCACATCTATAAGTGCCCACGGAGAATAGTTTATAACCTTCTTCTCTGCAGTCGCTTTTGACACATCTGAAGACTGTTTATTCTTTCTCCCCTCAGTCCTTTCTAAACTAAAAAAACCCAACTCTTTCTATCTGACCACACAAGTCGTTTTTTCTAGACCTCTCGTTTTTGTTGCTGTCCTCTGGATTCTCTCCTTTTGGCCCGCCACTTTTGAAGGGTGAAGCTCCAACCCCCACGGCACCCTAGCTGAGGCCTCCTCCTCATTGCTACCTGTGAGGATGGATCCAACCAGACACTTCTACTGGGAAAGCAACTGCTTGAAAAAGAAACCAACTTTTGCTCAGGTATAAAGCTCTGCAAGGCTACAGCAGCAAAAACCAGCCCATGGCACCAAACCAAATCTGGCTCAGAATAAACCTAGGAGGTAGATCTGCTGAGGTCAGTGGAGCTCACACCTTTACATTCCATATACATGGAATGTATAGGAAAAGAGTATGTCTTTTCTGTCTTGGCAGCGTCCCTTGCATCAGACTCAGACAAAGTCACTTGAAATGAGTTGGTTACCTTTTGATCGAGACTGTAGGCCAGGACCCAGTCCTCCTGCTTGGGATGGAAGAGCAGGCTCTGGATGTAGAAATTCAACCTGTACTTCTGGTAGGTGGCCCCTTCATCAGAGCTGATCAATATGCTGCTCTCAATCTCTGGGTCACTCAGGAGCATTATCTAAATAGGAACATTGTGAAAGAAAGAGAAACAGGGCAGAGTTCAGGGAAAAGTGAAAATATATGCAATTTAAAATATTTATATGAGAATGAACTGGCCAGCGAATATAGAAAGCATTGCTCTACGCTGAGATGGAACCAGACTTACTCAACAATTTATCCATGGCCTTATGCTTTCAGCAGTTAATGGAGATTCCCCAAATGTTTGTATTTGTCAAAAAAACCCAGCAATTTTTAATGAACATGACTCTTTTGGTTTTGAACTAAAACCCCTTCTGGGTTGGAAAAAGCATATTACTGACAAAAAATGTTGATCAGCTCTAGTTTCTTAAACATATATAGTGTTTATGGATGACAGCTAGCCATGCAACGTGCTATAAAAGATTCACTGGGCATGTCTACACATGCATTTACACCGGCTTAAATGTATTGCGCAGTAAGTTACTTGCTCACTAAGCGAGAATAGGCTGGTGTCTAGATGTGCAGGCTTTAAAGTGCATTAACACTGTGTGTGGTCAGACTTGAGTCTAAAGTTTGTCCCAAGTCAGTCCACACACACAGTGTTACTGCACACTAAGGTGTCTACATGTGTGTTACTGCATGGTAACTAATCAGGCATCATGCAGGTATCAATTTTACACACAAGTTGGTATAAGTTGCCATATTTACTGCACAGTACAGGCATGCACATGTAGACACGCACCCATACTGTGCAGTAATTTTAGCTACTGTGCAGTAAATGTGCACATGTAGACGCACCTACAGGTACCCATTGGGCATGAGCTGTATGCTTTTCCCATGATCTCACTACTTAGGAGTAGCGTGATCATTCTGAATTCATGTTGATAAAACTATTATACCATGTCACACAATTCATACACACACATACACCTACCTTGTACAAAACTGGAAATAATATTGTAAAATAAATCACTGAGCCAGAGGCATACATTTCATAACATGATTGTGTGGAGAAGCATGGACCTTTGATCATTTCCTCTCCGCTAGGCCCAGTCACCCATGTCTGTAGGACTATTTACACAACCCCAAATAGCCTCAAAAAGCCTAGAGGTTTGTTTTTTTTTCTGTTTGTTTCCAACCTGCTAGTAAAGTAATGTCTAAGAAGGACCACTTGCCTCCTAACACACCTACTCTCGAGATATGAATGGGCTGTATCCAGGGTTAAGGTCCAATATCATGCAACCTTGCAAGATGTTGAGAGAGAATCATTGGAAAATGGAGGCTTGCAAACTTGGCTACTTGGATGTGGACTTTAAAACTGAGGGGTGGGGTATACAAGCACACCTGCGTGTGTACGTGCACCTCTCTGTGTCCGCGCATGAGTGTGCACGCCTCAAATCACCACCTGATTCCCAGGGATTGTTTATGTAGCACTTAATGAAAACATTTTTGCCTGTTGAAGAAAATGAAACAGTTTGGTTTGCTCAGGTATGGAGATGCTTTCATGCTCCTGATTTTAATTAGAAAATAATACCAATACCAGAAAATAGTTTTATTTTATAATATCGGTTATAGAGTTCTATGTAAAATTAACCAGGAATAATATTAGGAAAACCTTAACAGAACTCACCATCTTATTAACATCTTGCGAAAAAGAAATCACATTAAAGCAAATGTCAATACAATAAAATATAGGCAAATAGTGAGAGCTAAACTAGAGATATGCTTATTCTGAACTCAGCAGGGTATTGATACAGTAGCTGATTCAAATGAAAGACGTTGGCTTTTCCAAAGGAAAATAAATGCAACAGTCACGTTTTCTCTGGAGAACTGAGGTTCAATGTAATTTTGTATTGTGAACCGTCTCTGATATACTTTGACCCAAAAAGTCTTTGAGAGGTAAACAACTACAAGGCAGTCGTGGACATCAATTCATATAATCAACTACCATTTAAATAAACATATTCAGCCAAAAGGATAGAAAGACCCTTGGTGGATTAGTCCCCGATCCAGCAAAATATGTATGCAAACATTTAATTTTGAGCACCTGAGAAGACCCACTGAAATCATTAGATGGTATTTACTGTAGTACTGAAGTGAAACGCATTAGTCTATTTGCATTGCACCAACCTGAAACAGATGCAAAAAGACAGCAGTCAGGATCCATTATTAAGATAGATAGATAGATAGATAGATAGATAGATAGATAGATAGATAGATAGATAGATAGATAGATAGATAGATAGATAGATCTGTTAGTTTTAATCAATCAATTTTATTTACCAAGGAGAGGTTCAGAGGGAGGAGTACTGTTTTTGCTTGTTTCAAGAAAAGAGATATTATTATTATTATTGGAAAAGATCCATTTTAAATGGCCTGAGCATGTGTCCTCCTTAGACACAGTACTGTACTGTGCACATCCTTTCACAGCATCCGATGAATGAGCTTCAGCTCATGAAAGCTTGTGCTGTATATTTGCAGCTTGTGCTATACATTTGTACAAGCTTTCATGAGATACAAACATTTTGGGCGCTCTATAAAGTGCAAATTTACACTGCCTCCTACTTGACTTCAGACTAACCCGGCTAACTACATCTCTCATATGTCGTTGTCCAAGATGAAGACGGAAGAGTGATGTTCACAGATGTCCCTCATCAAGCTCAGGAGTTCGGACAGTACTCTCTCTCTCTCTTAATATCCACAGAAGACGATTCCACTTGTACACCCCCAAAAATCAACCCTGTTCTAACGAAGCAGGAAGTAACAGTGTTTTCAGCACTCAGCATTTCTGCTACTGTCCTCAGCTGGCCAGCACAGGAAAATGCCTAGCAGAAGACAGAAATAAATAGGGCGTAATGCTCAGGAGCAGATCACACTCTGAAATGTTGATTTTTCCTAATAAAATTAAACCATATGCCCAGTTTTGCTCCACACAAAAGCTCCCACCTTAGTCTCTCATTTTAATAGCATATATAACTGTAGGCTTTTTTTGTTCTTTTTCTGCCCAGCTACATGTATTTGCATTCAAAGTCTTTTGCCTATGTAAGAAAGAGCTCTCTGCATGCGCTAGTAGAATTTGCTAGCACACGCAGAATAGTAAGCAAGCGTCAGATTGAAAAATATTCCATGTGGACTTTTCATGGGCTTGGGAATAAAGAGATTTTCCACAATGATGCCAATAAAGGTTAGCAAGCTACTGATGCCATATATTAAATGTTCACTACTAGAACCAGACAGAGAGCTCAGGGCAGCCAGAAGTGTGATGGGCCTGACATTTAAATAGGGTAGACAGGCAACAGACTCCACCACCATGTCTTTATTTCTAGTGGTGGATGCCAATGGAGCCATTTATGAGACTAAGCACTGCAGAATGAGACCTGAAATGTAGGTGCAGCCGCACATCTAATTTGTACATACAATTACCACAATTGCATCTAGACTGGTATTATCTTAATGATACAAGAACAAAATAGCAACTGCTAGAAAACATTACACAACTGTGCATAGGCTGGACGCAGTCACACGGGCAGCTTCCCCCAGCAAATACCTCCAAGAGCCAGAGAGATCAACACCAATCTTACCATTGCTATCAGTGGGTTTCACACAGGAAACACAAGTTGCAAAGAGCTAGGGAAAGAACTCTATGCCCCCAAAAGAGACCACCCACGGCTCACGTACGATTGCAGTTCCTTCAGTTCCCAGCTATTTCTATGTATCAATGAACTCTGGGATCCCACTGAAGACTGACTCATCTTTTCCATGAACTTTGGCACCCCTACAAAGAATCCTACCCGATCTATGCCATACTTGACTCTAGCTCTGGCTCTTCTGGGCACCCATAGTACCTAGGTTTGCCCATTTGCAAAACAATTAAACTAAACGCTTTCCGCTCAACTGCAAGGGAAAATCATTCCAGCTCTTGTTTGGGCCCAGATAAGAGGCAAGACGGTTACAAATGTTAATACAGCTCAATGTCAATGAGGCCATTTTACAAGGAAGACTTCAGGAGAGCATAGTGGCTCAGTACTAAGTTGTAAACCATGCCTACAACAAGTGATGATGGGTCTACGGTCATTAGCAGGGTCTAAAGCTTCAAAACAGCATCTTGGTTGGGTCCGATTAACTAGAGGAAGATGAGATCATATGCACTACACGTGCACCGATCCCATTCCCAGTGAAAGCGATAAAAAATGCTCTAGGTGACTTCAATAGCATTTGGACAGGATCCCAAATCCCCACACTCTATATGCTCGTGGTCCATCAAAAGATTCCCAAGATGAGAACTACAAAAAAAGATCCTCCAACCAACTCTTCTACTCAGGGGCTGCCCAGTACCCCTGGCCTATCCAGAGCTCCTTGGGGCAATGGCTATTACAGTCAGATCTTACTGTAAGAGGTGGGAGACAAGAGGAGACATGCTTATACCAGGTGGTGCACAAACCACCACTTCCTACAGGGGCTGCCAAATCAAATAAATAAGGCAGTAAAGCTGGGAACACGAAGAAGTAACTTTAGCAGGAAAGCAGGGGAAAAGGAAGCTGCAAGGGGAACTGCCAACAGCTGGTCTTACACCTCTGGCTGCTACTGCTTCTGCAAAAAATGATTTCATCCCTCCTATCCAAAAGGGCAGGGGTCACACCCAGGCATCACCTTAGGATGTTTTCATCACAGCCCAGGCTTCCACGCAAGGGGACTCGAGCAGAATCACTTGGAAGGACCAGGAGGCTGAATAATGGTAGCTAGTAGTAGCCACTCCATGTTTTTTTTTTACAAGCTAGCACTGGTTTCATTTTATTTTGCTGTCAGGGAGAGAGGGGGAGATAGGAAGGAGAACACAAGTGGGTGGTTTGGGGGCTGATTTTATTATTGTTTATCTTTTTTCTACTAGAGGGGGGAGAAAAAAAACCCTTTTTGGTCGGGGAGATAGTAGCTCATTTGTCAAAGGCCTGAAACTGCCATTTCTCATTACGGGGCCCCGGCAAAGGATCCACCCCAATTGTGATTTAGATTAATCGCTTTTCATTAAGAGCCAATAAACAAACTCCAGGCTGAATGAGCTTCTCTGCCAGCACCCCATGTTGCCATTTATAATTGCCATAAGGAACAGCAAAGGAGCACCAGAGAGTTGTCAAATAAAATTTATAGGTTTTTAAGATCTAATCATTTTCTATAATATTAAATTAAATGGCAGCCTTTATTAAAAAGGAAATTACATTTCACCTTGCTGCTTTCTAGACACACACACACATATATATATATATATAAAAATTATATTATATTATATATATATATATATATATATAATATGCATGTGTGTGTGTATATATATATGTATATGCCTGTATGCATGCACATGTGTGTGTATACACACGCGCGCACACATGCATGCATATAGGCATATACATATATGTATATACACACACATGCATGCATATACATATATAATATAATATATATATACATATGCACACACACACACATATGTATACATATATACATAATGTTTGTATACATACCTATATGTATGTATATATTTGCTTTCTGTAGCTTTTAAAGGGAATCGGGGCTTGATTATTGCTGTGATAGGGAGGAGAGAGGGGAGTCCTTGAAAGCGTTCTTGAGCAAAGAAACACTTCCCAGCATGAGTTTCCAACTAAGGCTTGAGCCCCAGCTACAAAATTCACGTGTGAATGAAAGGCAAAACTGATCTAGCAGCCTGGGCTAGAAATCTGAACTGAACCTGAGGGAGGCTAAGGCAACAAGTAGAGCAGTGACTGATACAGCTGGTGTCTCCTACTTACAGCATTATCACTTATACGACCAGTTCAAGCTCTGGTGTAATTCAAGGCCATGCACAGCACGTGCCACCCCCATGCAGAGATTTAAGGCAATGTATAGGATGCAGTGCCAGGCCTTGACCCCGAGTGATTTTGGCCCATGCAATCCATCCAGGGAGCCTGGATGACATTCAAGTCCTAACTGCTTAGGGCTTTCTGGACAACAATGGCTGTTTGCAACCCCAAGGAGCTCTTGGGTAAAGGTAGAGATGGGAGGAGCAGTGATTTTGCATGCAGAGCATCTATCTGCATGAACAGCAGATAAGACAGACCCAAGCTCTCCAGGAAGGAACTACAGGATGGGGAGCCAATCTAGGGTTCCGTGTTGCTATCTGAGAGCAGTCCTAGACTAAAATTTCATGGACTGAGACTTTCAGAGTCAATCACAAAACATGCACACAACTTCCACGGCAATTAACAGGAGTCTTATGGCCAGATCACTGCTCAGCTCCAAGGGTTTGATGCCTGGGGCCATAATGAAATGTTAAAGGCCATGGCACGGCCTGGAATGGAAAGGCAGAAGGTACTCCACCTCTACAGCAATGGACAGCGGCATTTGCCTTGTGAAGGACAGGAGTAGGAGGAATGCTTCCCTCGGCTGAGCGGGCAAGCACTAAATACTGCGCCAGGTACAAGGAGGGAACCTGCCGTCCTTCTCACTATGTGCTGGGAAGCATGGAGGAGCCACAACCCCTAGCAGCTTATTTGAAATATTTGCTGCTGGTTGATGGTGCTAATGCAATAACATCCCTGGGCAGGACTGAATTGAGGAGGACCTTGGGATCAGAAAGCTTGAGCCATTGACACTTGAGCTAAAAGCCTTCTCCTGTTCAGTTAGGGGCAAACAGGGGTCTCATCAAGCCCTTTCCAATGTCTAACAGCTGAAGCAGGACAAGACAGCTCATTGTAAGACCTGAGATTCCCCTACAACGTGCATTCAGGGTCCACTTTTGCTCCCACAGCTTTCTACAGCATAGGATGAAGCCCTCAGCGTGCACAGAAACACTGGATTGTGATTCTCTCTCACCGGCCTTGCACACCCACCTAGGACCAGGCACAACCCAGCCCCATACATCTCTCGAATTGCCCGACCTGTGTCACCAACATCAGAATTGAAAGCTTTATCACCGCTTGCCGTCTGTGGCACTATTGTCTCAATACAACACGCTAAGATCTGCTTTGCACGCAGATGAATCTTTGATTAAAATACATTTTGACAGAAATTGAAACAACCTGCCATATAAAGGCATTTTTATTAATATCAGGTTTCATCGAGCCCTTTTTATTTTATTTTTTCCAACCAAACATAAATTTTGATTGTAATTTACTAGAGCGTATCTCTTTAAATCAGAAGTTTTATAGGTACAATATCTTCAGCACCGGCACCGCGGAGTTACATTAGCAGGAAGCATCCCAGTAAATGAATAAAGACGACAGGTTCAAAATAAATGCCTTTTCTTCCCAGAAATAAATAGATGGTATTAAACTATTATTTATTGGCTTCTGATATTCCTGCTCACTCTTAATACACTTTTCATAACTGGGTCTAGCTCAAAATTCACAGCCCCCCCCCGCTTTACATTTTCCTATGTAAAGAGTTATTGGAAACAACAAAAAAAATCCACCTTCAAAACCATTCAAAACTGATGCTACTGTGTCGCTAAAGGAGAACCCGGTTATTTGGTATAATACCAGTAACTTCATCAACTATAAATGTATTGCCATGCAATGCCTGAAGAAGGGTGTTTGTGCCCGAGTGCTTGCAAAGAACTTTTTTCCAACTTTTTACTTGGTCTAATAAATGATATTGCATCTACCCAAATAGCCTTGCCAGCCTATGCCCTTAGACCAACACAGCT
Source organism: Alligator mississippiensis (assembly GCF_030867095.1). Lineage (NCBI taxonomy): Eukaryota > Metazoa > Chordata > Crocodylia > Alligatoridae > Alligator > Alligator mississippiensis. Next base: position 97,314,152 of record NC_081829.1, read on the forward strand.
ACAACCAACAACCTTGCCATGTTTTTGTAATTCAGACTGAGCTTCTGCCATTAAAAACTGTCAACCTGGTATCAGAGGGCCCTGGATTTATTGTATTAAATGTGCTTCGTGGGTGGAAAGACGTTTTCTGCTATGTGATAGACCTTCCCGCACAGTCACACTGGGATCTTTGTAAAACTCGTTGCAATTTTCCCTGTGGAAAGTTTTCAGCCTGGAAAAAAAATGCTTGCATCCGCTCTGAAGATATGGGCAATCCCAACTGAGACTGATTCTGTACAATCCTAAAAACGTACAGAAGAGCACAGTGCCAGAAGGGGCCAATGCAGTCAGAGTCCATTCCCTGAGACAGCTCCATTGCAGCAATTTGGTTGTCAAAAAAACCCAAACCAACCCAAAACCCAACCTAAATCACATTTTCGTGTCAAAATATCGATTCCAACCAATGATTCTTGTTTTGTTTTGACTTCAAATGTCACTTAATCTTTTTAAAACCAAAATGACATTTTACATCATGCCAAAACAAAAATCATCTGTCAAAATGTCAGTCCAACCCCAAACATTTGTAGCTAAACAGTTCTGAAACATCCTGTGGGAACACTAACGTGCTCCTGCTGGACAGTTTTAAATGAAAGTTTTACCATTTGCAATTTCTCCGTGCAAAACTTTGGGTTTTCCAACCAGCTTCTGTTCTTTCTTTTTCTACCATCATCACCTGCTTCTAAAGGTCCTGCAGGGTAAATTATGTCTTCAATTATTCCTGTGCAACTTCACCATCTTCATTTCAGATGCGACTTCTGTAGCCTTGCTGTCTTTGTACAGATGTAACTAATTGCAACTGAGGCCTTGCCTGAACAAAGGAACACTTCTAGTTAACTTAATTAAATGGGGCAAACCCTTCTGCAGATGCACAGATCAATTAACCTGGACTTGTAAATCCAACTGAAGAAACCACAGTGATATTAATTAATTTTAAATCTAATTAAGAGGCTGCACAAAAGAGTTGCACTGGGTTAAAGGCGTACTTTTGCTGAGGCAGGTGTAACGTAGCCCAGCTAGGTGGAAGATGAACGAGGACATGCATTGCTCCGTCGCTGTTTGGCCTTATAGGAGAATAGAGCAGTCAAAGCTTAATTCCTAAAGTCAACAGATATGGCTCTGCATACAGGGGAAAGTATTTCCACCATATCCTAAAGTCAAAGCAGGACCATTTGGTGTTGGTCAAATGGTGCTGTTCATCCATAGACGAAGGAAAGGATCAGCATAGGCTTCCCCCATCACCCTCGCACTGCATGTTGACTGTGGCTCTGCAGGCGAGAAGGGAATCCAGTTTCTCCATCTGCTCAGTCCTCCTGGATGATGACAACCACAGGGATTTGGACACCTGTTCTCTAGGATGCAGAAAGGAGCTTTCATAGGAGGTCAATCAGAGAGGACAGCCATCAGAGAAAAACTCAGCTATTAGCCATGGCTGGATTCCCAGCGGTAACCTAGCCCGGGGGTGGGGAAGCCTGCAAGAGTCCTAATTTGGGGTCTTCTCCATTATTCAAAGCCCAATATCTTCCTTGAAGTGAAGACAAGGACTTCCCCCCGCGACTTGCGGGCATCAATCTCCTAGTACAGAACTGCTAAGCTTCCCTGCCAAGCTAATATGTCTGGACCTAACTCATTCCAACTTCTTGTAACTTTACTTCTTATTGCTTGAAAATTAACATTAATAACCAATTTAATTAATGAATATAGCCCTGGATTACCATCTCTCAGAACCATAATGCCGTAATCTTAAAGGATGAAGTGCACCGCACTCACTTTATAAGAGTTTATGAAGCATGTGTTATAAAAGTACCTCAACCATAAGGCTTTTTATACCTTGGCACTCACTTCAATACAATCCCATAAAATCCAAGCAATTTTTAAGTGTTAAAGGTGACTTTCACTACTGTATTTATTATTGGATAATGAAAAATGAGACAGACGCCCTCAGAAATTGAGCGATAAGATACAGTGCAACCATTTTGTGAAGATTTAGCAATTCGAACTACACTAAGGGTGCTGTAAAGAAGGAATCAAAGAGCCCGCTTAACCCTTTTTGGGCCAACACATCAACCTCTCCTCAGAATTTCTTTTCCATTAAGCCTTTTTTATTATTATTATTACAAATTTGCTAATAAACCAGTAAACCCTGCAGGTCAGCTCTCAGACTACTGCACCAGGCAGCACAGTTTGGGGAGGACGAGAGCAGCCAACAGCGGTGAAAGAACAGGTGCAAGTCATCCCCGACCAACCCGACTGCCTTCTATGATGAGATGCCTGGCTCTGTGGATTCAGGGAAAGCAGTGGACATGATATAGCTTGACGTTAGCAAAGTTTTTGATACAGTCTCCCATTGTATTCTGTCAAGCAAGCTGAGAAACTATGGGTTGGATGAATGGACTGTAGGGTGGACAGAAAGCTGCCTGGATTGTCAGGCTCAACGAGTAGTGATCAGTGGCTCGAGGTCTAGTTGGCAGCTGTATCAAGAGGAATGCACCAGGGGTTGGTCCTGGGTCCTGTTTTGTCCAATGTCTTCATTAACTATCTGAAAGATGGGATGAAGGACTGCCCAGCCAGCCAGCCCCCAGCCTGCACCGGTGCATGAGATTGCTCCGTCCTCAGTGCAGGACTTTGCGCTTGTCCTTGTTGAACCTCATGAGATTTCTTTTGGCCCGGTCCTCTAATTTGTCGAGGTCACTCTGAATCCTAGCCCTACCCTCCAGCGTATCTACTACTGCTCCCAGGTTGGTGTCATCCGCAAACTTGCTGAGGGTGCGCTGCATCCCATCTTCCAGATCGTTAATGAAGATATCGAACAAAACCGGCTCCAAGACCAACCCCTGGGGCACTCTACTTGATATCGGCTGCCAACTAGACATCGAGCCATTGATTACTACCCTCTGAGCCTGACAGTCCAGCCAGCTTTCTAGTCACTTTACAGTCCATTCACTCAACCAAGACTTCCTAAGCTTGCTTGCAAGAATGCTGTGGGAGGCAGTATCAAATCCTTGCTAAAGTCAGGGTATATCGTATCCACTGCTTTCCCCCCATGCACAGAGCCAGTTATCTCATCATAGAAGGCAATCAGGTTGGCCAAGCCTGACTTGCCCCTGGTGAATCCATGATGACTGTTCCTAATCACTTCTCCTCCAAGTGCTTAGAAATGGATTCCTTGAGGACCTGCTCCATGATATTTCCGGGGACTGAGGCGAGGCTGTAATCCCTGGATCCTCCTTCCCTTTCTTGGGCACTATATTTGCCCTTTTCCAATCATCCAGGACCTCACCCAAAAACCAAAAGTTTTCAAAGATGATGGCCAGCAGCTCTGCAATCACATCAGCCAACTCCCTCAGCACCCTCGGATGCATTGCACGTGGCCCCGTTGACTTGTACACGTCCAGCTTTTCTAAATAGTTTCCTATTGTTCATGTACAGCCACCGACTCACTCAATTGGCTCTGCCTGACCTTGGGATTTTAGGTCTGCTAGCACCAACCTTCCTCAGATACTCTGAAAAAAACCTCCCGCACCCCGCCCTAGCTTCACCAAGACACACTGCTGCCTGGTGCTGCTGCCCTGAGCATTTGCTGCCCCTTCGAGGGCTGGTGTCATGTTCAGATACGACCGCAAATAAATTCACACCAAAGAAACATCCCATATACAGCAGCGAGCTAGAGGTACAGAGAAAGGCCTAAATATTTTTGTGCTGTCAACTAGTCAAATATTATTTTCTGGAAACCTGAAAAGATACCCAGCCTGAGCTCATACCAGCTGGAAGCAGCGCTGCTTAAAACGTCAAGATGATGCTGACGGAAGACGTTCTGGGGAGCACCGCACAACTCTCCATAACACATGCTCAATTGAAGTTTATGCTAAAGTTAAGTTATGACAAGTGCTCAATTTAAGTTAAATCTTAGCATGGCCAAAGGAGCTGGTATCTGCCCCAAATAAGACCCGAGGGAGAGCTACAGCTCAGGATCGAATCGATGATAGGGATGGGATCTAGAGAATCACAGAATTTAAAGCCAGAGGAAAGTGTTAGATCAAAGCTGTCCAGCTAGTAGCCGGTGAGGGGTTCATTTGAGGCCCCAGGCTCCCACCTGGCCACCGCTTCGCCCACTGCGGCTGCAGCAGGAAATGGGGTTTCTGAACTTTCTCTTCTTTCCTCCAGCCTTCCCGTCCTCTCCCTGGCCCAGAGATAGCAAAGCACAATGCAGCCCCCCATGCCGGGGCAGCCAGTGCCATGGTGCAAATGGGGGAGCCCCCAGCTGAGGAGAAGAGCGGGGAAGCCACCCGCACGCATGGGGCCACTGAGAAGTCGGGCAGCCCTGCCACACCTAATCCATATTGAGCTCTTTATCCCAGGCCATGCGTTCTCCATCCACTATCTCCTGTACTGAACCAGGAGCTTGTTCTTGGCTTAAGGAGATTCACCTGCATCAAAAGATGGACCAACTTGCTCTTACCCACGGTCATGTGTTGCAGTGGTCCAGGACTAACGACAGCAACCTCTCATGAGATCTCAGCTCAAAGTGGCAGACATCTTACACAATCGGAGATTGTCCAGATTGGGCTGAAATCCTAAAGACATCGCTATGTTCCAAAAGAATAACATATACTACCCAAAGCTAAAAAAAAGTTCCTGGTCTTGACCCATACTGCGGCCCAGCGTGCACCGCCAGACTTGAAAATTCAAATTCAAACCCACTCCTGAGCTCCGGAGTTGCAAGATGCCAGCTTTAGCTCCTGTCTTCCCATAATTCCCATAACCTGTAAAGAATTGCACTCGTGGGGCATATCCCCATGAGCAAGAACGTGCGTTACCCCGGGGGACAAACAGCAGCAGCACAATATGAGCCTCTCTGGAGCCCTGGGTGTGGTAGGGGAGGTTAGGGCCAGCCCCCTCCAGGGGCTGCAGCCACAGCAATCCAGTAGCATGGAGCCTGGCCGGCAGGCTCCGATTTCCAGAAGCACACGCTGCCGCCACGTGCACCACCCAGCCTTTTTAAGGCACGTTTTTTTGATACCAGGAGATCTGCATCACACCTAATCCTCACCACCACTACCACCTCGTGCTACAAATGAGCGATGTGGGGAACCCCTGCACTGGTCTGCGGCACTGCATACCGCACATCCACACTCGTCTGGGGGACAGAACAGGGGCTAATTTGACTCTTCAGTGTTCAACACTTGATGGTAATGCTCCACACCTGCCGGCAACACTGCTTTGGCAGACGGATTGTGCTCTCACCAGTCAGCAGCTAAGTTCTCCCCAACACTGGGAGGAGAAGGGCTGCAGCCCAAAGCAGAGAGGCTCTCTCTCTACAAAAAGAACAGTTCGTGGCTGGCAGGACAAGCATGTCACTGGGATTTGTCTGGATGTAGCCAATAACTGGTGCCTAGAAAACTGTTATGCAACGTCAAAGTCCAGCACAGTAAGGATATGCTTCTGGTTGGTTTTGGTGTGACACTGCATTGCTTTCTGCCTCAGTTTCCCCATCTGTGAAATGGGATTTATGATACTCCCTTTCTCCTACCCTTTTCCTGCCTCGTTTTAGTAAGCTCTCTGGGGCAGGAATGACTTCAGGGTTGACTCTGTTTGCAGTCCACGCGAACATACATCTTGCAGTGTAGCTTGAAGATCAGCACACCTGGATGACGAAGCTGAGACATAAGGAGGTTCAGGGGCTTACGTAAAAAGAGAAGCCAGGTGATCCAGGTCCTTCACACAACCCCGAACCCCACACCGGATCTAATCTGCATAACTATAAGCACTGCGGGGGGGGAAAGGATAGTCAAACTAGACGGACAATAAACTAGAAACGCTCGGCAGTGGTTTGCTGTGAGGCAGGCTGGAACAACATGTCTCCCTGCTCTCTCTTGTCTTTTTGGCACCGGACACATGTACTTTTCGCTTTTAATTACAAGGCACAGCAAGCATTTGCTTGTTAAATTTCAGGTGCCAGTGGGGATGGAAGGCATCCAAGAAGCATGTATCTGACCTGGCAAAGAGTGACTGATTGGCACCAGGGATGTGCTGGGTTGTGAAACCTTGTCCCCGCTAGCAGCATCCCAGCCCTGGCTCACACCTGTTCAAAGGATGCAACTGTGACCAAAAAATGAACAACCCCCAGAAGGTTGTTTCCTCGCGGGCTCCTCTCCTCACCCATCTTAGTAACTGGATTGTTTCTGGGTCTTTAGGAACGACGATGCTTCTCGTTCACTCGGCTCGCTGCAGTCACGGCCTAGGCAGTTTGTATATAGTGAGCAGTTATACCTAGGGGCCAACTTAAAACCGCGGTTTTGCAATTTTTGAGGAAACTGTGAAAAGCAGTGGTTTCCGCTATAACTGCAAAAAAAGTGTTTCCCACAATTGAGCGCAAAATTGCCCGAAAAAAAATAAAAGGTGACCAAAATACAACGAAAGCGCAGCAATCCCTGCAGCCACAGAGCACATGGTTTTGAGAAAGAGCAACTGAGAGGCTGAGCCAGGGACGTAGACTCAGTGAAGGCTTCAATCAGGAAAGCAAAAGGGTTTATAATGATAATATTAGTTACAATTCATCTTGCATATAAATATATATTTGCATTTTAATTTAGATTTAATTTTAATACTTAGATTTATAATGATGCAGTCATTTATTTGCTATTTGGTGGTATTGATATGGTGCTTGCAGTTTAATATATTTTGTGATATTTTTGCTATTTAATCATGTCACGGTTTGTGCTTCTCATTCGATTAGCAGCAAGGGGCGGGGCGGCCCAGCCTCTCAGCCAATCAGCGGTGGGGGAGGGGGGGGTTCTCCACAAAAAGATCACAAAATTGGCTCCCTGCACTGCGAATGGCTTGCAAAAATCCCTTTGTCTCGTCATGATTTAGGTAGGTCCCTAATAAGTTATATCTAGGGATCCTGGTTTCTCTGATTAAAAAAAAAAGCCCCAATTTTTGGTTATCACCAATAGAACGATCTTGACACACTTCAAAAAAAATGTGTATTAGGCAGCTAAAATAAAGTAACCCCAAATCCACATTTTTCCATGATTTAAATGAAACACCATTACATATATACGCTACTATGAAACTATATAAGATATAGATAAAGATACATATATAGATATAGATATATAGTGGTGTTTCATTTAAATCACGGAAAATTGCAGTGTGGATTTGGGGTTCCTTTTTTAAAACCAAAAATTGGGGACTTTTTTAAATTAGAGAAAACTGAGATCCCTGGTTCATCCGACCAGACCTATTTGGAAACTGCTGTACTGGCTACTGCAGATGGCCCATGGCTGTTGTAGTATAAATCAGCAGTCCCTTCCCTGTCTGCTCGGTTCACCCCAGGATTTAAAGAGAAACCCAGGGCCCTAGCATGTTACATTTAAGATGCAATTAACAGGTTAATTGTGTTTTAAATAGTAACCCAGCCAATGTGAACACGGTTAATTTAAGACATGATAACGGAGTAAAAAAAGAGACAAAGTTATTGCACGCATCATTCCATGTCAGGTGGAATAACTTTGTGGCTCATTTGCACCGTGCCTTAAATTGAACGTGTGGTTGCGTATGCCCTGGGACTTGTCAAAACACTGTGTGGCACCCAGTTGGGCAGCAAGTGACTTCGTAGGTCCTGGCACACGGGGAGCCAGGGATCAGGCTGCAGCAGCAGGTCCCTGTGCCCTTCGTCTGGGGTTTTGATAATCCCCTGATGATTGACTAAGACCAGGACTGGTTTGGTTCCCAGCCCCAGTTGACAATGAGATGATGGCAGGCACCCCAGTTTCATCTTCCTGGTGCAAGAGGAGCTCAGGCAAGTAAAGTGCACCTGCAATCTAATCTCCAGTCCCAAAAAGCATGCATCTTACCATGCACGTGTGACATGGCAGGAGGCGTGACTGCTGGGACCGGTCACATCCTTTTCGAGGGGAGTATCTGTCAAGGACCGTATATAATGAAATCTAAAGCAGCAACCATTAGGTTTGAGGGAGTGTGAGGGCCACAGGATGTCCTCATGTTCAGCAGTTCCCCTTTCCTTTTCTTTCTCAGACTTGGTTTGAGGAATGAGCTAGGAGGAGACGGGCCTCCTTCGAGCAGAGGGTTGGACTGGGTGACCTTCTGAGGTCCCGTCCAACCCCAATTTTCTCTGATCTTGTGATTCAAGTTCAGTTTCCCCTCAACCATAAAATACCCAATAAATGAAAATCCCCTCCGAGTTCATATCAAGAGTCTGAATGGATGTGCCGACAGGGGAGCCTCGAGAGGTTTGGAGACTCCAATTGAACGAACAACCCCAAATCCTAAATGACCCGACCCTCTAGGCTGGAAGTGTCATGGGAATATCCTCCTTCTCATGGGATTAGCAGTACTTCTCTGCCGGCTTGGGAATACAACTATTACAGTCTACATGACGGCATCCTGTTTCTTCTAGTCCTCGCTGTACTAGATAAAACAGCGAACAGGGAAAAACAGACAGATGCATCCAAAAGACAATTCATTCAAACCTTGGAGATACAAGATGCAACTGCGGGGCAAAGCCTGGTTCTCTAACCTGGGCTACAATTTGCAAAGAGATTTGTACAGGGACTTGCTTCCTGCTACCCAGAAGCCACTCCTAACCAACAGGAACAACTGGTAAAATAGCAGACCGAGTAGAAAATCCAGATTGAGCTAAAATAGATCTTTCTTTTGATTTTTCTCTTCTGTATCGAATTGCTGAGATAATTCTTTGTGGTGACACCGAGGAGTTGTGGCCCATGCTTCCTTTGTGCTCGGCATTGCAAAAACATGTTGAGGTTGCCCAGAAGTGTTATTCTACTGACATCTCCCCAGGCCCCAGCTTAGGAGCTGAACCCTTTCAAAACACTGTCATCCAACCTGCTCTTTTAGTTGCAAGAAGCTCAGAGTCACTGAATGGATGTCCTTCGCCTGCCCTGCAGATGACAGGTTTTCCCTTATGCAAGCAGGGAGATGCCCAGGACCAGCTAACCTCAGTGAATTGGGATGCACTTTTAGCCAGGGAGTGATACTGAAATGAGAGCACGTCCTGATGAGAAAAAGAAATGTCTGAAGTTTTTAAGCTGTGGTTTGCTGTGCTTTGGAGACTGCTGCTTTGGCACAGCCCAGCCGCTGGATTCCTTTGCAATGCTTTTGCAGTGACATCTAGGTACCTTCATTGTTCTAGCATTGTAAACCTGTTTTTTCCACGCCGCGTATCGCCAGCCTTCTCAAATGGCAGAAAGTAGCACTGTTCCCAAATGACGCATAAGAAAATAGGTAGCATTCAGAGTTGGTAATTATATATTATTTTAGTAAATGCACATATATGCTGTTCTCCATGGAACTAGAAAGCAATTTTCGTTGTTGCAGTAACTTACCACGTTAGCAGAAATGATTACAAAAAATAATGCCATGAGGTAAGGAAAAGCTGCAAGCGCTCGGATTTCAAGGAAAAGAAGGTACATTGAGAACATCATTAATATCATCGCACTTGGGGGATTATGGGCCTCTCTCAGGAGAATGCTTCTGCGTGTGAATCACTTTACCTGTGCTAGTGGCTCCCTTGAAGCCAGCAAAGCTCCCTGCATGAGTGACTCGTGTGCAAGTGTTCATAGGACAGGACCAATTCACAGCAGGGCATTTCAATCAAAGATCTTAAGGTTTTCCACATTTATTTCAAAACCACAAAAATTGCATTAGGGATCAACCCTGAGGCTATTAAACCAGAATAATTTTATAAGCTATTTTGGCTGTTTCTTTCTTGGGCTATTAAACCAGACTATCTATCCTCGGTGCTTGGACAACTCCAATTACTTGAGCAAATCACAGGGCCCCGATGGATTTTACCTTCACAGGACCCTATGCCATTTGGAGGTGCCAATCCAAAGAGGGACCTGAAACCCAGAGAGGCACCGGGTTAAATCCACTAAAGCATTCAAGCATTGCAATGCCCAATGCTGCAGAGCCTCATTGTGTTTCTGCTACCAGAACAGAAGCCACAGCCCTGAGTTAGGTGCCAAGGTTTAGTCCCTGAAAAGCGAGGCTCACTAAAGCTGGTGTGCTGGCTTTCAAATCACAGGTGTCTAACTGTAGCCAGTACTGTATTTAATACACCAAAATCTGGCTGTACTGTGTGTGGTTGAAGGAAAGAGAAGCCAGTTAGTGTTTAGGGTACAGGGTTGGAAGTAATGCCCTATTCCCAACACTGACTCTTCTGCCCTGGGCAAGTCGTTTAACTTCCTCTCCGTCTCTTTAGCCCCTGATCATAGCAGCATCTTGGAGACCCATACACTGGGGGAAGAGGCTTTTTTCCCCTCCCTAAGAGGTCTCACAATCATAGGCGAAGCCTGCAGAGCTGGAAACACAAGTTTGCGGAGCTGTCATTACCTTTTTAGTCTTCTCCGAATCCCCTGCTCTTCTTTTCTCATCGCTCCTCCGTGTTTCTCATTCATCCTCCCAACTCCTACCACTTTGGCTCCTACGTCAGGTTTGCTGTCCCTTTCCGGCTGCTTGTCAGCATCACATCAGATGGTGAGGATGTCGGAGATGGGAGCCAAAACACCGTCAGATGAGTTTTTCGTCACCCAGGGGACAACCCAACCTGCTACGGCAGACAACGACTGCAGGGCTGGGAAAGCCATCTCAAGTGGCAGCACCCATCCCTCTCTGACAGGGAACTACACTAAAGCTGGCATTGCCGCTGATTCGACAGTTTGCAAGAAAATTGTAACCGTGTTTCCCTTTGCTGCCTCAGCACGTCGATCCCAAAAGTGTCTCCTTCATCCTCTGAATCCAATAACGCCTGTCTGTGTACAAAGGAGCCAGGCATCTCAAGATGGATAGCACCAATACGGATGACCTCTGACGAGTGCCAAAAGAAACAACACAGGTCCTTATATCCTGGAAAGGGGCTCTGAGCTCGAAGGGAAATTGCAGAACAAGTTATAAGGAGACTGCCTCCAGTACATCTCTTCCAGGTACTTCATGAAGCCAGAGGCAGATCCAGAAGGGTAGGGGGAGAGGTGCAACGCTACATTTGCACCCCTCTTTGATTCCCGCTCCACCCAAACTTTAAAACCAGCTGCCTGAGAGAGGCAGCCGCATTTCTATTCGTAGTGTCGAGAGTCCCTTGACTCCATGGCTCTGATTCCTGGTAATCTCTCTCCACCCCTCAGGTGTGAATGACCCTCTTGCTTTTTTAATAGCCTTGATGGTCCACTATTCAAACCGACTTTTCTTCTGCATTTTTAGCTGTGTGTTGGCCATTCCTGGGAACGTCTCTTGACGTTGAATAGTAGAAATGACACTATCAAGATGCTCAAGAAGGCTGGATTTTGTTTTAAGAATCTGAATCTGAATGAGAGATGTACATTTACCTATACTGACGACAGGGCTAAAGTTACGGTATCCTGTGGCAATTTTTTGCCTTACTTGTTGTGTTTTTTAAACTTTATATATACACTAGCAATGTACTGCACGTTCCAACAGTTATATTTTGGGGTTTTTTTGCTTTGATCCTAAACTGAACGATATATAGCCCCTGACCATACTAGTCAAACTTCTAGTTTCTTTTTAACTGGAGAAAAATATGTGTTGCGTTATATGTGATGATTTGCCATGCCATCTGCACCCTGCTTTTCAATATTGTAGATCTGACCATGCAAGAGGCCCAGTGGATTCTGGGAGAACACCCTTTATACCACGAATGAGTTAAGAACATATGAAATGTCAGACAAGGTCAGACCACAGGCCCATCAAACTCAGTGTCCTATATCGCACAATGACAGAGTGGATACTAAAGGTATCTAATGCGGGGTCTGTCCAGACTGATCTGTTCCCCTGCCTCTCTCAGCGGGGCAGGGGCTTAGGAAGACCTACTTTGGAGGCTGAAGCCCTAGCTGGCTGTACCCCTACCTGGGGTGGTAGCCGCAGCTGCACCTTAAGCAGAGAACACAGGATATAGGAGGGGATTAGCATAGGCTGAAATGCAGAGACATGTTAACCATGAATACAATACTATCGGTAACAATAGGATCATCATGGCTCTTAGAGACTCCAGCTAAGGTCGCGGGCCCATTGTTTTAAGCTCTGCCCATGCAAATAGTAAAAACATTCCCTGCTCCAAACCACTGCCAGATTAAATGGCGAAGACCCACCAACTATTGCCTCCATCTTCCAGGCTGGAAATGAGCAGATGAAGTGACGTGCTCGAGGTGACCAAAAGCACCGGTGGGTGAAAGATCGGGAAACTGAACTCCCGTCTCTCAATTGCCGGCATCGAGTGTTCGCCTGTAAGGCAAACCTCTCTGCTTGATGCTGCAGGTTTTTGCTACGCTTAGGGGGTTGAAGTAATTCCTTGGGACCATCAACCAAGAATGCCTGTGTTTCAGGAAAGCTGGAAGTGCCCAGTATTAATAATGCTGCATTTTTTTGTATTACTCTGGTACTGCTGAGAAAGAATTCAATTAAAAAGTTTTGGCTTTAAAAAAAAAAATAATAATAATAATGGTCCCTTAGTATATTCATTCTGGTCTCCAGAGATCGAGGCACAAAAGTGCTCCTACTTCCTAAGGATCCACCTTGCCCTTCTAAGAGCTGCTCTCCTCTTCTATTATTTTTCCTTCTTTTTTAATAACAGAACCTGCTGACTCGTTATTATTGATTGATTATTCTGCTGACTGTGAAGCACCATTTCCCTCTGCGTTAATTCAAAGCTACCTCATTTTTCATACTTCATAAATTAATATATTATTTGAGCTAAAACAGTAAAGGAGAAAGCTGCGTTTCAGGGTAGGGAGGGAAGCGGGGCAGGAAAGAAATCCTCCAGGCCTACCCTGTACAAGGAATCTCAGGTTGTGTCCATCCCCACCAACAGACCAGGTGATAAATCACAGCCATCGCGTCCAAAGTAATACTCAGCGACATCCTGGCATTGTCATTGTAACCAACATAGGACAACGGTACACTTCAAGTACTACAACCCTGGCCCCTCCAAGTCACAAAAGTGAGAGACTAGTTGGTGAAAAATTGCTTCTCTTTTTACTGCTTGCCTAGATCAGAAGCAGCTGCCTCCACGGGTGGATCTAAGCTTTTGAAAAGGGGGGTGCAGATCATGTAGTGCATCATTAGATATAACATGACACACATTTTTCTCCACTTAAGAAGAAACTAGAAGCTTTACTAACATGCAAGGGGCCTAGGGCTACGTTATTCAATTTAAGATCAAAGCAAAAATAAGTATAACTTTATTGGACTGTTTATTAATTTGCAAGATTATATATTACGTTTAAAAAACACAACAATTTAGGCAAAGCATAGTCAAAGGATATTGTGTTATTAGTCCTCTAGCCTGCATAGTTAAATGTACATCTCTTATTCAGATTTATAAAACCAAATTTAGTCTTTTTGGACACCTTGACAACACCTCCAATACTTCACTGTCAGTTATTTCTATACCTGACTTAATAGAACTGCACCAGAGCTAAGGTTTTTAGGTACAGCTAAACACAGTCTGCGGGACTGTTATAAAGAAGAGAAACCATCCCAGGAATGCCTAAATTGCAGCTAAATGCAGAAGGAAGGACAGTTTAAATAGCAAAACTTCAAGACCATTAAAAAGGAGAGAGTATCATTAACGTCTATGGAATGAAGAGAGATTAGCAAGAGATTTTAATGAGCCATGATGCTAATTGACTCTACCAGTGCTGCCTGAATAGAAATGCCACTGGTTCTCCCAGATGTGCTCTGGCTGCCTCTTTAGTAGACAGATACAACTTACTCCATGGCAACACAGAGGGGATTCACATGAGCTTTTGGGCTCTATCCTGTCCTTTCTGGTTATGGTGTTTTACACTCCCTAAGAGGCAGGTCAGTAGGGTTGGGCATTGAGGTTTCGCAGTGGCCTGTTTGGATTGATCCGACCACCTTTTATCTCCCTCCATTCTAAGATTTAGAGAAGACATCGCCTGTTTCCTTGTTACAATGTGTCCTTAACCTCTTAATGCGGAGTGAGTTTTTAATGCCATATGGCTACCCCTTGTGACACCACTACTGTTCATAATCAACATTTCCCATCTTAGAGAGTAGGGCTGTGCGAAGCTGCAGTCTCTGATTTGATTTGGCAGAGATTCGGCCCAATTTCATGGCCAAATCTCCGAATCCGAATCGAATCAGAGGGCCCTTTAATCTCTCCGAATCGAATCAGAGAGAGATTTGGAAAGATTCAGAGAATCAGATATAGACACAGCTTTAAATGTTTTTTCTACGTACCTCTAAGTAGCAGGCGGCTCATGAGTGCTGCAGTGCTGGGGCGCATGAAGTGTCCCACAGAAGCACGGGGGGCTCCAGTCCACTTCTGGGTCCCTGGGGAGCATGCAGGGGGCCCCTTCACACCCCCCAGCTCAGTGACTGGTGCCTCCTGGGTCTGGAGGGCCATGCGAGGTCCCCCCGCAGCTGATCGCCAAGCCAGGGGAGCACAGGGTGGCCCCTAGCACGCTCCCCAGCAGACCTGGAAGTGGACCAGAAGTACTTCTGTCTACTTCCAGGTTCACCACTGAGCACATGTAGGACCCCCCTTCACTCCTGTGGGATGCTCCATGCACCCCAGGCACCCCATGGATCACAAGCTGTGCCTGCTACCTTAAGACGCGTAGAAAACACTTTTAAAGCTGTGTCTACGTCCGAATCACTGGTTCTCTGAATCACCACTGAATCTTCAAATTTGGATTCAGCTGAATCAAATCAGGGACAGTGATCCGAATCAACGAACTGAATCACTGACCCCGGTTCAGGCCGAATCCGAATCAAATAGGGCCCGCTTCGCACCCCTATTAGATAGTCATCGTGTAAATACCTGGAGGCAGCTACTAAAGCAGGGGTGGGCAAAGTCCAGCCTGGGGGCTGGATTGGGCCTGCAGCAGAGTCCATTTCCCAGCATCCCCTGCCCACATCACTGGGGCCAGTTTCCATGGAGATCCCAGCAGCAGCGGCACTGTGACAGCACAGGGCCAGGGTTTCTATGGAGACCACCCCCAGTGGTGCTCACAGGGCACACGACTGGGCAGGGAGCTGCTGCACAGCTGGGATCTTGTGGCAGGGGCAGCGTGGTCTGGAGCCGGGGTACAGCTGTGATCCACTGGGCAGGGACATGCAGGCAGCAGCTCTCAGCTCTGCCCCAGTTCTGGTCCACGCTGTCACCACTGCAAGATCCCAGACCCAGCCGCAGAGCAGCTCCCCATCCAGCTTTGTGCCCTACCAGCGCTGCTGGGGCCAGTTTCCATGGAAACCCTGGCCCCACACTGTCACAGCTCCACTGCTGCTTGAGTCTCCATGGAAACTGGCCGCAAGGACATGGTCAGGGGCGGCTGGGTCCACTCTCTGCCACTAAGAGGTACAGACTCCTGGGCTAGAGGGATCACTGGCCTGACCCAGGGTGAAATGTCTTACATTTTTGGCACATGGAGCAAATCTTAACAGCTTCTTTAGTGTCATCATTCATTTGAAGCCAGAACAAAACATTTTCAAGTCTTTGCCATGACTTTTCAAGTCCCTATATGACCATTGTGCATCTTAAAAGAAAAATCTCAAGAATCATTATCCGGGTGCTTTAGAAGAAATTCCACCTAGTGCACAGAGCTCTCCCTTAAAGTGATAATATGGCTTGGAATATACCGTCCTATACGAATTATTTCCTACAGGGCCTCATACTCAGCAATAGCTCTGGCAGTCCCAGTCTGAAATTAAACCATATTTGCCCCATTAGATTTACATATATTATATAGCATCTAACTATGGACTTTGCCCTACTGCACTTTTGAAAGTGTGCCTGCATTAACTGAATCTTTCCCAGTTTTTGATTCATACTCAAGTTGCAAATGTGTGCTCTGCTTTCCTAAGGGCACCCAACAGAACCCTGCTGATGCATAAAGTATTTGGCATCAGCCATTTCTGCCAGCATTTATCTCTGAGAATTAGTGGAAAATGTCCTCTTTTTTACATATTTATTTAATTCTTTTGACTCGATGCATAAGCAAAGGCTTCCATCTCCTTGGAGTGTTCCTCTTCCCATAGTAATCAGTGACTGTACATTTGTGGCTGGTTCTTTTGTTTCCCAGGGCAATGGGCTTAGTATCTAGCTCCTCTTCTAACTTCTACCTTAGGCATCGCGAATTTTCCTAGGCACATTAATTGTGAAGTGCAGATCTGCAGCTCTGTTCTGTATGCTGTTGAGAGCTTACCTATCCCCTGGACAATATCCTCCAACTTGCCCTCATTTATATTGATGTCCTGTCCATTCAAAGAGTGCTCTTTCTGTACGACACACAAGTCTTGACATAATTTTAACCCCAATCTGAGAATCTCATTTCCTGATACAAATGATATCTTTTCCAATTTATTATTTACACACATATTCCATTAAAATACTGCCGCCACCCTCCCCCGCAACATAAACACTCACCTTTTAGCGTCTACTGCCTGATGACTCCTCTTCCAGTGCAAAAACCAATGTTTCTGGCACCACACTGAGTTGTATCTGCCTTAAAATTAATACATGCGCCATTTACGTTCAGGCTGACAGCCCATTTGTCTTCTGCTCCAACACCACCCTTTGTTCATATGAAGAATTCCTCTGAGCTAGTGGTGCTGTTGTTATTCTCTTTGGCCATGCTAGGCATTGACCGGGCTCAATTAGCTTCTAGTGGCTCTTCAGCTTAAGACTTATCACAGACTTTTCTAGATTTTCACCTGTTTGTACTAAAAACCCTCCTTTCGTATGCTTTGTTTGTACATCGATGTAGCACTCCTCAACTATCTATGGTGCAGTTTTGTAGCATCTTCTCCCCCTGCTAAGTGAAAGCTATTAAAGCCAACAAAGGGCTTCAAAGCCAGCTCATATCAGCAATAAAGCTTTCTACCATCTGCCTGGCACTGACTGTCTGCAGACAGAGAGTAAAGCACTGTTTGAAGTTTTTCTACTTGTCCTCCATTTTTCTAGAGAGTTTCAAATCTGTTGGTTGTAGCCGTGTTGGTCTAAGGACACAGGCAGGCAAGGTTCCTTGGGGAGATATGATATCTTTTATTAGACCAACTAAATAGTTGGGGGGAAAAAAGTTCTTTGCAAGCTTTTGGGCACAAACACCCTTCTTCAGGCACGGGGAGACTTTGCTGCTGTTATGAGTGCTCCAAGGTGGAAAAGACGCTGAAGTATAGCAAGAAGTCTGTGAAAATGCAAATGAGTGGAAGATTGGAAGACAATGGGTTTGGGAGACATTGCAACCTGCCTGATGCGTGATACACCACGTAACCTGCCTCAAGCTCACTTGCATTCCTACAGACATTTCCCTCCCTTCCTATCTCTACCTCCTATTTCTCATAGCAGCAGCAGAATCTCCCAGTGCCTGAAGAAGGGTGGTTGTGCCCGAAAGCTTGCAAAGAACTTTTTTCCAACTGTTTAGTTGGTCTAATAAAAGATATCACATCTACCCAAAGAACCTTGCCTGCCTCGATCATGGTGGGGCTTTAACAGCCCTGTTATTGCACTTGGAGGTATGGTCGCTCTATGCTTGAACACTGGACAATACATGATAGCAAGAGTTACTCACAGCCACAGTGTCCACTTCCTCCTCATCAAAATGACATAACACAAGCCCCTGCATTGCACAAAAAGTGGTTCCAACTGGCTTACTACATATGCCACTTACTCAAGGTTGTTGCGCGTGGCAGAACTTCATCTTCTTTAGACCTACTGGGATATTCATAGACATTTCCTAGCCATTAGGGCTGGAAGGGACCTAGCAAGATCATCGGGTCCAGCCCTGCTCTTCTTATTGGCATGCCACCTTCAACCATGCATCTGTTGCAGCCATCAATAGCCATCTTGCAAGGCTGGCTCTCAAGCCCTTCGGTCCTGAGATCTGCAGCCTCTGGTTCCACCTTGAACCTGACCCCACAGTTCTTCTCTTCCCTGAATCTCGGCTGGACCAGAGACGTTGTGAGGATTAACACAGGACCCAGCAATGAGCCAGCAATGTGAAGACAATATTTGCCTGCCTCACAGGGCTGTTGTGAGAATTAAAATCCATTGATGAGCGTGAAACGCTCAAATACCAGGTCGAGGAGAAAACCATAATGAATGACATTATGAACCAACCCACTTCTCTGCCTCTCCTGACAATTGTCCTGCCCTCTCTCGTGGCTAGTTCCATACAAGCCAAGTTCCTTACGTATGAAAATGTTTACAGGTTTCAACCCTGAACCTGCAGGCAGGTCCTTCTGACCATATTGCAAAATGTACCTCTGTGCACAACTTAGGTCTTCAAAACAGCTCTGCGGGTATGTCTCGTCCTCAACTGAATGCATGATGCCTTTTTTCCATGAGGCTTCCTAGCATGTTTTTGCAGTCACCTGCAAACCCCCAATTGCCACAAGGTCCCCAGAGTTGCAGTTTGCCTGCCATCGTCTCGGTATGATCTCCAGTAGATTATGTTTGTTTTTTATTCCTTTATGTATCTTGGGCAGAAGGCAATTTAACAAAGACCTTTTGTGGAAGAGGCACAAATTATATGTGTAAAACGAAAGGAGAGAGCAAATCTCTGCCACCTTGCCATCTGCAACTCTACACAGGGGGGGCATAAATGTGTCTAGTTTAGACGGTATCATATATTACATGAATATATATCTTTAATAGCCATTTTAGAGTTTGCTTCTATATTTTATTCCCTCTTTCAGGAGAAATAAAATGAAAGACGATAGAGAGAAAGAAATAGGTACAAGAAACTGGAGACAGAGTAGGGCAGGGAAACGGTCACTGGCTTTTGTGGCAGTGGCGGAAGAGCTGGGCTCTGCAATCTGTTGAAAAAGACACTTCACCTTGGTTTCCCTTTGACTTTTTTATCTAGACCAAGTTGGCCAACCCATGCCACACATGCCACAAGTGGCCCAGGTGACTGCTGTATAGGACAAGAGAGCCCCACACAACCAGTAAGGAGAGGCACTGGAAAGGAGGAAGGATGGGTTGGGGGGCTCCACCTGGGTAGAGGAAGCTGCCCGTCTCCCTCCTCTGCTTCCCTTTGCTCCATGCCAACAGACTCCCAGCCTGGCCCCATAGCAGCAGCGTGATGGGAGTTGAGCTGGGGCCAAACTCAGTGCCCCAGGGTAGCATGGGGATGGACCCTGCCTTGTGGAGGAGAGGCCGGGAGAAAGATGAGACCCAAGGCTGGGGGTGGGCAGACAGGGGGCAAGACAGAAGCAGAGGGGCAAGCTACTTGACCCCTGCCATACCTTCTGCCTCCCCACTGCCCGACTCCTGCAGCAATGAGGCCACGAATTCAAGATGACCCTCCAATAACTAGATTCTATACATCAAAACTTATAACCAAGTTTTAAAATTTCTATATATAGCATCTAATTATTTGGGGGGTGGGGTGGAGTCAGACTCACCTTATATTTAAGTAAATGCAGGATTAATAATTTCACCATCCAATAGAAGGCATACACCATTGCTAGATGTGATTTTGTCCCTGTTATGCTTTCCAAATTCCTTTTTATCGCCCTTAGTCTTAGGAGTCATGAATTTTCCAGTACATTTTTAGCTTCCCTTATCAATTGTCAGTATTATATAACCATGATTCTTTAGTGGACGAGGCTGTAGCATGCAGGCTCCCTCCCTCACATAGGGCTGAATTTAGGAAGTGAGTAGTGATTGAGAGAAAGAGTTGCAGGTAGAGCAAAGATGGTCTCATGGGGCATTTATACACATAGTTTTGTCCTGCACCAGAGATCTGCCTCTTCGGAGCAGACCCGATTAATCCACACGCAAACTGAGGCAAACTGCGCGCAGAAAATAGCAGTAGTGTGCTTTTGAACTAAGCAACTCCAATGTGTTTTAGTTCAAAAGCACGTTGCCACCATTTTCTCAGCTCTGACGTGCATTTCCCCGCTTACACAACTACAAGCGTCACCGCGCCAGGTGCTTTTCAAAGCGCCCGGTGCTGCGGCACTTACACGCGTAAAAAACCCCATGGTTAACAAAGATGAACGCTGCCCTGGAGATCCGACTTCAATCCCTCCCTCCTACCGCAGTTGCTACATGATGTCAGGGGAAGTCAAGGGAGCTGTGCTTTAAGCATAGAAAATGCCATAAAATGTTAAGTACTTTGAAAAATAAGGCCTCAGGCCTCTCAAATTGGGCATCTAAAATTAGTGGACACTTCTGACCTTAATTATCCTTGGCATTAGTTTCTCATTTGTACAATGGGGACAATAATGCCACCCTGCCTCGTAGGGGGGTTATGAAAATAAACCACTCATGTCTGAGCCCTCAGACATGCTAGAGATGAGGGGTCATTGAGAAGCCCACAAGGAAATGAATAACTATCTGTAGAGCAGGGGTTTTATAACAAGCAGTCAAAAAGGCATGGGGACCAATCTGTGTTCTCATGATTAACATGTACTGAGGATTGCCTCTGCAACCACTAGGGTACAATGGCAAAATGGTCCCAGTTTGGGGAACATGGAAAACTGCATTTAAGTCCTTTCATTAGCTTAAGTCCAGATCCAACACTTCAAACTATGCAAGTGGATCCATGTGTGCAATACAGCTATAGCAAGTGGGGCTGTGCAAGCAGAAGCAGGAATTCATCTCCATGGTCCTCAATGCATGATCAAAGCTTAAATACTGACCAAATTAAAATCTCTCTAAGAGACTGAAAAGACCCTGGAGACTGTGAATTGAGGAGGTGCCCAGATACCACTGTAATGGCTGTAACAAAAAGCTTAACAGAAGGAAAAGATTTTATTTGACTAATAATAGAGACAGCTTTTTATTTGCATATGATCATCGCTTATGTACACTCTGTGCATGCTATCCAGTCAAGGATTTCCAAAGCATTTGACAAACTCTAATGAATATAATCTCCTAGGCTTAATTTGCCAAAGTGATGAAAGCATTTGTCCCAAAAGAGAATAATGACAAAAAAAGAGATGTAGGGAATACTTTAAGGGACCCTCTGTTTTAAGACAATTTTAGTAACTGAACTGTTTTTCCTTTACATAGCACCTGCCATCCAAGGATCTCCAAGCATTTTAGAAACACTAATGAACTGTGGTCTGGCACACAGAAATCACATCTCCTACTTACAGAGGATCAGACTAAGGAAGAGAGAAATGAAGAGACTTGCTCACAAAGCCGGAGCCAGGAGGAGAACCGGGGAGTTTTGGATGCCTCCCACCCCACTGCCACAAGGAGCTGTCCTGGGTGCTACAAGTCTTCTGCTCCAACTGCCTTAAACTCACGTTCCCTAATGTCTTCATAGCTGGGTCTCTACGCGATTCTCCAAATATCGACGATTATAAATCATTTTTCGGAGGTGAAAATTTGCAATGGGACCTAGTCTGACAAGCAAGGTGACATGCGGTCATGTGGTTAAGACCGTGACCGGAGACTCACCAGACTTGAGTTCAGGTCCTGGGTCGGCTACAGACTCTCTGTGGGCATGTCTACATGTGCATTTACTGCGCAGTAACATTGCAGCGCAGTAGTGCTGTGTGTCCACCAATGTGGGAGTAAAGTTACTCCCATGTCAGTGCACACAAATAGGGTTACTGAGCAATAAGGCATCTACACTTACCTTACTGCGCAGTAACTACTCAGGAGTGAATTTGCTACCTGCATCGTGCAGGTAGCAATTTTACTCTCGAGTTGGAGTAAGTTGCCAAAGTTACTGAGCAGTATGGATGTGCATGTGTAGACATGCACCCGTACTACACAGTAATTTTCAGTTACTAAGTTACTGCGCAGTAACAGTGCATGTGTAGATGTGCCCCATGTAATCTTAAGCAAGGCACTCCATGTCCTTTTGCCTCGGCTCCCTTACTGTATGGTGAGGACCATGCCATTTCTTTATTCCCAGCTTTTCTTTGCTTCACTTATCTTGATTGCCAGCTCCTTGGAACTAGGGCAGTTTTTACTATACGCTACCCTGCTCCTGGCACAATGAAATCTTCAACTCAGCTGGAGTTTCTAGGACCTCTCATTATAATAGCAATAGGAGTTGCACTCAACCCATCCATGTGTGTTGTATTATGTGCCTGTATCACAACAAAGGACACACCGTCCCCATCTCACCTGCTTGTGTCTGAGCACTGCAACAGAGAGGACTACTCCAGAAAGTTATGGAGCCAGGAAAAGAGGGAGAGGAGGAAGGGCCCCATCTTTGCCAGTACCCAGATAATTTAGCCTTACATTAATGAGAGACATGAAGCTGAGAACGGATCGTTATTTGTGCTTCATTGGGCTGAAAGAAAAGATCAGGAATAAAAGACAGTGAAAGAAATAGTTCTATTATGCCTTCCCCGTGACTCTAACGGAGCCACTGCCTTTTTGTTATAAATACGCTCTCTCCAAGATGAGAACAGCGTGTGTCAGTTCGCAGCACAAGCTGTTTATCAGAGTGTCAACATAATAAGTAAAAAGGGTCCAAAGAAACCTTCCATCTGCCAAATGGCTTTAGGACACTCCAGAGCTCAGCTCCCCACCGCTTGCTCAGGATGGAATATCAGAAAAACCAACAGATCATAAATGACAAATGGACGTGCTGGCAAGAGATGGCAGCTCAATTCAGGCTGGGTTAGTGAGCGCCGGGTGCATGCTGGGAGCCGCTGCTTCGTCACCCTATCACCTGGCAGAGGCTCCAGGAGGAAATCAAATGCTAGCGGAATTTCCACTGAGGTCAAAGAGACTGAGAAAAAAGCCAAGACTCAGGTGCGGGGAGGAAATGTGCTGCTATTATTTATTATTTGCATTGTAACTGCATCTACACACTCAGAGCTCAAGAGCTCCAACCTGCCAGATGCTGGATACGCACAATGAAAGGATGATAATGGCTCCAAAGAGCATGTACTCCAAGCATGTAATGAGAAATGGGAGTTAAGCCCACGTGACCTTCAGCAATATGAGATTGCTGGTCTCCACCAACAGAGATAGCACCCCAACGGTCTCCACCGAGAGAGGGCAGATACCACCCCAAGGTGTCAACCATGGTTCAGTTGGGTAACTAAGTTCAGCTTCCCTGTATTTCCTTCCTTGCCTTTAATCCTATCAAGTAAAAGTATTTTCCCCCATTGAAAAGGACAACGGTTGAGGCTGGACTTGATGATCCTCTGGGGTCCCTTCCAGCCCAAATGTCTATGAAATGTCTCTGGTATAATTCTTCTCGGCGCTAGGTGGTAAACAGATGCCTTACTTCTTACTAGAGCTACTCACGTCAGTCGTGGGGAAAAAATAATCTGACGGTGCCTAGCCCATGATAATTTTCTGAGCTTCTGTATCCCTACATACTATTCAACACTTTGGAGAGGCATCAAGTGAGGCTTTAGGTTCTGGAAACAGTCAGAAGTGAAAGGAGGTGTCTGTCTATGCCACCGCCTTTGCTATCTCTGTGTTGTGGAAACCCTACCATGACTTGATGTCTAACAGGATAGTAGGCTGAAAAAATATTTCTGAATGCCTTCAGCTGGGCATAGGGACATTGTTTTATATCAGGAGCAACTATTGTTGAAATCGCATGATTTGGTTAGTTCATCTCTTGGGGTTTGGGGACTGGATGTATGTTACGTGTTTAGATGGGCCATGCACAAACATAGGATCTCATGATGGAGTCCTGGAAGGGCATCAACAGAAAAACACATACTCCCTAAAATTAATATCAGTCTTGTATACCAGTGCAAAATACATAAGGATCAGGAACAGACAGATGTGCAGCTACCCTAGGACAGTTCACACAGGGGGTGGCTACTGAACTTCACCCTTCAATGTGGGGGGAGCTGGTAATAGCCTGTTTGCCATTAGCAACCAACTACCCCAGATGGACAAGGCAGACGATACCGAATCCAGTCTCATTAGCACCAGTCCAGTTTTACTCCTGATTCTTTCAGACGTAATGCTCCACTGGATTAGATGAAATAACACAAATTTAGGAGTTGGCTTCATCTGTTTACTATATGTAATATCCATTAAACAGATAGCTAAATAGATGGATAGATAGACCGACAGACAGACCGACAGACAGATAATGGATTTAGGCCCTTGCACAGGCCCTTTGCACACAAGGGAACTTCACCCATGGAAATTATGCATCTGCACCAATCTTTAGGAGGGCCTATATGTGAGCCACTACATCATTCAGGACATAGCCTGGAGCCACACACTGTGTCAGTTCAGGACAAGAGCTGAAGAAAAGTGTTGAATCCAACTGATATTGCAAGGAGCCAGAGCATAATTACCAAAGAGGAATCCTGCCAGGACACTGGAATTGTCACTTCCTTTTCATTAGGCATGAAAAGGAGTCTTAAATGAGCATGAATATGCAGGGGCTCATTCACTCCTCACATGACCAATATTATTGTGCATGTTTGATGCTCAGTTTTGTGCTCATTTGTTGCATTGTTTGCTTGATGCTTCCTTTGTGTTTCTCCATCTATTTGATCTCAGTGGAAAGCCCTTGGAGATGCATAATCCATTTTTTCTATTAGAGCTTTTTGACCAAAAAAAAAAAAAAAGAGGCTTCCACTGAGCAAAACTATATCCTAAGGGCCAACTGCCCACAGAAAATGTCAATACTTCACTGAGCAAACACACACCTGGGAATGGAAAGATTTTGGTTCAAAGTGCTGTCGTCCATCCCCATCGGTAAGTGAGGGAGGAGAGGAGACATTTTCCATGGTGCTCTGCGCCCTGGGAATTATATGACAAGCCCATCTTCTCGCCAAAAGGGAGAAAGCAGAGCTTTACAGGAGATGTGGTCTCCGCAGATAGCCCGACCAGTGACAGAAAATGGGAACATAAGAAACTCAAATGAAAATTCCCACGTGGAACCCGAGCACCATTTGGGTTTGGGGTCTTGGCCAAATACTCCCTCCTTTTTCATATGTCAACAAGTCATCACTCTTCCTAGAAAATTGCAATGAACAGGAGCCCCATCCCTTTGTTTTGGTCAGAGTTTTCCACGGGAAAGAAAGAAAATGAACTATTCTCCTACCTGCTCCACTACCACACAGGCAATTTTCTGTGTCTTCCAGGTTGCAGACAGAATGATGGATAAGCAGCTCTGAACAACCTTATGTGGGACTTGAGAGACTGATAGGTATTTTGCTAGCCCTGTTCATCCAGGTTGCATTTCACCCTCGGTGCACGTCCAAGAAGGAGGGACTTCCCTAAATCAGAGAGCTGCAGAAAAGCCAAGCCATGTATTTGCAAACTGTAGGTGTCCCACAGGCCACCTCAGAGGCAGAGCTGGAGAGGTAAATTATACTCACCACCACTATGTCTTTACTGCAGCAAGCACAGATGCTTGGTGCCCAGGTCCAAGCTAGGGTGTGAGCAACCTCCCTGCAACACCATAGCCAAGTCCTGTGCTCACCCTGGTGCTATAAAACACACGGGCTTTGCTAAGCTTTAGATCCAGCTGTCACGGCTCTCTGCGCTGCAGTCAACTGAGCTACTCTATGACTCTTTTAGAGCAAATTGTGAAAGGACGTGACTGGCACACAGGGAGGATTATGGGAAGACACGGAGGACTTGCAAAGCAGTACAGATGCCCTGTGACAATTCCAGAGGCACAAATGCAAGGCTGCCCCCAAACGATCCAGCTGCACGCCGGTACCTAGCTGTTTGATCTGGGGCCTCGAAGGTGGCTGGGCACGATGCTGGCACGTCACTCCTTTGTGTGACGATGGCTACAGAGATTGGCGTGCCCTAAACCCACCAGCTTGCTGCACAATTGGCTGGCCTTGATCTGGACTAGAAAACTGTTAATATCCAACTGATTTTGATGGCATGCTCACTGCAAAGTGGGCAGGTCACCAGCCTGCCTGAACACTGCCTGACTCCTAATCCTAGCCCCCCACCCACCCACCAGCGTGCACCTCCAGATTCACAGGAGAGGGGTTTGCACGTGGACAGGAAGGGAGCTAGGAGCCACGTGCAGGGAAAACCACGAATTAACTCTGCCCTAAGGCATACTCCTTGCTACAGACTAAGGGTAACAAAGCAGACAATCCCTTCCAACCCACTTACAGCCGGCTCTACACCAAGGGGAACAAGCAAGGCACAAACACCAATGCACAGAGAAAAACTGGCTGTTGGACATCCAATTTAATTCACAGGGTGGTAATCAGTATGCATGCATCTCAGGATATTCAGTACCAGTTAAATCTCAACACAGCACCTAGAGATTCACTTGCATCAGTTACTCAATCCCTCCTTCCACAGTTGTCCTCATAATATAATTGAGGTTTGAGCTCTTCCTTCCCTTCTTGTGCATGTTCTTGCTTACACATAAGTGCTTCTCAGCAATCAGTGTCAAGAGTGTCTCTCGCACTAGCTGCAGGTCCCCGCACAGAGAAAACACCTGCAAGAGTTATGGAGATGCCAAAAATATCTGGGGTGGAAATGTTTAAAAATATTTTTTTTTAAACTTGAACAAGTCAAACTTTTCTTTGCACAACTTTGGAGCAGGTTGTGTAATTCTGAACTGCACCGTATGTTTGCCCTGACGCAGGTCAATTAATCCTGCTGGCCTCGCTGCACGTACACACACACACACACACACACACATGCCTCTTTTATTTCCATGCTACAACCACAACTGATTTAGCCTCAGCCCTTCACTCCCAAGCCTTAATTGTGCCACACACCAACCTGGACTTAGATGGCCCAAGGCTAACAGAGCCATCTCAGCTTAGTCCAGCTGAGAACCGGCCTTTTCATGGCTAGTCTGGGTGACTCACCACATAGGTTTGTATCACAGGGATCATTTCCCACCCCATGTCTCACATCCTGAATATGCATGTGGCTCCCATCCCCGGATGGATTGAGCTACAGCCAAGAATGCATCCTTACAAACAGAGAACAAGAGGTGTGCCCTCCAGAAAATACAGCTTTAAAAACAAAAGATAGCTGCAAAAAGCCCAGATGGCTTTTGGCATATCCCCAAGGCTGGGCCAGACATAGTAGTCACACAACACAAAACCCAAGTTAATGGATTCAGTGAGCCTCAGCTTGTCACAGTGCTCATCACTGTTTCCCTTAAGTCCTATGCACCTGCAGCAAAGGTAAGCATCTATGTGATGATCCTCTCCTGCAAGCCGGAGCCGTAAGCCCTGTTTCAACCTGTATGGTGCTGGGCTGAGCCAGATGTTTTCTTGCAAAAGCTTTCATGCACATGGAGAACGGGTGAGCATGCAAACCGGAGTGAGAGACACGGGGACACGCTGCGGATTAAAGCCTCTAACTGGGGGATGGAAATCTCACAGCAACAGGCGCTTTGACGTCCTGTCGTGGGAATAATCCTTGCGGAAGAAAGCCACTGAGGATTTCACAGTCGCCCATGTTCTACACAGCGTGATGGCTTGAATTTTGCAGTGATAATGAGACGTGAACTCCGATCCCCTGCAGCAAGGCGTACAAGTCCCTGCTAACTGAGCAAGACAAGACATACTCTGCGCTCGTACCAGTACAGCACCCGGGACACAACCGCCGTTCGGTTCTGCATCCAGCCAGTGCTTGTGCAGTTGCAGGATCATAGGAGAGTAGATCTGGAAGGGACCTCACAAGGTTGTCTAGTCCAGCAGTTATCAACCGTTTTTGTACCAGGACCCATTTGTAAACATCAATGGCTGGTCCTGGTCCAGTGCCCCTCACTCCCGACCCCCTGCCCTCCATCCCCAAACCCCAGTCCCCCAATGGGGACTGGGGTTTGCTTGGAAGGCCCCAAGCAGCCCCTCTCAGGCTGAAACTGCCAGCCTGCAAGGGAAAAGCCACCGTTTCCCACATTTGTCTTCTTTAAAGGAGAATCCATTTTTTAAAAACTGTTTGCAATCCTTTCATATATTCTGGGGACCCACTTTTGGGTCGCGACCCATGGGTTGAGAAATGCTGGTCTAGTCCAGCCTCCTGCTCAAGGCAGGATGTCCCTGAATAACCAGCCCAGCCAAGCACCAGTGCAACCCGCTTGTCAAAATTTCCAGGGATGGAAATCCCACAATTTCTCTAGGCAGCCGGCACCATGCTTGAGCTCCCTCATGATCAGAAAGTTCCTCCTAATCTCCAACCTCAATCTCCCCTGCTGCAATTTGAGACCATTGATCCTAATCCTGTCCCCTATAGCCACAAAGAAATGCCCATCTCCCTCCTCTCTATAATCACCCTTCAGGTACTTGAAGACTGTTATCATATCACCGTTCAGTCTTCTCTTCTCCAAACTGAATAATGGAGGTACCATTGTCTCAGTCTCAAAGCACTGTGCAAACACTAATTAATTTTACCCATGCAGAGCATCTCTAAGCAAAGTAAGGACTGTTATTCCCACTTTACAGAGGCAGCAAAGAGAAAGTCAGTGCTCAAGGAATAGATGTAGTTCCTGGCTGCTACCCCTTGTTGTTTTAAAAAACACCTGCAGGGAATCGCAGCTCTTTGGTGATGCCGCTAAGGAACCACAGGGTGAATTGCTCAGATATATGTCCTGATGTCTAGACGTCCTCCCTCAAAGTCTCTCCACATCCAAGTCCTCTGGGGTAGCAGACACGGCAGTGACATCTAGTCACTGGGGCACAGTGCATGGGCTTGGGCAAGACACTTACTCACTCTATGACTTGAGTGTGCACCTCTGTAGTCCAAGCAGGGATGATCCCAGGGGGCACCCTCTTGGCATTAAACAAATAAAGACAGAGGGGCTCCCTTTATTTACGCAATGGAAGAGCATTTCTTCTGCAGACGTGATGCTAGAAGTCTTCGACACGTATGGGGAATTGTGCAAGCGTAAGCTAACTCCTGTGCTCCCGCCCCCTGGAAAGCATGTACAGTAAAGCTTATTCTTCCTGGCTTTGCAGACAGAAACCACTGAGGCAGAGAAATCAAGTCCTAATAGCATATTGTGAGCAGAATAGAGCCCCAAGAGTGCAACAGAAGAGTCCATGATCATTCTTGCCATCTATGTGGAGGCCACTGACAGATGAACGCTTATTTACTGGGGGGGAAGTAGGGGAAAGATACCACCCCGCTCTGGACCTCTGTCTGCCCACCTGCAAAGTGGAGACAATGCTACTTGCCTCCTAATCAGCTCTGTGGATGAAAAATGCTGCAGGGGCCCAAACCAAAGTGAGCTAAATGCTTCTCTAAATCTGAAATTCCAATGCAACATGTATTGGTGAAAAGCTTTATATGTGGACCACCCTTGTGGCTGGTTGCTTGCTTTATTGTGCCTTAAATTGGCTGAGTGGGTGGCAGGGCTACTATTTATGGCACCATGTATATGTTAATTATGTCATAAATGTCACATGTGCCAGGGTCCCCCCCCTGCAGTATAAAGAGCCTTAATGAGGTATAAACAGCTGAGTGCACACCCTGAGTAACCAGGAAAGGCCCTTAAGAAGGATCAAACAGCTGAAAGCGGGCTGTTCCCACACCAATTAGTGGAGATGTTTAATTGCATAGAAATCAGGCATTTGGCACAAACGGTATCGTTAATATTGAAATAAATAGGATTTAGCCAGTGGCTAGTGTCATTTGCATGATAAAAGTGGCTGCTCACCTTAACTGCAGACCTCTTCAGAGGCGTATACAGCACTGCTATTATAGAGGCAGGGGGCATCCCGATGCTGATGAATCAGCATAACAGGCTTGCACCCAACAAATAATGCAATGGGATTGTCACGATGCCTCAAAAGCTTGGGAAGAAGAAACAAGGCTTAAATCCTTGTGCCTTGTACTTTAATTGAGCCCAGGGTTGTGCTGTGATTCAGGTATATTCTGTTTATGTAACTGGCATTTGGCTGAATGTGTAATTCTGATTTAACAGCTGAAGAGAGGCATTTGTGGGCTTCAAAGGAATCTGACAGGTAATTCCCACTGTAGTTCTGCAGGGTAGCTGAGAAGTAATTATCCTTCTCACTAGTAAATCAATTAGAAATGGATGTATGTAACACTTTTCTCCTCCTCCAAGTAACTGCTAATCCTCTAAGCACTAATGAGCAGACAGTGTTAGCAACACGCTGCTAACTGATCAAGACTGAGCTGGAGGGTTCAGGCCTGGGGAGACACTGAAACACAAGACAAGAAACAGCTCACCTCCTGACAGTCAACACGCACGCATATGCATGTGTTGGCACGTGTCTGCATTCACACACGCATGCATACATACATGTGTGTTGGCACAAGCCTGCACTCGCACCCGCATGATTACATACATGTGTGTTGGCATGAGTCTGCATTTGCACCTGCATGCATACATACGTGTGTTTGCACATGCCTGCATTTGCACCTGCATGCATACATACGTGTGTTGACACGTGCCTGCATTCACACCCGCATGCATACATGCGTGTGTGTTGGCACGTGCCTTCATTCACACCTGCATGTATACATACATAAACACGTGGGCTGGCACGTGCCTGCATTTGCACACGCATGCCTGCATACGTGTGGGCTGGCACGTGCCTGCATTTGCACACGCATGCCTGCATACGTGTGGGCTGGCACGTGCCTGCATTTGCACACGCATGCCTGCATACGTGTGGGCTGGCACGTGCCTGCATTTGCACACGCATGCCTGCATACGTGTGGGCTGGCACGTGCCTGCATTTGCACACGCATGCCTGCATACGTGTGGGCTGGCACGTGCCTGCATTTGCACACGCATGCCTGCATACGTGTGGGCTGGCACGTGCCTGCATTTGCACACGCATGCCTGCATACGTGTGGGCTGGCACGTGCCTGCATTTGCGCACACGCATACATACTGTGTTTGCACATGCCTGCATTTGCACACGCATGCATACATACGCGTGTGTTGGCATGTGCCTGCATTCGCACACATGCAAATCTGAAATGTCTTTAGCTGTGGGCCAATGTAATTCTAAACCATTTTAAAAGGAGAAAAGGGGCTTGCAGTGTTTCCCCTGTTCTGATTTAACTTACGTCATCCGCTCCTGCACCGGGACGCGAGAGCTAAACAGACTTTAAACTTGTGCACAACAGATTGAAAGTTACAGCTGTTCAACCCCACTATGCTGGAGGATGGTGTGACCGGTGCCACAGAAAGAGGGAATCTCAGTATTATAAATTAGAGGCATGTCCCAGTGCCATGAGCAGCCAAGGAGAGTTTATTCTGATCATGCAATGGGAAATCTCTCTTGGCGGGGTCACACAAACTGAAGAGGAATTAGCTCTTCAACTTGCATCCACAGATCCTTGAATTTTAGGGCTGGAAGAGCTTATGAAAAAACAAAACAAAAAAAAGTCATTGCTTCTTGCTCTGAATAGCGGCCAGATCACAATGGCTTTCAAAAGAATTCAGCCTGCACGTAGAAAAATACAAAAGCCACCCCACACGGACAAGGACATACTCAGACGTTGTACTTCTGGCTGACTGCTATAGAAATGTGCCTGCCCTTAGGTTCTAGACAGAGAAAGAAACATCAATCCTGTAACCTCTGTGGCCTGACCAGTGATGGAAAAAAACAATAGTAATAATAATAATAATAAAATACAACTTTGGAAGGCTATTGAGGGAGACAGGAGACAGGCAGTTTGAAAATAATCAAGCATAATAGTCTCCCGGCCTTCCTGCCACAAGGCACCGAAACCAGCATTTAGCTGTCTGCTGCAGCTAAAATCACTCTCTGATTAACAGGGGTAGCAAAGCAAGCAAGTAGGCCTGACTACTTCCTTGAAACAACATTGTAACTCGAAATCAGAAAGCACTAAGCAGGCATGCTGGCTCCGCGGTCCGGCTCGAATTGCATCATGTAGGAAGCCTGAGCAGAGCGCTCTGACATCATGCGGGCTCCCACGCCGAGCAAAAGGTTCCCACCCACCGTTCCACATCCAGCCACATGTTCCCCCGCCAGCCCCCTTACGTGATGTAACCAGCCAGAAATGCCAGCTGCGGGCTTATTTCCAACCCCCGGAAAGCATCAGAAGAAGCACCGTTAAAAGTGGGGGGAATGGAAACAGCATCTCTCTTACCCCGTATTTCTAATAATAAAAAGACAGGGGAGGGAAGCAGGGGAGCGAGCGTAAAAGCAGGAGGGGCACATCACCATCACTTCTGCACGAATGCCAACAAGAGTCGGAAGCAAATAAAATCAGCTGCTTTACATCTCGAACGCCACGCTAGATTCATACGGCCGGAAGTTAAAGGTTTGAGTCATCTTGCTTATTCCAGCCTTAACTCCACCAGCATAAATTATTAGACGACGTTCGGGTCCTGGAGTTTCTCATGAGTTACCGCTGGATTTCGCTTGAGGACCGTAATTCTTTAAAAGAACAAGTCAAGCATGGTAATTTTGTTTCTATAGCTACCGCCTCCATGGCTCTCCCTTACCTTCCTCTTGTTAGTCGGACTGACATAAAGATAGCTGAGCACAGTTTTCAAACCCACTTTGTCATTTAGCTTCTCGTAGGTCGTGCCGTAGTCCGTTGACCTGCAGAGAAAAACAATAACAAAAAAAAGAGACACAAGGAATATATATCAGTTCTCAGAACGTGGGAAGGGAAACAATAGGTGGAACGGGGGCGTGACACTATGGTTTGCACACTCCTGTGCTTCAACCCCAGGATTCGGGCATCGCTAACCGGGCAGGGACTGTCCACTTCTGTTGCTCTCCGAGATGTAATGAGAGCTGATGACTTCAGAGGCATTGCGCCCAGCTGGTTCCCAGGACTGATGTTGGTACAGGACCTAATCCCATGAGTGCCCTGGGTATCCTCGTAACAAAGGAGACGGACTCCGTTTAAAACAAACACTCAGGGAGTCCCAACCGCAACCCTGCATGTTTTTCTCTTTGGAGAGATGAGTTGTAGCGGCCGAGCTCACGTCTCAATCAAATCGACTCATCCTGGCATCTCCAGAGCTTTGTCACCCGCCTGCAATTCTGTGCCAGGCACTTAATTGTTCTTCACTAGAGACATCCAGGCCCCTGTTCTGGCTGATCCCACGAGATGCAGCAGATGATCTGGGGGTGGCACGGCCCATTCGTGACTGGCAGAAAAAGTGCTGCTTCCATTACAGAGGGCTTGCTGCAGTTTTCTCTTCCCCCCGCCCCCCTCCTCCTGGTTTCAGCTTGGTGAGGTCACCCTCTGCTCCCCCCACCGAAGAGGACAGGGGTTTCTCGAGTGGATACCATCTAGTCTGGTGTCCTGCCACCCAGGCCAGGTGCTCTTGGGGAAAGAGGCAAAATCCTCAAAAGCGCTCCTCGCTCTACCCTGTTGGGGAGAAATCACCTCCTGCCCCTGCGGTGTGATGATAACCGTATGCTTTGACCCAGGAGGACTGGGGGTGGTCCTTGCAGTTATGCCCCTGACTCTTGCCTTGCATTTTCCTCATTATTTATTTGAATGGCAAATATTTAGGAATGGTGAGCACTTGTAGAAACTCCTTCAAATGCTACCTGTGACTCGGTTTTTCATTATCACGGCAACTGCATGGGTAGGGGGAGCGTAGCAGTGCTTTCTATGCCCAGATGTCTGATCCCTATGCATCTGTAGCTAGCATGGCCTAGGCCATGCTCCTGGGATCCCACTATACTAGCCCCAAAAAGGATAACAGCTGCTTTCGATTCCCGCTGATGGCAGAAACCCATCCAAAGTCTGCCCCAGCCCAACCCAGCCCATTTTTCACCGAGTCCCTAGGAATAAGTCATCCAAAATCATAATGGATGATGCTGGCATGCTTTGCCTTTTGCAAGGCAGCAAAAAAATAGCTTCTGAGTGCTGGCTCCGGTGCCAGTCGATGGGGGAATCCATAAGACGGGAGATACAGTTCATATTAACGAGAAGCTATTACATCTTGTGCTGCTCTTCCAAGTGCAAATCTCTATTTCTGCAAGTTGGTCTTATCATAAAATGAGCCAAGCCAGCCCCTTTAACCCAGGCACCTGCTGTCCTGAAGCATTTGACATGTTAATCAGAGCCCACTTTCTGTGGCTTAGCTCATCTACACGAAATGTTTCTAGGTAATGACCACACTGATCGCTGAAGGACTTCTCTCCCCTAGTGAAGCTTGAAACTAAAGCAGCCAGATGGATAAAACAGGATAATCCTACTCTCCGGGGAAACGTGCACACGGGAAAGTCAAAGGAGCAGGAATTTTTAGCCATCGCTACACTCCAAATACTTTGCAATGGAAATTTATGAAGGCAGAGGTACCGCTTCGGCCTAACCTTTGGCAGCTGTGCTGAGGCTCTGAACAAGGCAGATCCATGGTTATACAAGGGAGACATACACTGAGTCGTGTACTGAACATCAGGCAATGGAAAAAGATCACTAATTTCAATCAGTGTTCAAACAAAATGCAAATAATGGTTTAATATTCCCACAGGGCCAGTTTGGTTTTGTTCCCATCATCACTTTCAGATCTTCCAAAATGCCTTGCACTTACAAAGATGCAGGCTGGATGCCCTAACAACCCTTCCTCATTAAACCATTATTACTCACTGCATTTGCCCTTTCAAAGCATAGCTAGAAAAGAAGCATGATCATTATTTCTTTAGCTTCCTTTAGTCTCCTCTTTATTATAATGACAACCACCACTGGTTTCATGGAAAGGTCTCAGAGGATATCACAATAATGCTCCATGATGGCCCGGCACTTCCCATCTACAGATCCCAGAGCACTGAACCAGTGTTAATCAATGCAGACGCTCAAAAGTCCCAGTCGCCATGTCCTGAAATATTATCCCCATTTTAGAGGTGAGGAAACTGAAACACGGAGAGGCAAGGCCAGATTACTCAAACTCGGGTGGCTAAAAGTGGGCATCTCAATGCCTATTTTGCATCTGACCGTGTGGGCTGATCTTCAGAGGTGCCGAACACCACGGATATCAGTCTCCTTGATTAAGAAATCAAGCCACTCATTTAGGTACCCAAACTGGAGTTAGATGCCTAATTTGGCACAGCTAAATGCCTGACTCAATGTCCCAGAGTAAGCAGTAGAGCAGAGGAAGGAAAGAAAAGGGCAGAGTCAGTGCTCTAACCACTCTCCCTGATATTATCTAGGCATTTACACGCTTCTACAAGCAGCTGAACAGACTTAAGTGTCCTAAAATTCACACACTAACAGCACCGCAATACCCCCCGGAGGGCTTTCCAACTTCCACAATCCAAAGACCCTCCTCTTTGACAGAAGCCAATGCACAGGAGGGAGTCCCAAAAGAGGTTGCTGCTTGATAAAATGCACACCGGACTGACAAACCAAATCTGAGATATGATCCAAGAGCATCAAAATGGGAACCCTGTTATGGACTCCATTAATGCCCTACATATGAAATGCAAAAATCTAGAACTCTTGGTTCAGAGATAAAACCTTTTATTAGACCAATGGAGACATTGCAAAAAAAAATAAAAATCTTTTTCTGCAAGCTTTCAGGCTCGCATGCACTTCATCAGGCTCAGGGAAAGTTAAGGAGAGTGAAAAGTCCCCATATGTAGGAAATAAACTTCATTTTTGCACAGAGGAAGCTGAAGCTGGGAATCTGTTCCTCTGGGTCCATGAGAGTGTCTTTGTGGGGTTGCTCTTTGTTGTGCAGATCAAACAGGATTGCTTCCCTGTTGGGGTCAGATGGCTGGCAGGGAGGTATAAAAACCTTTCTTGTTGTTCAGCAATGAAGTTTCTAGTCCAAAATGAAATTACATATATAATGTCACCTGGCAATAGGGGCAAAGCACGTAAGATATAGTTTCAGAAGCAGTAGTTCAATCCCTGCTCTGAACTTATGCCAAAGTTTCACCACAGTCGTAAATTGGCACCAGATCACTCGGACTGCAGAGTCAAAGGCGGGTAGAGATGATGATGGCCCCATCACTCCCTTGCGTGCCATTGTCTAAGAAACTGGTGTGCCCTAACCATGCCAGCCCATCGGCTGTGAAGCTTCGTTAGTTCCTAGATTTTGTTTTCTCCAGTGTAGACACAAAGGTGGAGGAATCAGCAACTGGCAGCTCAGACATAGGGGTCCTTAGAACCAAGACTTCTGGGTTCCCAACTTCTACAACTCCACTGGCGCATTTGCAAATGGAGTAATAATAAGCAACAAGAGAAATAATACAGAGGCACAGGGGGATATTAAGGATTAATTAGGCAATATTTGCAGAAGGCTCTAACTATAAGCAGAAAAACCATTTTATTCATCAGATTACAATAGAAGAAACCCAGCTAATAATCCCCACACCAGGATTATTAGCTACTAATTTGATTAGTAGCTAACGATGCAATCAGAAAAGTTGGGACTTGTAACAATGAGGAAAGAGCCTTGGGCTGTAAGGAAAAGGAGTACAAGCCCAGTCTGAGGAATCTGCCTCCAAATGGTCCTGCTCACTGATCTTGTAACATTCCCTCTGTGGTTCGACCCAAGCTCTGATGTGTTTCTGCTCTTTGCACACAAAGCTGCTGGTGGATCACCAGAGAGAAGCAAATAGGTGACTTCAGAAAGAGCGAGGAAAGGTAAAAAGACCCCCGCACCACTGTGTCCTGCACTGTCATAGCAGGATATCCTACCCCACGCAGTGCTTTCCAAAACCTCACAAGAGGGAAGAGGTAGAGTCCCCCTGGAGTCCACTTGGGTCTCATCATTACCCATCTGCCTGATGCAGAAGGCAGTCAAACACTGAAAAAATGGGATACAGAAAGGACTCAGGTGCTGCCTAGTAGGGCTGTGCGAAATTTCACCGGCCATTTCATTCCATTACTGTTTCAACTAATTTTGAGGCCGAAACAGCAAAATCAGAATGAAACAAAGGTTGTTGAAATAGCCTCGAAACAAAACAAGGCTAGCCGAAATGTTTTGAAAGTTGAAATATTTCAACCATAGGCTGGGGATGGGAAGTCAGTTCAGCTGGGCTGACTACCCATCCCCAGCGCAAGATCCAGCAGGGGACGGGAAGTCAGCCCAGCTGTGTTGACTCCCCATCCCCCATCCCCAGTGCTAGATCACACAGGGGATGGGGCAGCAGCCCAGCTGGGCTGACTCCCACCCCTGACACAATCTAGCGCTGGGGATGGGACTCCTCATCCCCAGCGAAACTTCAAAACAGCCTCAAAACAGCCTTTCTTTTTCAATGGAACGGAACAGCTGTTTTGAATCGAAATGAAATTCGAAATGGAACGCTGTTCCGTCGAACCGTCGAAACTCAAGGCAAAACAAAACGGTGCCATTTCGCACAGCCCTACTGCCTAATGGGTAGCAATGTGAAGCCCTAGGGCAGAACGAGAGACAAGTCTGTGCACAGGAGCTGTCACAGAGTGGCCCGTGGATCAAACCCCATTTTGGAAGACAGCTTCTGGCCAGTTGAAGAAAACACTGGCTGCAGTTACCAACACGTTCTCCCTGTAGCACTGCTTGGTACACACTTAAGATAATTGAGCTGTCAAATGCAAGCCCTTGTCGCTTTAATTAAGAGAACAATGCGCCCATTCACACACAGATATACCAGGCCCAAAGCTAGGTAAAGCAAATTACAAAAACATTTGCTAGTTAGAGCAGAAACAAAAGGAGGAAGACACTGAATCCTAGGGAGGCAAAGGAGACCTCAATTCATATAAATAAATGCATAAATAGAGGCTTCTCCTGCATCTGCAGTGGCAAACAAACACTCTTTATTCCCTCTAGAAAATGAAGATTTATAAGGTAAGTCAATTGTTTGGAGCCTGCAAACTCTCCCGTAACCGTGCGATATTGCAAATTCAAGGAGCGAGAATTGCTGGCATGATTCTGCTGTCATGACTAGTGATTAAGACCACGATGCACCTGCTCCCAAACTGTAATAGACCAGGCCTCTCAAACCAAAGTTCTTGCCACAAGCCCAGTCATAACTCAATGTAATGAGTGCTAAGGAAGTCGATCTTATTCCCATAGCTGCGAGCTCGGGCTTCTTCAAAAATCCCACAGATAAGTGGGCCTGAACCAGCACATTCTGATATTGCAATGATAAATGCTCATCTCATGAAAATAAAATCTCAGCGGCGAGAGAGGGTTGGAGGAGGGGGAAGGGAGAGAGTATTGGAGTGGACAACAACCCACCAGGGACAGCGAGGGAGAAACTGTGGGATCTGACCCCGAAAGGATACAGTTCCCTTGGGGTGCTTGTACACGTGATGGTGGTTGAAGACCAGCTGAATCATTGACAGCGACAGGTTCTCATCACTCTGGTTTCCCACCCCAGACTCTGATAGGGAAAGGGAAGGATAGGGACATAGGTGGGGGTCGTGTTTGTTGGCTTCCATCCTGAGCCCTCTGACCAAGGAAAAAGGCTATAAAACAACCTTGGGTAAAGAGACAGGCTGCACACACTGGGACCTCGCAAGGGTCCCCGACTCCATGTTGGTCACTGAGACACCTTGTAAGCAGAACCAGACATGGGCATGGGCAAACTGAGCAGCTGCCCAGGGCCCGGACAGAACGGGGCCCCGAAACCGGTAAGTTGTCCAATTATTATTATCATTATCTCTGATGAAGGGGGACCCAATACTAAAAGTTTGCCCAGGGCCACCAGGAATCTAGGTATGGTGCTGCCTGTAAGGAGGTGTTCTCTGTACAACCCTCCCAAAGCACGTGTGGGTGTGTGTAGGTGTGCAGGTGGGTAGGGGTTCCTTCTCTCCTTCCTACCCTCCTTGTTCCCTCTGTGAATGTGCCTCTCTCTTGTCTCACATGAAAGGATTTTTGAAGAGGTGAGGAACCAGGGAGATCCTGCCTGTATTCAAAGGGAGCCATCAGTGGTCAGCAAACCCTATAGCTAGGCCAATGCATCCCCTTACCTACAACCAAGTGTGGGCTTTGTACAACTGTGACGGTATCACCAGGCTGCTCTGGTGCACTCTCACCAGGTCCTCCCTGGGTCACATCATGCTTCTGTTCACCGGGGCTGTGAGCTGCGGGTGCTCATCTTGTTCAACCCAAGTGAAGTCACTGCAGCCCCAGCATGCACCACAGGGCACCCACTTGAGATTGGAGCAGTGCTGCTCCAATCTCACAAGTT
This sequence comes from Alligator mississippiensis, assembly GCF_030867095.1. Lineage (NCBI taxonomy): Eukaryota > Metazoa > Chordata > Crocodylia > Alligatoridae > Alligator > Alligator mississippiensis. The sequence goes on from NC_081829.1 coordinate 97,353,200, forward strand.
CATTTCACACTCGATGGCAAGGGCACATGCCCTCCCAGCCCCCGTTACTGCAGGGAAGACCATTTGTTCAGCATTACTCTAGATGCCTTGTGGCTCTGCATGCAATAAGGCCACTTTAGTGCCATCATTCGACTCCATCCCAGCCTTGCTGCATCTTTCCGGGCTTGTTCCTGTGCAGTGATAAGCATCTCCTGTGATGCGCTGCTGAACGCCCTCCATTCCTCCTTAAGTTTAGGATTCCTGTCCCCCACTTAAACCCATCCAGAAGCTAAGCCTGGCTTTTCTTCTTTCCATTGGAGGACTTCTTGGATGACTCCGTCATAAAACGTGGGAGATTTCTCAGCCCTTTGTCGCAGATGCATGAGGCAGAACCTTTAACCAGGAAGACTTTTCCTCCAAATATTTTAGCTAAATAGATATCAACAAAAGATAACAGGGGTCTTGTCAGAATGCAAACCAGTTCTCCCTGCATTTCATCAGTTTTCACATCCTCGGTATGTTAATGTCATAAACCCACCAGATTGCCGGTTGCCCACAGAGTTTTTTAATGTAGACAAGTCCCAACTACCATTAAAAAAAAAAAAAAAACCAAGATCACATCCCTAAACAACATAGTCAAGAAGGTCACAACTTAAAAGATTTTGGCAAGCTCTTGTCCTTCCTTATCCCATGGATTTACATTTTTCTACTTAAATGTGCATGGCCTCCAAACTAAACTCTGCAATGGCTCCCCCCGAGCAATCAGCTCATGAAACCAAGGCAGTTATTTTTTTGGGGCTTAATGACAGCACCAATCATTGAAGATTTACAAGACTTGAAGATGACCTCCGTTGATATACTTCAATTTATACTGTGTAGTGGAGACCGGCAAGGCAAAACTGACTGTCACTGTGCATTAGTCATTATGATTCATAGTTCAAACTAAAGAAGATATGAGATGTCTAGGAGCATTAGGTTTTTGTTTTGTTCTGTGTGCTTTTTGTGGGGGGGAGGGGTTTGACAGCACAGATTATCCTCAGTATTTCTTCAGTGTGGATCTCTGCAAGGAGACTGGATGTCTCAGGAGACTAAAAATATAGGATACCGAGCTTTCTACTTCTAGGTCCTTGAGTCATAGCATAAGTCAGCAGTGACCAAAATGTGTTGTGCCTCGTACTCTTCAATGGTCTGTCTGGTCCAGTTTCCCTTAGGGAGTCACCCACATTGCAACTGGTACTGAGCAGAGAAGTATATGGAGTCAGTCTTAGAAATGGTCCATCTAGACCAGGGTTGAGCAGTACTGGTTACACCTGTCTTGTCCTAACCATCCTTGGGCAAAGAGAGGGCACAGCAATCAATGGTTTGCTTATCTGGTGCATATGAGGGTCCTTCAGCCATGAAATGCCTGAATGGTATCAGACCTACCAAGCTCCCCCATCAACAGGCCAGGCTATCCATGATCTCCTCTCCTTGAGAAGATTTTGTTTCCCCCTTTCTGAACAGTGTCTCTATGTCTGCTATGTGAGTCAGCACCCTTTTCAGAGGCTAGGAAGGCAGTGTTACCATTCACGTTGCCGGATCCTTTAAAAGGTTTTGGGGAAATGAATAGGACATGGCAATGATGGAAAAGATCGGGTGGGCTGATAATCCAAGTGAGTCGGTGGCAACACAGAGCAACAAACCCTTGGTTGAGGGCACCAAGGACCTAAGAACATACTCGGAGTTACAGAGACCTGGGATTGGTGGCAAGACTGCAAAATTCAAGGCTCTCCCCAGAAGCTGATGTGGGCATGGACCCAAAATCCAGAGCTGAACACCTTAGACCTGGGGAAAGTTTCTATTCTTCCATGAATCTGAATGATAGGACTTCCTTCGGGGCATAATGCATAGTGCAACTGGACTCGCGAGAGGCTTTTGCTGATGCTTAAGGGAGGTCGTGCGTGCAGTGTCCACCAGGTTTTGTTTAACGTGCTTTCCTTAATCTGCGTCAGGCCTGCAGGTGAAGAAGGATTCAAGCTAGGCCAAAAAGGAGGTGGCCATCCTCCTACTGCTGCAGTGAAGTGCTAGCTCCCCCTAAAAGTGTAATACTATCCACTCCACCGAGGGCTGTCCCGGGGGGGAGGGTGCAAATCGGGGTGACCGCCCCTGGGCCCCGCACTTTGGGAAACCCCACAAACAGTGCTGTACAGGCCCTGCCGCATCCAAAAGGCCCTGCACACCTCTAGGGACAGCTCTGACTCCACCTATACACCACTTTGGCCCAAGACAGGAGCTAAAGGAGAAGGCATTCTCTGCAGTTAATCACAGGCATGGACAGACAACATGTTTCCACTGGTATTAAAAAAGTAATAGACACATGATGCGGGCTCCTAAATGGACATGATGTAGAAGAATATGCAGTTTGGGTTTTACGGGCAAGTTTGAGAACCTAAAATCAAAGTTAAAAATGCACGCTACAAACATCACATCCTGAAACCCTCCGCTACCCCAGAAAGCTCTGCGTTTCTGAAAACCCATTTCACATGCCGAGGAAGCCAAACCACACGTATCGATTAAGTGACTTAGTCAAGGTCATACAGTGAGTCAGTGGGAGACCTAGAGGCAGGACCTCAGGTGTCCTGACTCTCCCTTCTGGGCTCTGCCATGAGATCATGTGGGGTTGGAGTAGACCAATGCTCTAACTTAGCTAAATCTTGCATTCAGAATTTGCTTCTGCAGCACTCGGTGTGCTAGCCATGCATTTGCATGAAAAGGATGAATAAAACACAGATGCATTATTATTATTTGCATTAAAATAATGCATAGAGGCCCCATCTGAGACCAGGACTATGTGGTAGGTGCTGTATGTACACAGGGAGAAACTGCTTTGGCCCTGGGGAACTATCTAAACCAATGGTCCCCAACCTTCTCAGGCCCATAGGCAACAATACTGAGCAAGTAACCCATTGTTAGCCACTGCTCTCCCTATCAACCTCAGTTTAAATTTCCAGTGCCCACAAGCAATATTGGAGGATGTTGGGGGTTGCTTCCTGCTTGCATGCTATGGGTTGGACACCACCTACTAAACAGTACAGCTAATGTATGCAGGAGGTAGCCAAGATTTGAAGCTCCTTTGAACTTGTGTTTGCAGGAGACTCACCAAACAAATTCACCAAAGAGCACATAAAATAATCAGAGGAGAAACCAGCACATGGCAGGAAATGTACCCCCAAGCAGAGACGTCTATGAGACAAAAGAGCCACTTATTTTCCTTCGGCTGCTCAGTGAGGAAGACTCTGCCGCCGAGAAAACCGATGAGTTTATAAAACCGAATTGATTTGACAGTAATGAGCGTGCAGAAGTATGATAAGAAAATCCAGAGGTTGGGACTGCAAGAGAGAGAGTGCACAGAGGCTGGTGACAAACAACAGGGAAAACGCCTGGTGCATAAGCAGCAGGAATAATTAAAAGACAAAAAAGGATCTGTGAAGGAGACAACAGGGCCTTGAAGAGGCAGCCAGGGAAATTTATGGATGTGGGAGATACGTGCTGCTAAATGAAACCATTGCCATGTCGCGTTGGAGAAGAGGATAGAGTGCATATGTTGAGGAAAGGCATAAATTTCCCAGAGGTGGAGGACGTGAACAGGAGGGATACAAGTCTGAGACTCACACCAGCATGCATATAAAAACCGATGCTTGGGACAAAACCACGGGTCTTGGCTCTTGACGCTTCTGCTCACCTCTGGGCAACCCAACCCGCAAAAGCAGTGCGCCTTGCTTCTAAGATAAGAGAGACCCCCTCTAATGGGGTGGGTAGTACCTTTTTCTTCTTCTTTTTGAAATATTCATGTCTTGGGCCAAATTGGGCAAATCAGTTCTCAGTTCTGTCATCTGAGCAGAGCTCAACATTCAAGCCTATATGGCACTATCACTGGCTAGCAAGTATCCTACCTCGCAGACTCTTCAACCTGGGGCTTCAGATGCTCTCAAATCCATGGCAGGCGTCCTACGTGCACACCCAGGAGGCCTTGGAGCTCAGATGCCCCTAGTCTCACTTGCCAAAAGCCTGAAGGAGCAAACTGAAGGGAAAGCCCAAGAGTAGTCCCCCCATCACTATAAATTGCATGGCCGACACCCTCACATTTGGAGGCATTTGTGGACTCTCGCCTATTGCACAAGGGTCAGGGCTTCACCCTCTAACTACACCAAACCATTTGAGGCCAAGAAAAGGGAATCTCCTCTGCCAGGCAAGTAAAACACGCGGGCTGAAAACCACCTGCTGGTATCTCCCCTGCCAGGCGGGTAGTATCATTTGGAAAGGAGAGGTTAATCCATTGGGAGAAGGGCTGAGAGCTGTTTATAGTGGGGGTTTTTGCAGATCAGGTGCAGATCCCTAGCACAGATGAGCCAAGCTACCCACGTGCATCTTTGTCTCCTGGAAACTACTCGAGACACCGGTGGTGCTGAAGATCACCCTCCCTCTTCTGGCCATTTGAACCCATGCATGCATGGCAGTGGCTGCACCTTCGGCACATCTTCACAGCAGGCAACACATCAGCTCATTCCCCATTACCCCCCCAAGGACCACGGGGTGGTAATGACTTCTATTCACAAAGGGCCAAGGGGACGTGGCCTCTGAACCACGGTCCTGGCGCTGAGCTCTTAGACTCTATTGCTAATACTACAGGATCTGCAATCAGCCACTTCACCGCAGCGCTAGGATGATTACTATTGAGAAATGAATGACTCTAGGTCATCATTACTCACTTCCTATTTATTTTGCCTTAAAGATCCGGTATATTTCTACTGCGTGCCATTCACAAGTGCTCCTATTTTTGAAGGCGTTCGGAGCTACGAGGAAGACAGCTTCCGCAATCTGCTTCTAGCCACTCGACTGACTTCAGCCCAGAGATGGCCGGATGATGACACAGTCAAGATAGCTGTTCCAGCGGATGCTTTATAATTGAATGCCCCTGCAGGAGAAAAGGCAGTTTGGATGGCAACCCTCTATTAATTAATCAGATATTAATTAGATTATTAATTAAAAACATTGTTCCTCCAAGGGCTTTCTTCCCTCCCCCCTTTTATTACAGTTTCTGAAAGTGCCTCTATAATGATTCCTTTAACTAATTTATCATTTGAATTGGAAATAGTCTGGAGCAAGGCAAGCGCTTGAAATGCGACTGTTGGATGAGAACGCGTGGAAGGGCCAATTAGGGCCTGTTGGACTGAAGGTACTAATCGCCAAAGTCCGGTGGAGTGAGGCTGATAAAAGAGATGAGGTTGTGACCATGGTCTGGCAGAACCAGCTGCAGAAATGAACTGAAGATGGGTGAGAGACACTGCAGTGCCCACCCCAGAGGACAGGTCTCTGCACATCTACCCTTGATCCTTGATCCTTCAAGGGTCAGGCTGACTTCTAGGCGTGTTCGACCCCCTTTGTTTCCACTGGTTTCAATATTATGGGGACAGGGACATTAGAGGTGTATTAGGTTAGGTTAGGTTAGGTTAGGTTAGGTTAGGTTAGGTTAGGTAGTATGGATGGATTTAGGGGCTGGCAGTATGGTTAAGCATTCATTCATTTGCTCATTCAAGATTCACACATTCACATCTGGGGAAACAAAGATGTGGCCAGACACCCGGTGTGATGCAGTACTCTCCATCTTTCTCTTCTTCAGCTCCCCGCCTGTACAATAAGAAGCTCTTCCTCTGCCCGTATTGTACAGTTAAGCTATTGGCTTTGGAGGACTGGGACTCTCCCCACCTACATTGCCAAATGGCATGATATGATCCAAGACATCCTTTCCAGTCCTATGCATCTCCCTGTCACGGTAACATTCAGGATTTCAGTAGCAGAACTGCTGTGCTGTGCTAACACTACTGATAACCAGGCCTGCAGGTGGTCTAAATTGCAATAATTCAGTTAGTGGTAAGATTGACACGGATGGGGCTGAGCTAATTTATACCCTCAGAGGTTCGATGTCATTGCCCCAACCTTTGTTAAGGGGGTTCATGGCCTTCTGTGAGTGCATTGAAAACCACATACACAGCTGCAGAAGTTCAGGCCAGCCTGCAAAAGTAGAGATAGATGCTAATGAGCACAGCTTTCTAGAAAGCAGAGAGATTTGGGGGCATGAGCAAACGGAGACCTCTCCATGCCTGCCTTGTGCTGAGCAGAGGGAAATATGCCAATTCCTCACATGCTTTCCCTGTAAAGCAAAACCTCTAGCTCATGACCTATCTCAATAATAAAACATACCCAAAATTGGCTGGAATCCTTCAAACTCACCAAATCCAATTACTGCTGAACTGCATGCATCTGTCTACGAGACCCTGGGATCGCAAGGGCCAGTGGTTCCCGAGCCCCGGTTAATTCAGCCTGAATTTTCCCCTGGTAAAGCCAACCCCATCATCTTTTGTGCAAAGCACTCAGAGACTTATCCAACACAAACGGTGCAGCCAGGAGAATAAACCTGCTGGAATTTTTTCAGACAGATGATCAATACGTGGGAATAGCTTGAAAAGTCAATCCGATTCAGGAGGGTCTCCAAGGACACAGCTGGATGAGTCTCATTGTAATGAAGGAATCACAAGAGAGGCTGGAGGATGTGCAATACTTGTCTCTGGTCATTAGAGAGGTTTCTCTGGTGCTAGGACAAGAACACATCATTAATGACCCCCAGTTCCTCCTTGAAAATGAAGACCCTCTCAAGGTAGCCATGGGGGACCAACAACCTGTCCTGGCTTCCAGACAGCCCCCCAACCTCAACCAGCAACTCTCCAGCAGCATCCTTCCTAACTCCTACTCTCACCAACCCACCAAGCCTTGGTAGAGACCCACATGCCAGCAGACCACATCATCATTGGACCCAGTAACATCTGAAGCTCACTACTAATATCATTTAGGCCGTCAGGGCTTACATTGCCGCTTTGCTGTCTACACCGGACAGTTGGAGAGTCCTGTACGTGAAAGGATGAACGGCCGACGATCTGACATCCGTTCCAGAAAAAGACACTTTCAGCCTCCCTGGACATTGCACGGCTGACCTCAGAGTAGCTGCTCTTCAACAACACAACTTTAAAAAGCGACTTGGAAGCGAAATTGCAGAAGGAGTCATCCACACGCTCCATTGTGTTAAGCACGATCTAAACAGAGACTACAGATTTTCATCCCATTACCTGGACTAGCCTTGTTTAAGCCTTTTGACTTCTTCAACCCACCTTTGCCTCTCTCAGCAGTGCCTCTCTCCCTTCCTCCCCCTTTTCCCTACCCTTTGTATTTAAAATGACGACTTTCTCTTTACAGCTCTTGCTCCTTGCAAGTCCATTCAGACCAAGTAAACTGCAGCTCACAAAAGCTTATGACTAAATTCGTTTATAAGCTGCCACCCTCCCCTGCCTTCTGCAATTCTTATCCCAACTCATACAGGGTCTCCATCAAGTCCTTGTGCACTTTTAAACTTCAATAACTTAGGTTGTGCACAAGGACTTGATGAAGACCCTGTATAACTGCAGGTGCGATTCCTACTCCACTGAAGAGCTCTACCAAACTCTGCAACAGGGGGCTTGCACGACCTGAAACCGGGCTTCTTCATGTAAGCATTTTTGCTCAATTAAGAACTGAATTATTGGATTAAAAAAAAATAGATCCCTATCAGATGCCCTTAGAAGCCTCTTCTCTTGCAAATATATTTTTACTCAATTAAGAACTACATTATTGGATTAAAAAAAAAAATAGAGCTTGTATCTCTACCAGATACCCTTAGAAGCCTCTTCTCTTCCAAATAAAACGCTATTTGCATCATTAAATGCCCTTTATACTCTCCTCCAGACAAATGGCATGGAAAATGTGCTGATGGTTACTGACCCAATATTTCCCCCATATTTAAAACAAGATTTAAACCTAAGAACCAAAGACGCCAGGATGCAGACAGACGGGCGGGCAGTGAGATTTTCTTGAATTTTCCCATTTGGGGAAATTAATAAAGCAGCCTTTTGGCCTAGAAACCTCTCCCAGGTACAAAACCACAACCAACGAGAGGCCATCGTGAGACTGATTCACTCTAATGAGATCTGAAGCTGGGAGGTGGTGTCAGACAGGCTACGCTCTTGTGCGAAGGATGAGATAGAGGACCTCATCGTTTGTGGTCTTGTTTGTTCTTTGAAGAAAGAAGAGGGAAATGGATCTTTCCATTAGTGGAAAATGTTAAGTACCGGGCTAATAGAAAAAAAAAAATTTTTTTTTGTTTTTTCTCTAACAACTTACAGCCTGTCCAGTAGCCTATAAGTGCATTTTTACTGCTTGCACAAAGAATAAAGGCCAACATCAAATAGAATTCCCTTATTTTTGCCTTCTAGTATTTTACATAGCTTTGTATTTTATTTATTTTTATGTACCGTCATATTTTATGACGATTTTGCTTGTGTTTAAATTAGCAGAACATATCATTTTATGGTATGCTTTTACTAATAATCACAGATCATGTTGCTTTATGATGATATCATCTAGAATTATACGGTCAATGCTACTGTATAATTTTAGTGAAAGCTGTAAATAAACTACTACCGCTGCTGCTGTTCCATTTAAGGTCTAACCCTAAGATCTAGACGGTCTCATCTTTAAAAAAGGACTCTACAGGGCAAGTGCTTGGAGCCAGAAGATTGCAGTCCATGATGCTAAGATGCAGCTCTCCTGCACCATGCGCAGCCTGCACGGTCAGTCCAGCCCCCCACGCCACGTACAGCACGTGCTGGTCATGGGACTTTCTCTGCAGGCAGCACCCAGGCTGGATGCGACCCTGCACCCAACACGGGCAGTCCAGGACAAGGCTGGTTTGCAGGGGCCAGAGCATGTTGCATGCAGCACACGGGCTGGACCCGGTGCCATGGATGCTGCTTGCAGCAGAGGGGGTCGTTCCCAATCCGGTCTGCAAACCAGCCCAACCACCCTCACTCAGTCCATAAGGCCACATGAGTATGACACCCCTGCCATACGTGATCTTAGACAACTCGCTTTATCCACCCCAATTCTCCACCTGTGAAATGGGCATAATACACTTTAGAAGCTGGTCTTGCAAAATATTTATGCATGGGCTTACATTTCAGCATATGAATTGTTCCAGGGAGGCCAACAGAACTACTCATCCCATTTGCACACTAAATTGTGGTCGTTAGGAATAATAGGGGAAATCCTCTAGCTTGCGTTATGCAGGAGAACAGACTTGATAACCATCCTTGCTTTGCCTCAAAACCTTTGATGCTTTCCATGGTCTGACCCTGTTTCAACCTGACCTGTTCAGACTAGGCACTTGTTTAACACTTAGCGCAATGGGGCTTCATACCCGCTTGGGACAAGCGGCTGCTGCAGAAACACTGATTAATCACTTGTTTCTGGCAGCTCGCTCAATGGATCCCCACATTTACATATCAGCACCTTTCTGGAAACGCGCCTTCAATTGTGTTTCGGTTCAGTGCGACTCGCAGCAGGCAGCCAACGCTGAAATCCCTCCAAAGAATTGATTTGATGCGAGAGAGAAGCAGCTTTTTCCATTTCCTCCGTGCAGCTCGATTCCTCAGGAGCAAACGAGAGCATGAGGCTGTGCAAAGCGTGCGGCTCCCATCCTGGAGGGCGCCGCGAGGACCCGGGAGGCAAAGGCAGCGGCAAAGGCCTTTGCTAATGATATGCACTACTAGCCTGCGATTAATTAGCAAGAGGTGGCATCTCATTGCTTCCCATTTCCTTCTCCTCTTTAGCTGCCTTCCCAGAAAGCATGAGGCGCGTTTGAATGTCGGCTTTAAAATGCACAGGAATGACTTTCCCCTCTTCTGCAGGCCAAGCATCAGCACGAGGCAAAGAGCCCTGCATCACGACTGGGGCTTAATTTCTCAGCATAAAAACTGGCCCATGAGTTTCTTCGCCCCGTACGGTTGACCAAGGAACAAGAGAGGACGAAACACAGACACAAAAGCAGGAGGGGAGAGAAGGACTCCTTCGCTGCGATAAGCCCAAGGTGGGCCTGAGACATGGGGCGGATGGGACCACCCCTCTCAGGAGATGCATTAGGGGCAGACGGTCCACAGAGAGGTCCAAGGGGTAAGGGCCAATGACTGAGGGTTTCCCTGGGTGGCCTTGCAAGGCGAAGGGCAATGACAGCTGTCCAGTGAATCAGTGCACAGAGCAGAGCTATTGGGCCATAAACCCCCCATGCAGGGGCGGAGAAGCAGGTGCGGCTCTTCCACAGAGGCAGTAATCATGGCTGTTTGGGTACTTAGGGCCCTGCCAACCTCCTGGAGCCAAGGTCCTTCAAGGCAGCAATCAGTCTGGTATACACCGGGTATACAAGGTCATCCCTTGATCTCAGGGGCCAGAGTGCAGACAGCACCTCCCTGAATTTGCAGGGCTCGCTGCGCCCAGGCCAGGTTTGCCCCACTGCCCTCGCAGGCACTTCTACCAAAGGAAAGCAGCCTTCAATGATAGTCAACGTAGCTTCCCCTGACAACATGGGGGCTGTGAGGGTATCACCTTGTGTCTTTACCTCCACGTGGAAAGAGCCCAAGGTCACCCTGGTCTGCTAAATGCCACCAGGTCATACTGCAGCCTCGAATTTGCTGCCTGCTGTCATGTCCCGAGTCCCTCCCTAGACTTGGGATCCTCTCCTCGAGAGCCGCAGTATCCCTTTGGCAGCCCATACCTCCCGAGGGAAGGTTTCTATTTCCTCCTGTAAATGCCGTGTGGCATGTCTTCAGGCTGCAACTCAGAGCTCTTGCTGCCTCACAGCTGTCCAGTGACTTCTGCGACATGAATCAGCCGGCTCATCCATGCTGCAGCGGCCAATGCTGCCACGCATCATCCCGAGAGCCTCTGCAGACAGGCTAGGGGCTGAATGGGAAACGAAAATTACCCCGTTGTCAACACACCCAGGAGCCGTGTCAAAGCACCAGCCAGGCTGAGGCATACTGGTGGCTAAGATTTAGCAAGAAGCTTGCACCCCTGATGCTGATTTGAGGTCTCTTTGCTGGAAGAATGGAGCACTTGCACATCTGGAGAGCCCTTGCACATCTGGGGCTGTCAGTGCAGCGACAGCATTTTGGCTTCGATTATTCACACCAAAAAAAAAAAAAAACCCCAAGCAGAGCACAAGTAGTTTTGCTGCCAGGGCAGGATTGTCTAAATCAGGAGCTGGAGGACTGTACGCCAGCGGAGAGCCCACCCCAGGGAAGCTGTCTACAGTCACGACGGGAAAACACAACCTATATCTGATGGTCACAGTCCTCCCTCCTCCTGTCACCTCTCCATATTTTGTCTCTGTCTTTCAGATTAGTAAAATATCAGGCTTCCCACCCCAAACCCAGGCTCCAAAATGCCCTCCCCAGAAATGCTTTATAAACAGATGCTTACTTCCCTGTGTGCAAGTCAGACACGCAGGGTCACCCGCACGTGAAAGAGCTATAATGGATGGTCAGTAAAACACGCACTAAGATCTACCAGCGGTACACACGCACCGCGAGGGACGGAAAGGGAAGCGATGTTGCAACCCGTACATACGTGTGCATCTATTACACAGCTGCTAAACTTCAAACAACGTGCTGGTAATAAGCTGGGCAGCCTGGTGCAATAACAGCTGCCTTTTTAAGCCAACATTAAATGCATGTTGGGGAGCGTTATCTGAGAGAGTTATTTCTTCTCTTGTACTTTACCGCATAAATGATGGTTGGTGACAGAGCAAATAAATAATGATGGGCTTTTGCTACAAGTCATTATTTTGCAGAGATTACACTTTAATAACTCGAGTGCAGGGAATATTTTCAAGAATTCAGTGGATTAATCTCTCTTCCTCACGGATGAGGGCGAACGATAAACATGTTGTTTTTGAAACCCCGTTGTGCCACCACTTATCGGTATCCCCGCAGCAGAGAGGGAAAAAAAATGGATCGCTGGAAATGGGATCTCAGCTGTAATGACACCATCAATAATTGCTGTCGCCAGCTAATATCTGTGTTGCCACCAAACAGGGAAGATAGAGAGGCAGAGCTCTCCGTAACGTGGCTCCCAGACAGTCCCCGGGTGTGATTTTTGTTGTGCACTCCTGAATGCAATCTGGCTATCTTGGTAATTAAGAGCCGTTTTGGCCTCGCAGGGAACTGTTTGGAGGGCCAGCCCAGCCGGACATCACAGGTGAACAGCAGCAAAGACAAAAGCCAGGACAGACAGAGAGGTTTTACCTTCAGAGTATTGCACTGGGTACCCAGGACAGCCCAGGCTGTTGCTGCTTCATGCACCGAATGGATTCGAGCTATTCCCAGCTCAGTGTCAAATGTCCCGAGGGTGCTTGGCCTTTACTGCAGCAAGCCTCTACTTTAAAACACCACTGCTCATCTAAGACCTCGCCACTGCAATGTGGATATTGTTAGCACACTATATGCGAAGAGGTCCCTGCGAAAAGCAACTGCTCCGTGCCACTGCACGTCTCCTCGGTACTGACCCGACTGGCACCGAGGACACGCGGGAGTCGTAGCCTCTGCAATACAGCTGCAAGCTGCCTGACAGTCCTGGTGAATCCAGCAGCTGGAAGGACCTGACTCTATATGAACCAAGTTTAATTGCTCGGGATTTTCCGTTTGCTGTATTAAAAGCCAAAGTAGCGCAACCCCAGCAGCAAGCCAGGCACCTAGCAGATGTGTCCGAAGTCAAAGGCCCCTCCCGTAAAATCTTACAAGCAAAATAAATCCTGCCCTGCTGTGTTCAGTGGGAGCTCAGCCAGAGTCCTGCCCCTAAGAGTCAACACGGATGTAAAACCCAGAGGGTTTAGTGAATGCCTCTCCCTTGGCCCCTCAAAGAGACAAAAAGTCTTAATGTAGAATGCCCTGCTATTTGCACGGGGGTGTTGCCAAAAGCCCCCGATGCAGATTGGCATCCTGTGATCCCAGGCCCTATACAGATGCATAGTAAGAGGCAGTCCTTACCTTGAAGATTTAATAGGCAAAAGGTGGAGAAAATGATCCCCATTTTATCAAGAGGGAATGGAAGAAGAGAGTTCAAGGGCATGTCTACACCGCCTCCATCCTACATCTGCAACTGTGAACCCCCACTTACTTCCGCTCGGCACGCACTGGATCCTAGAAATGAGGAGTGTGGTTACCTTAGAGCAATGGGCACATTTGAGAGACAGTCTAAGAGCATCTCCGGGTACATACAGAGAGCCCTGGAAGGCCTCATTGCTTGGTGCCTGGGATTTGGCGTGCGAAGCATGAACGCGGCTCGCAGGGCGCAGCACGGAGGCATTAGAGACGAGCCCTAAAGGTACGCCTGCACTGCAGCAGCAGCGTGTCCCAGGCAGGATGATCCTAAGCACAGTTTGCCTGCCCGCTCCCACTTGGACCAGGGTGTACGACAAACCCCCAGGGTCATATAGAGAGTCTATAGGGCAAAGGTGCAAAATGACTCAGTGCCAACCTCACCCCTCCTCTCTGGAAACCAGCATCAGGGAATAGTTGTCCACACCCAGCACAGCTCTCCGCCGTCCACATCCAGACCTTGTGATTCACTGGGGCCCACAAAAGGTTTCCAAGCAGCAGGTTCCTGTTTGGAAATAGCTGCTCTTCCCAACAACCCTCCATCCACAAGAGAGCGAGGCACCCGCACAAGGGTCTTTGTTCCACTCTTAAATGAATGGTGCCTGGCTTCCCACCGTGGAGCAGAAACAAAAAAAGCTGCTAATACAGTTGGAATTTCTTGCCTGACAGCTGCAAAACTGTTTTACTATTTCATAATATCAATGCATTAGAAACAACTCGGGATAACTGACAACCAAATCATTCACTAAGACAGAGGAAAGGGTGTGAATAATTCTCCTTTAACACCTCCAAGTTTCCAGGATTCAAATGTTTGAAAGTTAAATCCCCTCTCATGCAAGCCAGTTGTGCATCTTAATCTCTGTACGGTGCTTTCCGACGCTTTCAGGGAAGGAGCGGGGTGTAAGTGAGACGTTACATTTCCTAAACACCAGCCTTCACTCCAGCATCACCTCCCGGTTCTTGCTCAAATACACTATTTAATCCTAGAGATCAATACTACTGAGAAAAAGCTAGACAAGCACTTGGCAAATGGTGACATTGCTTCTTGTGGGTGGACCACAGGCATTTCCTTCTCTTCTCTTTTACTCTGAGCCAGGGACCGGGGCTCAGCTCCTTAAATGTGCCACACTGGAGTCACCCAAAACCATGCCCCCATCCAACTGGAGACTCAACTGTGCTTCCATGAACTTTCCCCACAGGCCAGAGTCTCCTTCCCATACACACAGGCCAGGGATTGACCTTTATAATGTCCCTATTGTGCATAGATCCCAGCTCAGCATCACCTACCCAAATGGACCTCAGACCGCCCCACACCTGGCACCAAAAAAAGAGCATTACTGAACTATTCGGTGAAAGACCACTCATCCGTGGAAAAGGGACCGGAGGCTGATCTACAAGCTAAGAGATCAGGTGAGTGCAAGAATCTTAAGAAAGTTTTTCTCAGTTGCAAAAGTTGTGCTCCGATCCCTGTAACCATGTCGTGCTAGATTTAAAAAGCCTTACCTCTCTCATTCTAGTAGTTTGGTAGCCGTGTCTTGGTTTTGGTTCATTTTAATACATCTCACTTATATCCCCTCCTCTCCTGAAAGGGTCTGAAAGCACCTCACAGAGATTAAGATGCACGACTGGTGTCCAAAAGAGGAAACCATTATTATATGCATTTCAGGAATGGAGAGAGCGAGGCACAGAACATTTTCATGACTCGCCCGAAATCAAGAGCCTGGCCGATCTGGGAACAAATCTGAGAGTCCCAATTCCTACTGCTCTGCTTTACGCAATCATCGGCAGCATCTCCCTACACAGACGCTTTGACATTGCTTCCTAGTGTTGGCTGAAACCTCAGAGCACCGTAGGATGAGCAACCCTTCCCTGGCACTATGATCTGAGTTCCTCCATGAGTCTTTGCCTTGGTGAACTGAGATTCAAAGTGTCTAGTGTATCACTAAACACCGCCATCATTGTCACTGGTTCCAGGACTGGCACATTGTCCCCGCTATTCAAAGCAAACCCAGCAACAGCAAGGACCCTCTGTCCATAATTCTGCATTGAGCAGCATAAGACAGTCTAGTCCTACCACTCATTCAGGAAAGCAGCCTAGATAAGCGCAATAGTTTCATCCATATTAATACAAGGCCTTTGCCTTGCGCCCATACACAGCAAAGCTTCCTGCACGGTGTTATCCTCACTATGGCACTGAATAGTTAATGCAAATCAACCGTCAAGCAGTATTTGTATTACAATAATAACTTGGAAGAACTTGTTTAATATCAGAAGACTTAGTGGAGCAGATGAATAGCTCCAGCATGATATCCATGGGATAGAAATTCAATTAAAAACTGCAAGTGGCACAGGAGTGGTAGTTATTGTTCAACATGTATCACGGGGCCTTTGCTGAAATACAGCTATTAGCTGCCCTGGTTGAGAAATCCTGTTTTCCTTTATGGCAATCTGTTAGCTTGTATAAAGTTAAATTAATAAAAACACAGAGCTGCTCTCGTGCTAAGAGAACATAATGAAGCCGAGGGCTAGTTGCGTATTTTATAATTATGGATTAAGTGCGTTATGCCAAGAAAATTAAAGAGATGCCACAATTATCATAAAAATGAAGGATCGCTCCTCTCTAAATGCTCCTGGTGTGACTACAGCTTGCCAAGTGCAGCACCTGGCTGGCCCCTCTCGGGCTTGTGCACAGCGGGCTCGTTTACACAAGACACTTTACTGAGCAGCAAATTGAGCTGGAGTATATTCAGTCGCATTAACTGCACATGTAGACGCACCCACTGATTCCTAAAAGCCAGCACTAAATGCAGATGTACTGACACAAAGAGGAGGGAGAGGTGATGATTGCTGCTGTCCTCTCAGGGAGGTTGGTGCTTCCTGAAAAATAGGCAGTGCTGGCTATGGCGCCGAACAGGCCTGAGTGGTTGGAGTTGGGTGGGAAACGATTTTCCCATCCTAGAAAAAGTTTTGAAGTTTCCGTTCCACACTGGGACAGTACTTTTACGTGTAGCAAATGGAGAGAGAGAAAGAGATGGACACAAGTCTAGGATACCCAGCAGGCTGGTGAATGGGAACACCGTGAGTGATCAACCATAGCTTCTTAATTGAGGTGAAGCCTCCATGGTCCTCATTCGCTCCAGGCCTCTCTCCTCTCTTCCACATTAACTCACCTGCCCCACCTTGGTCACTGAGCAGCCGTGTCGCTGGGTAAAGGCCTTGCACCGAGGGCTGAAGTACATCTAACGGATGGGCAAGGCTCTGAGGGTCTTCTTGGAAACGTGGCCTCTCCTCTCATGCCTTATAACATCTTTGGTCCACTGTCAGGCCTCCTGGGCCCTGGCCTACAGCTCAGCCCACTCAAGTTTCCACTGGGTTCCTCCCAGCACCAGCCTGCATATTGCCTTTCTGCTGGGTTTTCACCAGCCCAGGCCTTTCTCCAAGCCCAGTCCATCTTAGCAAGGTTTCCTCAGGCTTACTCCTAGTTAAGGCACTCTAGGTCCACGTCTAGTCTTCCTTTCAGTGCTGGAGTCCTTTCCGTATATCCCCAGCTGGGCGTTTCTCCCGGTCTGAGCGATCCCTCTTAAAAGACCCTTCCCCTTTTTCCCTTCATTTTTTAAATCAGGAGCAAAAAGTGACCCATTACGGGTGCTCACCTGGGAAGGGGGGATGCTCACCTGGGAAGGGGGGTGCCCAGGTTTAAGCTCCCATGGACATTTAATCAGTCCTACAACATGGAACAGCCCCAATAGGACAGATAGAGAAAGCCCTACTCGAAAATAGCCACTAGCCTGGTAAACGGGGAACTCCGCTGCAATGGAGGAGCCTTGCAAAGCATGGGATAAAACACAGGGTGCACGTCTTAACCACCAGGCAATTCTGAGTTAGGTTTCCCTCTTCTACCCTACCTACACACAATGGAGTTACACCATGCTTACATCCAGCACTGCATCAGGAGTGATGTTTGTGCATGACCCTCATGCTACTATCTGTGACCCATAACCCCTGTGCTGCCATCCATCTGTGTTCTCCAGACACCCCTAGCAAAGGAGGCTAGTACGGGCACAGGATGGCTTAGCAAGCCGAGCATTGGAGTGGGACTCAAAAGACCTGGGGTCTACTCCCTGCTCTGCCCTGGGTCTGCTGGGTGACCTAGGACAAGTGATTCCCAGTCCTGTACCTCAATTTCCCCCATCTGTAAAATGGGGATATCAAGATGGTCACCCTCATTAAAGTGCTTGAGGCTACAGATGCAAAGTGCTATATAAGAACAAGATACCACCACCAACAGAGGAGGGAATAAGACAGCAAAAAGATCCAGCAACATGGAGGCAGAAGGACTGATGGCAAAACAATAAATCAGTTGAATTCGGCAAGCCCACAGAAGAAATGCTGCCCCTGGGAAAGCTCTGTATGGCATGCAGAGGTGAATGCCTGCCTTCCCGTTTGCAGCAGAAACAAAATAGCCTTCTCCCCTAGGCTCTGCCATTTACCGCTCTCTCCCTCCGAGGGCACCTGCCAGTCCCATCACCGCAGGGGTCAGGGAAGACAGTGTCGGACACACGCTGCCTCTCTGCTGCAGACATCACTACCCAGGTCCAGGTGACAGAAAACAGAAGTCCCCGTGGCAGGAAACATCGCCACGTTTGGTACCAGTGTGAGCAGCCATGGCATTAAAGCTCCCCGGAGACTGAACCGCTCCCAGAGCTGACAAAGGGGAAGCACGTGGGCAGGGCTTTGGGTGGGGAGCTGTCATGGCTGCTGCCACCGCTCTCCTTGCTAGGCTTGCAGGACGGCTAATCCAGCCCCCTCCACTATCACTGCACATTTATACCCACTGGAGAGGGAGGGGAAATAAATCCTTTCATCTCCTCCTCAAAGAGAGCAAAGGCTTTTAGGGAAGCACGTGCCCTGGGATTCCCCCCAGCCAAAACTGCCGGCCCCTGACGCCTGCTAGACACGGATCCCAGTGTGCCCGATTGCAAAGCGCACACAACCATGCTGACAAAAGTCCCGTTCTGAGCCCTGATCTGCCTGGCCTGTTCTCAGACGACGTCACTTTAATGTCCATGAACCCATGTCCTAGCCTTCCTACCTGGCCAAGCGGGGATAGGGAGAAGTCTTGCAAGGGACTCAGTCTGGATTAAAAAAGACCTGACATCAGCCCCTTCTCAACTCTTGAGCAGAATTGATTTTAACCATAACCGGATGGAGAATGTCTTGCATTCAAAAGCTTGTCTAACTCTCTCCCAGCTAAGCAGCTGGTCCAATAAAAGATGCCTCTTGCATTTAACCAGAACCACATTTTCCTAGCCTGAAAGTCTTTGAACCCCCATGAAGTCAGAGCAATACCTCCCCCAGGCAGACTTCCACTGAAGTCCGTAGGGTCTGGGACAGACATTGCATAAACCGGTTTGACCCAAATCAGTTAACATTCAATTGGGTTTATCTTAAACCAGTTTCGGCCACTTTGAAACTGCTTTACGTGCCCTGAATTTACGCTCTGATACAGGTTTAAACCAGTTTCTGATCACTTCAACCGGTTTGTCAATAATGTCTGTCCCTAGCCAAAAAGGCTTGTCTGAGTAGGGAACGCAGAAGAGTCTCAGGATTTCACCCCTTCAGCAGAAAAGCTGTTTACGGGAGATTTACAGCTTTGTTTTGCAGACTCCAAAGGCTTGGAGCAGCATCTAAACATTTGAGTGGTGGCCACATCTATGGTCCCCTTACAAGGGCATCTGAATACTTCTCTCCTTTGAGGTAAGGGATGTCATATGCAAAGTGAAAAGATGAGCAATGTGTTAGACAGCCCCCTAACAAGTGATGATGCTGGATTTGAGATACCTGCTCCATCTGCTCGTGGAAGCTAAGCAGTCCTGGGCCAGGTGGGTACATGGGCAGGACCCCCAGACACTGTAGATACAAATCAAGGCAAGGGATTGTGGGTAAATACCTGAGGTCCTGGGCCTGGCGGGTACAAGAGCAGGGCCCCCAGACACTGTAGATACAAGCCAAGGCAAGGGGTTGTGGGTAAATACCCGAGGCCAGATTCTATTTCACTGACGAAGTCTGTATGTGGATGTATTGTGGGTGAAGTTACATGTCACACTTGGACTGTGCAAAATCTATGCAATGTAAAGTAGTATTAAAGCTAGAACGTGCTGCGAACAGTCGGGGGAGTGGGGGGAAACAGTGCATCCTGGGATGCTGGAGGACTGCAAATTGCTTGTTTTTTCCTCCAGGAGCAGGCTGAAGTTAACCTAACACGAGTAGGTAGCATGGCCCAGAGTTAACTCTTGCCTGAAGTGTCTACTCAGACAGCACTTATCGCGAGTTAACGAGCTTAACGTGCTGACACTCGCATATTAAGTGCTCTTAGTATGGGCGAAGTGTAACATGTTACTTCACCCTTCAGCACTTCACTGCAATTCTAGTCCAACCTGCTGAAGCCCCCAAAAAACAGCTACTTCAAATGGTGGGTGGGCCCTTCTCCTCCTCGCTGTTTTTTGGTGTCTTGAGTCTTCAGGGTCAGATGACGGTACATTACAAAAGTAGATGCGTTAATGGATTTTCAAGAGTGAAACAGGCTGCACTCAAACACCTAAATCCACCTGGATGCACAATAGGTGGAGCAGAATCTGGCCCTTGGTGGACACTTCACCAGAGAAACCGAATACGCAGCAACACCTCTTTTGACCCTACTCTGGCTGCTGAGCCGACAGACGGGAATCGAAGGGTGAAGATAACTACAATCACCATTTTACACATGAGGGATCAGCAGACCTCATGTCTTGCTGGCACTCGCACCACTTGAACACCTTAAGCCTCCCTGATCATCTTACTTATACCAGGACACAATCAGAGTGACGCATCTGAGGCTGCAAACAGAGGTCTCCCTTGTCCCACCATAACAATTTTTACGGTAGTAAAATTGCAAGTAAATGGACATCCCTGCCACCTTGTTGCACCCCAACTGCCCAAAAATATTTGGCCAACCAAACCTAGTTACCATGTATCTGTGTGCTTATTGCATGTCCCAAGATACCCTGGGGTGCATGTTTCATGGCTTGGGACAGCAGCATGAAACATGTACCTCAGAAATTCCCTGAAAGCAGGAAAATCCCCAAAGGGATACTACCAATGCCGAACCTGGTGCCTTGCCCTATCAGCACAGCTACTCGTATCAGCCTGCTACCCCGTGGGATGGCCATGGCTGGCCTGAAGCCTCCAGTAGAGCTTAAGCCACTGGAATGGCCAGATGGGGTCAACTGACCCTCCACTTCCCCCATATAAACCCCTGAACCAGAACAGGAAGTGTCTGAGCATCAAAGCCGACCTTTGCTGAGCCCCAGATCTTCGACCCAGCTTGCTCCTCAAATTCACTGCCCTTGATCTTCTGCCTTCTGGACTTGGCTCGCTCCTAGAGCAACTAGCAAGCTCCTGGAGAAGATTTAAGCCAATCCAAGCCTGCCGTGGTACGACGCTCTCTTAAATCCACCTGCTGCACGTCTACCATCACGGCACCCACTGCGGTCCAGACTGCCACACCAGGACCGCACGGTGGAAACCCTCCGGCGTGAGGAATGGAGGTCGATATCACCACCAAACAAGTTCCTTATCACAGATCCGACAGCCTGCAACCTGCCACGCCGTCAGCGGGCCTTGCTGAATAGGTTCCAGACGGGGCAAGGTTTGGGCATGGGCAACCTCCACCATCGGGGTCTTTGTGACAACCCAGACTGCAGCAGTGGCGAAACACATACCAGGTTGCATATTGACGATGACTGTCCAGGGGTGAACTACAGGAACTGCACATGGCCATTGAGGATGCTGTCACATGGCTCAGCAATTATGCACATGCTGACTGACTGACTGACTGACTCCTAGACCCCGCTCTTGGATTGACCTACTGGCCTCCTGACTTGGTTCGACTTCAGATTCTGCTCACCCATCATGACCCTGGTCAGCACCTTGATCCCTAAGCGGCCCCTGCCCTAGCTGCCCATGTCCACAGTAGCAGCAGCAGGGGTGTAACCCTGCAGGACAACGGCCCTGGCATATCGGTTTCTGCTGATCTGTTAAATCAGCAGTGCTGGGAGATATCCCGGCTCAGCTGATGCCACAACCCAGTGCTCCCACCTCTCCGTCTGTCCCCTGCTAGATTTCTATCACCCCAGGTAATTGCTGAGAGTTTCTCAGATCTCAGTATCCCCCCCATCCCTGAATAAGCCTTAATTGCCAGCATCGCGCTGAACCCTGAGGTCCGTGGTAAATACTATGATGCCGATGCCAGGAGACCAGACTGCTAATGATCCTTGTTGGATGCAAGAGAGTCACTTTTTGCTTATTTCCTTTTTAATTTCTGTCAAACAGCCAAGGAGCAGAGGAAATGTCAGCATCTCTGGGGTAATCTTCAAACCACCGACAGTCAGAATGTCTGCTGGTTATTTATTAGCGCCTCGGCTGAAGATGTTGGGTCATACAGAAGATGTTGGATCTGTTTGTTTCCCTTAAAAATAAATGAATTAAATAGAGCCGGGGCCAGAAACCTCTGACACACCTGCCTGGGCGTGGCACGCAAGGCCGCTTTGCTTGGCACGCCACAGCCAGCCTGGGCTCCAGACAGCTGCCACAGGTCACGGAGCCTGGGCTGTTTGCAGACAGCGGCTGGGAGGCTGCAAGCCCTGCTGCAAGAAGCCCAGGCTCTGTGGCTGGCAGCAGCTGCCCAGAGCTCGGGCTAGCTGCAATTTGGAGGCTGCCAACAATTGCACTTGGCTCTGGAGC
Source organism: Alligator mississippiensis (assembly GCF_030867095.1). Taxonomy (NCBI): domain Eukaryota; kingdom Metazoa; phylum Chordata; order Crocodylia; family Alligatoridae; genus Alligator; species Alligator mississippiensis. The sequence continues at coordinate 97,375,015 of NC_081829.1, forward strand.
TCCAGTGGCAACTGCAGGCACGCCTCAGGGTGCAGGGTGGAGACAGGGCCGAGGCAGGGCAACCCCAGCCCCTCCCCTGCCATCCACCCAGGGGCATGCATGCAGCCTAGGATGACCGCTGACACAGCCCCAGAATACAGGCCCTTGTTGAGGGGCGGGACCACCAGCCCCCTTGGCCAATCAGCAGTGAGGGGCAGGGCCACCTTCACCTCGGCCAATCAGCAGCAAGGGGTGGGCCCTCTCGTCCCCTTGGCCAATCAGCAGTGAAGGGCGGGGTCACCATAAAGACTAGGAAAATGGCACTAGCGCCGACCAGTCCCTGGAACCCTTTACCTCCCTCCCTCCCCGGCTGGCTCGTAACCCTGCTCCTCCTGGCTGTGCACCGCCCTACCTTTAAGCACAGCCAATAGAATCACGAGAACAAATTATTGAGATGCATTTCCACCAATGAACTGAAAAACAGGACTTCTGGCAGTCCAGTCCCCATTGGGGACAAAGGGTTTAAAAGCAGGATGGTAAAACAGGACCAATGGCCACCCTAGTGCAGTCACTGTCAGCAACGAGGATCGGGCCCCTCACAGTCTGCCCCCGGCACACCAGGTCAAGGCTTGGGTTAGGGCTGGGATGCTTGTGTAACTCTGGCCAAAAATGATGCCGACCCCTGAAATAGAGCATGCTGGGTTGGTTATAGTAGAACCTGAACCCCATTTTCTCCTGGATACAATTCTACACGGGAGGCAGCAATGGTCAAGACTACAGCTCTAGCCCAGAGGGGAGCAGATGAGCACGTAATGGGAACAGCCAGGCTGCACTTCATACATTATTACAGAAGCAAGTTATGGGTTTGACAGGTCTGCAGTTGTCTGGGTTTCTTGGAGGTAGGTGGAGTATCATCCACTTTTTCACAAGACTTTAGGTGAAAACAGAGGAACTCCTGCTCCTGTCCACAGGACACACTTGTCTTAGGCACATAATGTATACAGCCTCCGTTAACTATGTGCTTCACCACTGCTTAGTGCATTTATCCCAACATCGCTCCCATGAGATATAGCAGTGCTGTCATCCCCTTTTTATGGAGAAGGAGCTGGGGTGCAGAGAGCTGAAGTGACTTGCACATGTCAGCCAGGAAGTCTGTGGCAGGGCAGGGCATTGAAACCAGCCCAAGTCACTGAACCCGTGGTCATCACCTGCCTTTTCTGCAAGGGGCCACTGCAGGTTGCCTGGGCTTCTGTACCCCCTTCAGGCAAGAGACTAGTGATCCACAAGGGATCCTTTGGCATCAAGAATAAGTTGCTTAGGAAGGTGGAGCTGGGACAGGTGGACATGGCCAGTCACAAGGCCTCACAGACATGATGGCCAGCACATCTCCAGTTCATGTAATGCTTCCTGCAGCTCTCCAAAGCTCCAGGGAAGCTTCTACCTCTACTCCGATCCCAGACCTCTCCAGCCCTTCTACTGCAGCTGTGTTCAGGGACTCCAGACTGAAACTAAAGGGATCAGGTGAGATGGGTCCTAGTCATGACTCTATGGACCCATTGAGTTGGCAAAGCATGAGCAATGGCATTGCAAGGCTCTCTGACTCCATCTCCTCATTCTGCTTTTGCTCTATTCTGGATGGCAACACTCCATATACCAGGGGTGTGGGCAAAAGTGTGGCCTGCGGCCCGAACGTAGCCTGCCAGGCCATTCTATCTGGCCTACGGGGATCCTAAAAAATTTAGAAAATTAATATTTATCTTCCCCTGGCCGCCTGTCATGCGGCCCTCGATGGCTTGCCAAAACTCAGTAAGTGGCCCTCCATCTGAAATAATTGCCCACCCCTGCCCTACACAGTGTCTATGGCCCATTCAACCTTCAGCCTCTCTATAGGACCTGCCACCACTGGTGGGACTGGCAAGACGTTCCCTCCAAGATAAAGATAACGTGGCCTCTGAAAGCCCAGCCTTGCCAGTGGCAGCAGCTTTCAGTGGCCTTAACTGCAGCAGAGCTAGCTCTTCGGAGCCCACCCTTCCAAAGTTGCACTGTGCTGTCACTAATAACGTATCAACAATCTCTTCCCCTATGCATAAGACGTGAGAAACAATTTCCTACCTCATGTCCAGCAAAGTTCACCATTAGATCTACACCTACCCTTCCCCTCCACAGCCCAGAAGGCATGAATTTTTAATCTCCTCTCATTGCTCTTTTCTCAACGCATTTGTTGTTGCCGGGTGTGTGAGCGAGTCAGTTTATAAATTGCTTTCTGCAAATGGAATATCAGCCCTCGCAGCCATAACCTTTCATGGATGGCAAAGAACCATGGTTCAGTGGCACAGCACAATTTTCTCCCCGACACAAGTTGGGTGTGTTGTGCCTCTCAGGATCAAAATTAAAATCTCCTCCTCCCACGCTGGCAATACAGTGTGATGGTCAGTCCCCTGGCCAGCCCCTCTGATCAGAGCAAAGCTCTAGGGCTAAACATATCCATCCCTATTGCTTCACCTATGCTTCCCCCAGGCCAGGCACAGAGAGGGGACACAACAAGTAACACATAACATGCCATGGATAGCGTTCATACACAGTGCCTATACAGGGAAACGAGCTGCAGTAAGGAAATGAGCTAATTATTTTTGGAACCACTTGTGCTTTTAGATTTTAATTACTGCTTTGCTTTCTATTCTTGTGGCATTTTTCTTTTTTTTTTCCTAAGCAACTAAAGATATCCAGCCTGAAAAGCGGTTCACATTATGCCTGGGCCTTGTGAAAATGCATGAGGAGGTAGAATTGCAGGGCCTTCTAGCTCAGAGGATGGTCACACGACCAGCTAGCTGCGCATCTCCAGCACAAGGACTTTGGGGCTTCCCAGACAGGTGTGAGGGGGGCACAAGGCTGCCTGCCTGCCTATCTGTGCAAGTCGGCAGGGTTGACCCCATCTTGCTGGGAAGATAGGACCCACTTGATGAGAGCAGTCTATAGGGAGATCCCTACAGAAGCGTCAATGGTTAATAGATCTCATGCCACTCAATGATACTCAAAGACATGTAGCACAGTTCAGAGGTTTTGGGGAACCTACAAAATGGTGGGAGCTGTGCACTGCAAATGGACTCTGTATGCAGCTGTGAAGGAGCTCTAGGCCCTGCCTGCTGGGAGTTGTGGTCCCTACACTGTCCTCTTGCTCCCAGAGGTATCGCACCTGGCTAGAGCTCTCGCTGGAGCACCACAACAATTTAACCCTCAGCTTTTCCACTTCAGCTTTTCAGGTGTTAAAAGAAGACAGGGAAGAGCAATTCATCATTGCCTAAGAGCTTTGAAGCATCACTGAATAAAAGGCTGAGCTGTACCAAAGGATCAGAGGGAAAAGAGCAGGGAAGAGATGCAGGTGCAAATCAACCCACGTCCTGGGACCTTGTCTCTCTCTTGCTAATGTTCTCCCACTTCTGCTGTAGCCTTGGGGCTGGAGTCAGTGTGAGCGCTAGTACAGCCTGCCCCTTGGCATTTCCACCTGTGCTGTTTAACCCTGCTCAGTGGCGACGGGAATCAAGAATGAAGGCGCAACCATTCGAGACATCCTCTCTAGTCCCCAACTGCTCCCGCCCTCACAGCCATCCACACCAACTCAACTCATCCTACAAAGACAAAAAGAAACCTTTGCTGTGTTTCTATCACATGCTCGCTTCCTCTTCAATCCGCAAACATTGATAGAAAGGATTAAAGAAAGGACTGCTAAAATAAAATGGATCTAGGATTCAAAACCAATTACCAAAGCATAATCTTGCTCAGATGGGCATGCTAAGAATAATTACTATCCACAAGATGAATGCCTGTTCTAGACACATTACAGAAGCCTGCATAATTAAATATAGCAACCGATCCTCATTTATCTCCTAAGCAATTCACATTTAAAGGTTCACCTGCACGGGTTGGCAAGACGCAGCATTTGTGCAAAGCCACATGGGAGTTTTACAGCAGCACAAAGTTTGGGAAGCAGCAGAAAATAATCAACCTCTTGTTGGCAAAAAGAAAAAATAGAGATCACAACACTGTTCCAGCACCTTGTTTTTCTTTATTAGAATATCATTCTTGAGAAAGGCAAAACGAGGCTCCGGTGGCAGGTTACACTTGGATTATTACAACGATCCAAATAAGGATTACTTCTAGGAAGAAACTAACTGACGCAAAGACAAGACAAGCCACCATGGCATTTACTGGCTCCAGTGCCCAAAGTCTGGACAACAACAGTGACTACAGACAAACACATGGACTGCCACTTGCTGTACATCAGTGGTCCCTATTCATACTCCACAGTCTTTTCTTTACAAAGGCAGATCTAGGATTTTGAAATGGTGGGTGCAGATGGTGCGACTTATCATCACAAATAACACAATGCCCAGTTTTATCCAGTTTAGTGGTTTGTGGTTGAGGCTGTAGGGGAGGAGGCCTCATTAGCGCCTTGCAACACAGTCATAAAAGGCCAAATCAAAAGATGCCGTTTCATTTGTCCAGTAGTCATGAGAATTAAATGCACATCTTTTTTCAGATTCATAAAACAAAATCTAGCCTCCTTGAGCATCTTGACAGTGCATCCAATGCTTCACTGAACATTATTTCCACACCTGAGTTAATGTTTCTAGCTAGAGTTAAAAACAGCTTGCAGGGCTGTGAAGTAGGAGCTGCATTTCTAGGGTCAACTCCCAGACAGCAGAATTGCAGAAGAAAGCATGGCTTGATTAGGAACTATAGAAGACCATTAAAAAGGAGGGAGGACCAGTAATCCCTGGGGAATGAAGAGTTTAGAAGGAATTGGGTAGACTATAATAAGTCATGCAGTCAACTGACGCCCTCACCGCTGCCTGAATAGAAATGGTGCTACCACTGCCAGGCTCTTGGTTTTAAACTTTTGGGTGTAGAAGGTATCGTAGGGAGGGTGCAACGATGGCACTACACCCCCTCCCTCCCCCCGGTTTTCCCCTGTGGAGCTTGGCTGTGACAGACGCCGCACAGATCTGAGACATGGCCAATGTCCCAACCACCTTGGGATGCAACTGTTTTCTCTCAACTGAGCAGCTAAATTCATTAGACCACCACCGGTTTGTGGAGACAGCAGTCACTTTCTCACGCTCCATCTCGAAGTCTCCACTTTTGTTCTCTCTTCTTACTATGGTCCTTCATCTAAAAAATCAGAACTAAACTAAGCAGCCGGCTTTCGTATGTGGAGAAGCATAACAAGCAAGCAAGTGGCCCATGGACCCGCAGCAGAGAGCCCAGCTGGATACCCGGGACAAGCACAGTGATGGTGTGAAAAGAATGAGGCAACGCTCATTTGTAAAGGTTTCTTTGCCTGTGGTGGTATGCTTATGATACACTGTGATAAGAAGGCAGGATTTTGTACTACCTTTGCTTGAAAAGAGGCCTCAGTCCTAGCTGCTAGATGCCAGCACACTAAGGAAACGGACAGCCCCCTAAACCCGCTCCATGGGGACCTCCCTCCTACCTCTCAGTTCTCCCCAAGACCCAGACCCAGAGCCAGGACACAAGGGAAAGGGGCTGCTCTCTGAGAAGCTGCTATGTCCTGCTGTTCTCTAGCTGGTTGAGTGGTCCCATGGGTGCTGTAGGCAGCTGGTGCAATTTAGAGCTGTAAGTGGCACTTTGAGACCAGCTAGAAAACACCAGGTTTAAGAGCAATAAAGCCCCTTTGCACCTGCTGTTCCTTGCAAACGGATGGGAACTAAGGAGTGTAGCCAATACATTTTATCTGAGAAGAACCAGTGTTTGGGGTGAGGCATTATACCCCAAACATGGGATACCTGTATCCCTCTACCAGGGGGCTCCAGACCCACCATCTGAGTTCACGTCATGCTCTGAACTCATAGCAAAGACCACCTACAGCTGACCCCACTATAAACAGGTACCAGCAGGAGTGTAACCTGGGGGGAGCAAGGTGAGCCTGTACCCCAGGGTGGGGAAGGGACGGGGCAGCTACTGCCTGCCTGCACTTTCTGGAAACGGAGAGCTTAGGCAATGCACGTCCCAAAGCCCAAAGGGGTTTTGGTTGTAGCCGTATGAGTCTAAAAGCTATAGACAGACATGGTCTAATAAAAGATATCACATTTACCCAAAGAACCTCATCTTCCAAAGCGCAAGGCATTCTGGGATTCATCGTTTAGTAGAGTGGCCGTGAAGCTCGCTGCTGCTAGGGGAGGAACCAACCCTCATTTTTTGGTGCATTTTTCAGCATCTTTTTTGGCTCTCTGGACACGGCTTTGGCGGCAAAACACTGGGAAGAAAAGAACGACACTTCCCAGAATGCCTTGCACTTCCCAGAACTCCTTGCACTCCATGGGGTGGTGCTGCTCTCTGCTTGCTGCTTCGCCTGCAAGCCATAAAACAGTGAAAAAGGAGGGAGCAGGGCAGGATGAGAGGCAACCGCCCAGGTGCATTTTTCCCAAGCTATACCTCTGGGTACCAGGTGATTCAGGCTGGGAGTTGAAGGCAACAACATGTGATGCTAGCCACATCGCTACCCGAACGCAGCCACCTTTTCTTACTTTTGTACCGATTTCAAGGATAAAGAAGACACTCCGGTGTAGATTGCCGCATCATCTAGACCAAAGCGAATGGCAGTGCTACCTACCTGCAAACCTGCGGGAGAAATCTGCATTTCGCTTGCCTTTGGTCAGGTCTGTCCCACTCACCTCTCTTCAGACATCTGTGAGAGGCTAGTGCAAATGTTTGGTCCACTGCCACGCACAAGCTGGGGGACTGGAGTGCAAAAGGGAGTATTTGTGCAACAAGCACTCCTCCTGTCACCTGTTATAGACAGGCAGTTATTGGTGTGAATGTGTCAAAAGGCAGAATTGCCTGCAAAATCTGCTGCACAGCCAATAAATCTCATTTATATCTGTCCTTCTCCCTTAGCAAAGAAAGCAGCCAGTTATTTTTAAATCTAAAATCCCCATACATTGCCAGGGATAATAGTCTGGCTGTGCAAAAGAGGAAAGGCAAAGATTTAAAGGATGAGATTTTCAAATCCACCTAGGTAATTTGGACGCCCAATTAAACTTAATGAGAATCAGGTCATCAGCTTCCCTGTGCAGCTTTGAAAATCTCACTCAAAATGTGCTAAGATTTCCTAGGCTGGTTGAGCTCCCGAAACATCTCTCTTTAAACCACAGCTCATCCACTCTCTAAGGGAGTCGGTGCTCTGCCAGTACCTTGAAGCTCTCCTGGTAAGTATTGAGGTCATCCAGTCTCGGGACAGAACGTGTAACATGCAACTCTGATAACTAATCAGGAGGCTGGAGTTGCAAACTTTGGATATTGAAACACTCCAAAAAACAGCAAAAAAACCCCCAAAAAAACAAAAACAAAGAAAGAAAGGAAAAAATAGCTGCCTGAAAACAGGCTGTAAAAAAGCCAGAGGCTAATTTGTGAAAGCTATTTATCAAGCAGTGGTACATATTAAAAAAAACAAAACAAAAACTGCACAAAGCAGAAATTGGGATTAGTTTGCAGACAGGTCATTTAAAAAAGAGAGGCTTAGCCTAACGAGCGCGCATTCTGCAACAAAGATTTTGCCTATTCTCAAAGTAAAGAATCTAATGAGAAAAATACAACACGGAGCTCCCTCTTTTTAATGAATGCTCTAATGCTTGAAATACTAATGGAGCACTTTACGTTTAGACCATCTTTGTCTCCATCAATACAAATGTATATTATGGTCCCAGTGCTGCTGATGAGAAAACCAAACCAAAGAAACCCCAGAACCTATCCCTGGCTTTAGCACTCACTCGCATAGCTGTCTGTATATAGCAAATATGAAGCAAAACCATGGGAAAACCATTTTGGCACTCAAAATGGATTTTCAAAATGCCCTTCATTGTAGATGCTTCAAATCTGAGTGCATACATTGATATATCTGGCTGAACAGCCCGATCTGGGGGGACCAGATCTAATGCAAGGTTCAGAATTTGGAATTTCACTTTGCTAAAATGCGGTAAGCAACATACATCGCCTCACCGGGCTAATTCAGAAGTGTGTGAACAGGTGTGTGAGACGCCTGAAACAAAGACTCAAACAACTGTACTTCTTGCTCATGTGCCAGCTTATCACAATACCACACTGAAATCAATGGCAGAGAAAAAGCACAGCTCATACAATCATAGGAAGAGGCTGGAAGCGAGCTCAGGAGGTCGCATCTAGTCCAACCTCCTGCTCGAAGCAGGACCAGCCCCAGCTACATCATCCCAGCCAAGGCTTGGTCAAGCCGGGTCTTTGACACCTCCAAGGTTTTTAAGGCAGATCAATGGACATGAAGTCTTGGTTTTCAATAGACTGGTGCTACCTGGCAGGATACCTGTGTCCCTACCCAAAAATCTAACTGCATCTTAAGATTTTATTTAAGATCCATCTTCAATACCTTACAGGAGGCCATACGTGATTCCTAAAAGATGACTTCTTTCCACAGAGAGTCCCTCTTCATCTGACAATGTAAAGTACCAGAGTTGACCATCTTCTATTAAAATGTCCCGTCACGTTATGCATCATCAGTTTTATAGTACAAAATAAATGGAAAGCATTGAAGTCAGATTCTGTGTACTTCAAATATCTGTCACGCTGATTTTTGCTTCATAAGCAAGTCTCAGGCAGCTACTTCCAAAAACAAGGCCCCTTCATATTTCATAGAGACCGGCTCTATACAACACCAGTGAAACCAGAGCTAAAAAAATTTTCAAAAAAATCAAATCAGATTCTGATCTTGGTTATAACAAATTAGCTCCGTCCAACACCTTCAACAGAGTGACCCTTGACTCATGAGAAACAGGTTCCCCCTGTGTTTAGTTCTGGGGTCAATGAACTGAACAAAAATGAGAGTACAGCAATGAAAAGGATGTTGCATATGGAGACAGGAGGGTGAATGTTCATGGAAGATTAAAAATAAATGTGCAGGTGATTTTGCAAATCAGTAACTACAAAGGTAAGATAACATCCTGATGTATATGAAAGCACTAATGGCCTGACCCAAATCCTGAAAATGCAGTAGATTCATACAAAATGCAGTTTCTGGCAAATTAAAGGTTTCCAATTTTTTGAACAAATGCGTTTTACTGATTTTTTTTTTTTCAATTTTCCATTGGAAAAATTTAAACCAAGAGTAATCATAGAAAATGAGGGCTGGAAGGGACCTCAGGAGGTCACATCTAATCCAACCCCCTTCTCACAGCAGGACCAGCCCCAAGTACATCATCCCAGCCAGGACTTTGTCTAGCCTGGGATCCGCTGGCATGAAAGGGAGCCCGAGATGGCTGCTGCCCCCGCCCCTCACCCCTGCCTGTCGTATGGCTGTGCCCCTCTCCACAAAGCAATGGTGAGGGGCAGGGCCATACAATCAGCTGCTCACTCAGCCAAAAAAAAGTGGCAAGGGCAGGGCCACTGGGGCCTTTGGCCACCCAGAGGTGTGGGCAGCACCCACTGCAATAAGCCTGTGAAAATAGAGGCCAGACCCACAATCCACCTGCAAACTTGCCCAGCTGCCTTGTTGATTTGAGCAGACCCCTACTCATATCCAGCCTAAACTTCCCTTGCAACTTGAGCCCATTGCTCCTTGCTCCGTCATCCGCCACCAATGGGTTTGTGTAGATGAAACGGGGGGCCCTAAATTGAAGCAGTGGGTTTTTAAAAACGCCGCTTCAATTTAGGGCCCTTTAAACCAGAGCTGCTTTCCCAGGCTGCTGCCAGGCTGCCTGCAGGGCTTCCTGCAGAGCCCCTGAGCTCCACAGAGCCTGGTGCTCCACTCCACGGCTGTACAGCAGCAAACTAAAACTGCTTGAAGGAGTTTTAGTTTGCTGCGCCCCAAGTCATTTAAGGTGCATTACGCTGCCGAATGTGCTACAGCGGCTGGAATTACTGCACACCAATGCATGCAAACACCAACACCATTAAAGCAGTGCAAAAGCATTTAACCTGCTTTAAAGTGTCACGTACACATGCCCCTCATTTCATTTATACACAGCCACTGAAAACAGTCCAGCTCCATCCGTTTTGCAATGACACCTCAGGTAGTTGAAGGCTGCTATTAAATCCCCCCTCAGTCTTCTCCAGACTAAAAAAGCCCAGTTCCCTCAGTTTTTCTTCATCAGTCACGTGCTCCAGCCCCCTCACCATTTTCATTGCCATCCACTGGACTCTCTCCAATGTGTCCACATCCTTTCTGTAGTGGGGGGCCAAAACTGAACACAGGACTCCAGGTGTGGCCTCACCAGGGCCACATCAAGGGGAAGAATCACTTCTCTCAATTTGCTGGCAACGCTCCAGTAATGCAAGTAAGAGCGCATTTTGTGCCAGATCCACCTGAGCCCTATGGAGACATGCTGCTTCATCAGCCTGAATATCAAAGTTTCCATTCAGATGAGTTTGAAATTAATCTGTGCCCGTCTACACTGCCAGTGCCCAGAGGGAGCAGAAGTCTGGGTGCCTTGTGTCCCCGCTCACCTTAATAGACATCCTGACTCGGGTGGATAAAATATGGCCCACCAAAGCATTTTATCCAGCTTGTGGCAGGTTCCTCATCCCCGCCCCCACCAGACCATGGCACACATGGCAATGGGGAGCAGCTCAAACCATGGCACACACAGCTGGTCCAGCTGCCCCTGGGCACACGGCAGGGCTGGGGTAGGTCAGTGGCCAGATTTCCTTTGCAATAGCCTCTTCGACACCAGCTCCTTCCAGCTGCCACTGCCAGTCTCCACCACTGCTGCCAGACCCAGCCCCACTGCGCGAGCACCCTGGCCTGTCTGCCCTGCACCCACTGCTGGGGGTGCTGGATGGAGCAGGTGGATGGGGGTCTCCAGGGGGCCTGGCCCAGGACCTGTGTAGGCATTACACATTCAGCCAGGCAGGTGGGATGGGACCACAGGTGAGTGGGAAGCAACATCTGGGAGTGGGACAAGCAGACAGTGCTGGGACTGGGATCAGGGTTGTCGGGCCGTGAAATTGCGTGGCCGGGGCCCGGGGCAGAGCCACAATCCACTGCCCACATGTCCCTGTTACAGGCACCAGTTCTGCGACCAGGCACATACAGGGAGCAGATCACAGCTTTGCCCTGCGCCCAGGCCCAACAACTGCAATCCTTGCCCTGGCCGCACCTGCCCATCCTGACCGTGGGTGCTGCTCCCCACCCACTTGCGGCCCCATCCTATCCGCCTGGCCGAGCACGAGGCAGGGCCACTTGGGGAGTTTTGGTGAGCTAGACTACATCTCCCCTAAGGCACTGTGGTCTCTTCTCTGGCTAAGCCATCATGGGTCTTGTAGCCTCACTCAGACTCCAGCCAGTAAAGAGACGGGGGCCACGTAGGCCCAAACTCAATGGTGCCAACTCTCTCGACTTTTTGGCGTTGTTCTGAAAGTCTACACTTCGGCAATGTGAAAAAACTGAGCTCTTTCTTTTATATGCATATAGAAGAAAGAGCTCAGGTTTTTCACATCCCCGAAGCGCAGACTTTCAGAACAACGCCAAAAAACATGAGAGTTGGCAACACTGCAAACTACACCTCCCGTGACTCACTGCAGCAGCTCAGCAGGATAAAGATTAGTGTTGGACCAACACAAAACCAAACACTGCTTTTTCTGACACCCTGGAATTGCATTTCAACCAAAAAAAAACAAAAAACCCAGGGCAAAACAAAACATTTCAACAATTGCAAATGGTCTTTTTTCCTGCAGAGAATTCCAGTCTGTGAATAAGCGTCGATAGTTCAATTTTCTTTCATGATTCAGGTTGGAAATAAAGTTCGAACCATCATCATTTCTAGATGGATGTTCTGACTTCTGCTCTGCTGGTAGGGAAAGCGCGGGAAGTACGACTGCACGGCAGAGTCAGACCCGGACACATAACCTCACCTGGAGCATCCCCTGCTGTATCACCGAGAGACGTTCGCCCCCATCAGAGCCCGCTCACACAGCAGTAGTGCTCTCGTACACACAGAGCATCATCGTCTCCATCAGGATTGAAATAATGTCAACAGAAATCAGCCAGCGCTTGCGTTTGCTCCATGAAAAATTAGGCTCGGGACAGAATAGAGTGATGTTTGCAGAATATAAGTAGCTCTTTCACTGCACTAAGTCTTTATGTTTTATCACTTAGGGTAGCTTTGTCTTCTAAAGGAAACTCTCAGGAAGAATAACTAAAGGCTGCTAGAGTTACTAGAGCTTCAGGTTTATGACAGCAGCCATTTTTTAAACTACTTGCAACAAAATCTTGCTAGGCAGACAGAAGCCAATATAAACATTTAAGGGCCCTATCGAGAGACGGAGACGGAAAGGGAGAAGGTGGGCTGGTGCTAGCAGCAACATACAGGGGTTTGTATTTTAAAACCCTAGAAACAGCCTAACTAGCTTTTAATATCAGGGAATCAAAGATGGTCTTTTCACCTAATGCAAGGGGGCTCTAAAATCCAATACAATATAATCCAATCTTTCGGTTTGTTCCATGTACATCCTACTGTTTGCTCTGCAAAATGCATTACTGAAGCAAATAATACAGTTACCAAGCTAAAATAAAATATAATGGCTGGAGAAAAGAAATTAAGACATATGCACAAAAGGAGTAGAGAGCTGTTTTCAGAAGTAAGCACGAACGTGGGGAACACATGCAGGCTGTGCCAGACGCTAGGAGCAGCGGAGAAAAGCCTTGAGCCAAAAACACCAAGACTGGCCTTTAGCATACCTTTAAAATAGGGCGTTCTGGTTCTTGTCTTATAAATCTGCCCTCTTTCCTCCCAACTGGTATCTATACCCCCAGGAAAAATAAAAGAAGAAAGAACATCTACAACATGAATCTGTTGCTATCAGCAGTTTGCTGAAGAATAAATGGAGGAAGTCTGCAAATCTCAGTGCAGATGTATTTGAAGTAATAGAGGCTTTGCCCCTAACATCAATGGGGCAGAATTAAACAATGATGGAGGAAAGCTGGATGTTTGTGCTTGCTGGATCTTAATGAGCACCTCCACTTCTCTTAATTTTGGACCTAGTCCTGTCCCAGTGAAGTCAGTAAGAGTTTGCCATCATTTCTGTCCCTGGAAAGATTGGGCCTTTTCATTGCAACACTCATGCAACCTGCTGAGGGCTTGGACCTCCAGGTGTCAAGTGCCTTCAAGCTCAACTAGAGTCAGCAGGAGTTGAGAGCACTCAGCATAACTTCTGCTTTTTAAATAGCTTTCTCTTCCTTAGCACTTTCCCTGGGAGCATTACAGAAACACTGCAGAATTACCTGTGATGAAGCCCTGAACAGTGCCAGGATCATAAAATCAAAGACTCAGGGTGTGAAGGAGGCTCAGGAGGTCACATCTAGTCAAGCCCCTGCTCACAGCAGGACCAGCCCCAGGTACGTCATCCCAGACAAGGCTTTATCTAGCTAGGGCTTTAAAACCTCCAAGGATGGAGAGCCCACAACATCCCTGGATAACCTGTCCTGGTGCTTCACCACCCTCCTAGTGAGATCTTTGATTGACACATGAGGAATCGGACACAGAGAGGTGAAATGTCTCCTATTCAGCACTAAGGAGACATATATTATGGTGGTCACGGGTTCATAAAAGTCACAGTCAGACTAGGTTTAACCAAGAAGTCTGTGGGAGAACGAATAAGGGAAACTAAGCCTTGTCATTCTCATGTATGTTGAAAAATCCTACCTCCATTGTGGCACCCACCAAAAAATAAAGACTCGGGTAATTCAGATGTAGCCCCATCACACAGCTCTATTGTACAGTCTCCTTCTTGGACATGCTTATGCAAATATTTTAATGCCACCAAGGGGAAAGGGATATAAAATGGAGAGAGAAGAGACTCCTGCCATCACTGCCTGACAGCTAGTTAGAAATTGAATGAGTGTTGGGGTATATTTTCAAAATTGCCATGAAGTCATTGTCATTAAGCCATTTGAGCCAGAAGTCTCTGCATTTGCAACACAGCCAGAATGAAAGAGGAGGATATTTTAACCGGGCCCCTCTGGACGTTCAGGTAAAAGCAAGTTAGGATCTGATGCACAATCCACAGAAGCGTGCCTCCTCCATGCCACACTCGCATGGCAAGAGGTGTGACTGTAGGATCCAGAATCACACACAATCTCACCTGACTGCTGGTGCAGGTGGAGCCTGGGATCACGATATATAGAGGTCTACACAACTTGCGATTTCACGGGCTTATCATGGCAGGGACACCCCATGCCTTTGATCGGCCAAGGGGCCCTAGTGGGCCTATCCCCTTCTGCTGATTGGTGGAGAGGGATGACCATCGTATGTCCCCACCCCTTGCCGCTGATTGCAAAGTAAAATGCATCATTTCTGAGTGAACTAAGTCTATGGGCAAAGTGCTAATATATGCAAATTGCTACAGCCAGATTTATTTCAGGGCCAGGTTCATTTCAAGGCCAGTTTTTTTCACGTTTGTTCCTCCCTTCGTGTGGCCAGAGGGAGCGGAGTCTGATAGTAAGGAAGGAGTTGGGAAGGGCAGTGGGAGGCTGACAAATTCAAGACAAAATTTCCAATAATTAGCTTCTATACCTGGAAAATTATATCAAATATATACATTTTCCATAAATAGGATCTAATTGTTGGGGGTCATCTTATAATCAGGGTCATCTTATATCCAATTAAATACAGTAAATTTAATCACATTACTATAATTTGCAGTCTTTAAGTCAAGACTGAATCTCTTCCTAGAAACAGTGCAGAAGCTCCGAAAGATGTCATGGGCTTGATGCAGAAATTATTGAGGGAAGCCCTTTGGCCTGGGTTATGCAGGAGGTCGGACTACATTATTATAATGGTCCTTTCTGGCTTTTAAACCTATGAATAGGCCAAGCAGCATCCCTATGAAATGAACGGTTTGTAGACCTCCACTCCCGTGCTGCAGACAAAAGATAGGATTTACAAGATGGATTTCGTACCAGGCGACAAGATGGAAACCATGCCGCTTAGGGCCTTGTTACATGATTATTTTGTGCAGCTCCCCTGAACTGTCATCACATTCATGCCTGAAACTGCTTTTAAGCACTTGGTAGGTGGGTCAAAGGGATACCACTCCAGGGCAGGATTATCTCTGATCCGTGTCAGCCACCTCATGTTACATGAACGTGTAGCCAGTCTAGGTTACACCTTAGTGTAAACACCCCACCTGCCCCCCACTGTCCTGCATCAGGCCCCCTGCCCCCTCCTCCCCCACCTTCCCAGCACCCCAGATCCCAGCTTACTGCCCCCCATCCCCCTAGTTCCTTTTGGCTGCCCGCACCGTCTGTCCCGGGGAAGCAGGCAGGGATGGGTTAAGCTGCCTACCCAGCCACCACTGCTGCTGAAGAGCAGCGGCCCAGCAGCAGCGATGGCAGGGACCAGGCAAGTAGGTTAACCCTTCCCTGCCTGCTCCCCCGGACAGGCAACCACAAGTAAGCTGGAGGGAAGGGAAGAGGGGATGCCCAGGGGCCCTGCTTGGCCTGAACGTGTGGCTGCTCCAAACTCAAGCTAGTGCTAACACTAATCCACATTTGTGCAGCTTACAATGTAATGTATAACCAGATCCTCTCTGACAGACGCTGGAAACTCCATCTGTTTATCATCTTAACAGATAGGAGGCTGCGATTGACTTGATCACAGCCTGTATGTACTTACACAGGGAAGAGGGCTCTTCAAACTAGCAGTAAAAGGTATGATAGAACCTAATGGCTCTATAAATGACACCAAATCGCCTGTATATTGTTAACAGCCAGACTAATTAACCATTGGAATGACTTGCCAAAAGTTGTGCTGCATTCTCCATCACTAGAAATTTTTAAACCATGATTCAATGTGGTTTTTTTCCCCTAAAAGACCAGATTCAGTTCAGAATGGAATTATTTCAGGGAAGTTGAATGGCTCATTTCATGCAGCTGATCAGACTATGTGACCCCAATGGTCCCCTTTTGCCTCATAAGCGATGAATCTATGAATTTCCTTAGAAGGAATTTCAGATCAATGGCTCATCTCAATTTGCTGCCCGGGCCATCTCTTTTATGTTACTTAGGTTTCAAATGATAATAGCCATTTCTCCTTGCAAGCTCTAAAACAAGCTGATCTAAGAAGCAGGCCATTAAGGGCATTGAGTAACTGCTTTTCTAAACCTTGTCCCACTGTGACATTTGCCCAAGCAACAGCAGTTACAGACACTTCACATTGATATTTTATTACGTGTAGTGGCTGTAGAAATACAAAATACATTTATCTGAATCACAGACCCAAGGAGTTGAAAAGGATCTCAAGGGCTGTCTAGCCCATCCAAACCCCTGCGGATGCAGGATGTACGTTTCCTAAACCATCCCGAACAGATGCCTATACAGCGTCTTCTTGGAAACCTCCAGTGAAGGAGTTTCCACGACTTGCCTAAGCCGTTTGTTACAGCATCCTGCTGTTCTTACAGGATAAAGGTTTATCCTGAGGTTTAAACTACATCCGCTCAGCTGCAGTTTAAAGCCATTGCCCCGTGTCCTCTCCTCTGTGGAAAGCAAAAACTATTGTCCTCCCTTTTTATGACAGCCTTGCAAATATTTGAAAACTGTTCTCACGTCCTCCTTTAGTCTCGTCTCCAAGCTAAGCATACTTCATTCTCTCAAATTGTGCAGCCTGCTTTCCAACCACTTTGTCGTCTTTGTTCTGGCCTTTGGATCCCCTCCCATTTTGTTACATCCTTCTTAAAATACGATGCCCAGGACTGGCGCAGCACTCCAGCTGAGGCCTAAGCAGCACTGGTTAGAGTGATACTAATCACCTCCCATGTCTTGTAAGCAATACTTCTCTTCAAGCAGACCATTTGCTTTTGTGTAAAAGCATGGCATACTAAGTTTCCAACCCTCAGACCCTTCTCAGCACTGGAACTGCAGAGCTCATGCTCCCCGGTTTCATTTCTAGATTGGTTTTTCTTCCTTGGCTACAAGTGCCTTGCATTTGTCTTGGCTGCATTTCATTTTCTTGTCTATAAGCTTAGCTCTCTTGTTTTGAATGTGAATCCTGTCCCTGAAACTGCTTGCACTCTCCCCTATGATTTGTGTTGCTTGCAAACTTGATGAATAAGCTCACTAGTCCAGCATCCCCACTGTTAATAAGCGAGTTACAACAGGCACTAAGCTGAGAACAGGCCCTGAGGCCGCCCACTTGAGACCTCCTGTCGTTCTAAGGCCAAGCCATTTATCATTACCTTTTCTTTGTAAGAATGATGTAACCACCCATCTTAGTCAACCAAGACCCCTGCAACAGTTCCCTTTGCAGCAAGCCCCCCCTCCTCCTTCCAGCTCCAACAACATGGGCTAATTAAAGCCACAATCCAGTCTACAGACTGCCTGGCCCTCACATTCTCCATCCCCTTTCATGCTTTGTCTTCAAATATCCCGTTAGCTCAGTGATTTTAAACAACAATGCCATAGGCAGATCTAGGATTTTGAAAACAGGGGTGCAGATGGTGTGGTGCATCACCCTATACAATAACACATTTTCCTCCAGGTAAAAAGAAACTAGAAGCTTTATGGATATGCCAGGGGCCTAGGGCTATATGGTCAGTTTAAGATGAAGACAAAAACAAATGCAACTTTAGTTAAAAACAACCAGTCTGCAGGACTGTGAAATAAGAACTGCATTACCAGGAGCAGATAACAGATAGCAGAGTTGCAGAAGACAGGTTAGCTTGATTAGTGGAACATCGAGCCCATTAAAAAGGAGAGAGGGTCATTAACACCTGTGCAATGAAGAGTTTAGAAGGAATTATGTAGATTTTAATGAGCCACGAATTCAGTTGAAGCTCTTTCTGCTGCCTGAATAGAAATGCTGCTGCCACTACCAGGCAGTTGGTTTTAAACTTCGGGTACAGCAAGAATCAAAGGAGGGTGCCCCCGTCCCCCAACCTGGATCCACCCCTGGATAGTGCTACACAATGCTACGGCTCCTTGAGATCCTTTCCAACCGTGCCATAAAATGTTAGCACTGTTAGGCATGCAAACATGATTAACAAGATAAAACCAGAGATTTCAAATAGGGATCCATAGAAACATGCTGACCTGTTGCAGTCTTTCTTAGTTCTTTGCAACCAAAGAATCGCTCTATTTTTTTTTTTTTTTTTTTACAAAAATAAAAGAATTAATCCAGAAGCCAAGTTACACATCCAAGGGGGTAAGAAAAATCCTCCCCAGCACCTATAGGCAGTCAGGAGAAGCCTGAGTACATGGGATACTTGAATAATGCAATATAATAGGGTGCAACAAATATCATAGGCATATTAAAAGCTCAAGGGGAAGGAGGGTGACCAAGGGAAGGAATGCCAATGCAGAGAATGCTGTCACCACTATCAGGTTCACCCCTCTTAGCTCGTACGCACGAGTAATTCTATTGTTACAGAATTCCCTGTAATCCAAGCTAAAGGCCCCCTCAAAAAACACACAAACACAACCTCAGAAGCCCCAAGATATTTCCCACCTACCACCATAAGACAAAAACCATTCCACTACCACCAAGATGCTGTATCTCACCCTGAGACCATTCTCTTTAGCTCTGGCCTCTGCCAACTGATACTGCCTACGCCAACAGGGAGTCCAAGAAGCCCCATGCTATTAGACAATGCCCTGACATGCAAGCAGCCATACACAGACGTTAAGTCACTTCCCAATACCGTGTTGGGGATACCAACAAATCAAACACCCAAAACCTCATATCACAAACTTTAATAACTAACTCCAAGATCACCCCTATTCTGTCATATCGTTCCTTCCATGAACTTATCCTGCTTAGACTCCGTCCCCACAGCCTTCTTCAGAAAGCTGCCCTAAATCTTGGCTTCTCTGATGGTCAGAATCCTCCCAGTCTAAACTTATCCATGTATACCCATTTGATCATAAACCAACAGTTTCCCTTTGATTATACAGTTCTTCTCCCACCCTGGTATTTAGCCCTCAAAAGTGTTTGCAAGAGTAATCACATCCTCCCTTAGCCTTTGTTTTGCTGAGCAAGCCAACCTTTTTCATCTCTTAAGAAAGGTTTTCCATCCCTCTAAGCATTTTATTATCCCTTCTCTGCAACTTTTCACATTAAAAGTCAATTTTGGGCCTGGGTGACCAGAACTGAACACCACGTTCTAAATGAGTCCTTAGCAATCCAGTGTAAAATGCTACAAATACTCCTCCATCTCTTCTAAAAGTGCGTTGCCTATTTCAGCCTAGGCTATAAACAGATGTCACCAAGTGAAGCAGATCGACCATGCCAAGACATCACACCTTCTCCCACAGAGCTGGGCATCTGCTGCTGCCAAAGTTTCAGGGCCCCGATTCTCCCTACAAATCGGAAGACATGACTCCACAGGCCGGACCTGGCCCTTCATCTCTTTTGGGTAAAACCATGTTGAAATTAATTCCTTTTTCTGCTCATCTCCCTGACATGATGGTTCTTTCCTTCTACATCTTTTCTAAGCACTCTCATAGGATGGAGGTTACTCTAATGGGTCCGGCTGGATCTCTCTCTCTCTTTTTTTTTTTTCCTTCTCTTGGATATAAGCTCTACATTTGCTATCCTCCAGTGAGAAAATACTGCCTTTCAACTGACACATCCAATTAAAATCCTTACTTAGAGCTGCATTTTTATGTGCTGGCTCTTCAATATTATCTGGGCCTCCTGGTTTCATCCGATTAAGCAATCAAAGTTTTGCTTCCACCTCAGATGTGGCTATCTCTATTACCCTATCCTTATTTGAATTAGGTATACTTCTACATCCATCTTCATCCCTACTGAAGGCTGAAAAAAAACTATTCACTTACTCGTTTAGGCTGTGCCTACAATATCCTCTTGCTGGGGTTGCATACTTTAGACAGTGTTGCTAAGCATTAAACTATTCACTTACTCGTGTAGGCCATGCCTACACTATCCTCTTGATTGGGTTGCAAACTCTAGACAGGGTTGCTAAAGCATTCCAAGGAGCTATCATTTACACCAGACATTGTCTAACTTTACAGATCAGGGCACTAGTCCAAGTCCATCAGCTCCAGAAGCCTCCTTTTGGCAAGAGCCGATACCATACCAGTCTCAGAGAAAAACGTCCGCACCACCCTTATTACACCTTCCTGGTTGTGCCACCTTGGAAGAGTGGGAAAATCTCTGCCGGGAGTCAGAAGTGAGATATAACTAATCCTGTTTTTGTGCAAATAACCCAGCTATGGTTTTTAACCATAATCTCCTGCAGCAGTGGATTCCATAGACCTGCTATTGTATTTCCCTACGTTTCACTGAGTTTATGTAGTTCAGGTTCCACTTACTGAGGGGCAGAGAGTATACACAGGCTGTTACCATAGACACCTGCTATGCAGTAAATCCTGGCCCTCTTTTATCCCACAATAAATTGTTCCTATGTCCAAAATAGCAGTGTTGAGGGCGTCCATTTGCAGCCCCATTAGGCTGGGCACATGGACTGGGCAGAATGTGCTCTCTCTCAGATGAATGCCACAGCAGCAGCAGATGAGAAATCTCCAGGCTAGCGCCTGAGCCCATACTGCCAGGTGCATAAACTTCTCTTTGAGACAGCTATATTAAACATTAAGAAGGGAGGCAACTGACTTTTTAAACTTAAATGTGCCTCCTAGCCTGAGGTTTTGACAATGGGCTGGGGCCAAATTTGATCTCATAATATTTTTTCTTTTAACTTCCCCACCCTGCGTGGTTTCACCAAGAGCAGAGACAGAAGTTCAGATATATGAAGAAAAATCAATACCTTTCTAGCTGGAGTTGGCATAGAAAGCGAGCTCTTATTTCCACTGTGCAGAGGCACAGATGTACTATTTGAACAATAGCATCCAGACTTCAGGATCCTTACCTGACTTGTTTTCAGCCTTTACCCATCAGTAATAAATTCCCAAAAATAAACATTGGGAAGGAGATGAAGAAGAAAAAACCCACTTAAAATAATCAAAGAAACTCATTTATCCTCACCCTTGAAGGTAGAGACAAGACAGCAGACCAAACCCTACAGATATAGTGCAACTTATATGTTTTTTTTCCAGCCTGTAATACAACCTCCCTTAGACTTACAGCCATATAAGCTAACATTTGCTTTTCCACGTGTAGCTGGCAACACTGCCATTCTTACCCACACATATCCCCTCTGAATTGGATTGAAAATGGATTTATACCAATGCAAACTATATCTCAGGAGGCCAGAAGAGAGGAGTGTAGAAAGCATTTAAGAGCACAGCATAACATTTAGTTACTGTAGTCCCAAACTAATAAGCTGTTTCTAAGAGCTTTTACCCCTAAATGGGTAATTGAATGTAAAAGACTCTGGCCCTGATTCACTTCTGGACCTTCTGTTATTACTTAAATCAGGGTGTCAAAGTTATCTGGCCCCGTGGGCTGGAAGAGTAGTGTGGAGCCAATCCACGGGCCAGATGAATGGCACATAGCCACCCCACAGGCCAGATAAAGGCCCAGAGACCCCCTCCCTATTCCCACCCCCGCATGCCAGATCCAGCATATGCACTTGTTCCAACTGGTCTGGACTGCACTGTATGCAGTGCTGGTTCGGGATGCATGCTGTGCAGGGCGCCTGCTACAACAGGTCCAGGACCCATGCTGCATGTGGCAGGTGCTACATGTAGCATGAATCTCAGATCAGCCAAGATGCACATCGTCCCTGTCCTGGACTGACCTGAGTGGGAGCTGTGTCCCAGGCCTGCACATGGGGCTGATCCACTGCATGCCGCATGCGAAATGTGGGTCAACTCCAGACCCAGAGGCACTACTGACAGGCATATAATGAGGAGCCATGGGTTGTATCTGGCCCACAGACCATATCTTTGACATCCCTTAACTAAATCATTACAAAGGTAGGGCAGAGCAGGTGAAAAGTTTGACCTAGCAGAAACCATAGGGTTTAACATTAATTTTGCACATCAGTAAATGACCAAAGCTCTACAAAGTGGCACATTTGAGTGTAAGAGAACATGAGAAGCACCATATTGGGTCAGGCCAATGATCCATCCAGCCTAGTATCCTGCCTCTGACAGTGGCAGAAGTAGATGCCTTAGAGGGAGAGCATACAAACAGAGTCTATCTAGAGTGATTTAACACTTTCATGCCCTCCCTGGCATCATTGGTTTGGAGATGCCACAGGATACACCCTTGACTGTTCCATTTAATAGTGATTAATAGATCTATCATTGATGAATTCTTGAAAGATGGATAGACTGCACCTTCAGCAAGTTTGTAGATGATATCAAGCTGTGGGGAGTAGTAGATACGCTGGTAGGTAGGTCTAAGATTCAGAGAGATGTCGACAAATTGGAGTATTGAACAAAAATCTCATGAGGCTCAATAAGGACAAGTACAAAGTCCCGCACTTAAGACAGAACAATCCCATGCACCGGTACAGGCTGGGGACCAACTGGCTGAGCAGCAGCTCTGCGGAGAAGGACTAGGAAGTTACAGTGGACAATAAGTTGAGTAGGAGCCAACACTGTGCCCTTGTTGCCAAGAGGGCTAACGGCACCCTCGGCTGTACAATAATCTTAAAGCTACACTTAACTACCAGTGTAGATATATGTTAAGTCTACATTAAAGGGATTCATTAGAATATAATCCCTTTATACCTGACCTCCAGAGGTAGCCCCATAGCTCCATGACTTGTTGCTTCCTAATATGATGAGATGTTGATCTCTGAGACCACAAGAAAAGAGAGTCAATGCCTTGACTTGAAGCAGCCCCTTAGAAAGCATGGTACTAACTCTACCCATGAAGCAATTCAACCTGCTTCCAAAGTCAGCTTTCAGTCTTGAAAACCTCCTACTATTTCAATGTGTCTAAGAGAATGGATAAAACACCATGGGAGCCCACTGCCAGATGGATTACACCTGTACACCTAGGAGAAGCTATTCATTTTTAAAGGGTACAAAGAGTTTGGTCAAGACCAAGTTAAATTTTACAGCATCACGTTTCTCATCCTGATCTCATCCAGTGTAATCAGGTGCTTGACACCAGGGTCCCTTGAAACATATGTTTCCAGCAGCGTGGCCACAGTTGGTGTTGTCAAGCCTACCCCTTGCAAAGGCACCTTATGCTAACTTTAGAGAAGCACTTTCTGAGATCAATGATAATTGACTGATTAACTATGCCCAATGCTGCCAGAATGCGAGCTGATTGTGTAATAGTGCTAATTAGTAACTGCCAGAGCTCATTCCAATTATTAACCTTTATGAATGTCATTTATAAAGATAAGAGTCCCCACCACAGCTTGCTGCAGCATTCGTAATGGCTTCCATCACGTAGGACAAGAAGGAACAAGCTTTCCTCTGAGACTAAGATAAGGCTGGCAAAAAGGGAAGCCCAAGTGGCAAAGAGTTTTTACCTTTCATTCCTGGATCTGGTAAAGAAAAAGAAAATTAGAGAAAAGAATTGACTGGAGAGATCTGAACAAAGTCAGGCATTGCAATGAAGAATCCCCACTCTCCCAGGGAAAATTCAGCGTCACAGAAATGCTACTGATTACCAACATTAGAGAACGAGAGCTCAAATAGCCTATTCCAGAATGCTAAAAATCAGATGCAGGTGCTCTGGTAACATGTCACTTTTTAGAAAGATTCAGGAGGGGAAGACGGTTGAGGTGAGCATATAACAGTTGGCCGAAGCACTGGACTGCATACCCAGAGGAGAACAAAATTCCCAATGCCAACTTGGAACCAAGCCTACTGCCACCTCTGTTTCGTCTCGAGTTGGTGCTACACAACAGTGGATATTTCTCAAGCTATTTGAACCCTTTTTGCAACTGGCTGGACAACTGCAGTGCAAAATGGTTATGCTGATTATGAAGTTATTTCCCATGCACACGCATGGGCATGTAATAGAAATGCGTGTGTGTGCGCGCATACGTGCAAGGTTGAATTTGCCACATTAGCTTTAGCCTGTATTCTTTGTATGCATTCCTTTTCATCTGTTGGAGATAATGGTATTAACATTTTCCACGGGATGTTTTCTTTTTACACTATTAGGGGCATATTAAGTGATGTAACGTGGTCCACTGATTGCTGACACTTTAAGGAAGACAGGACGATCAACCATCCTACTTTAAATTTTACGTCTTAATAGCTGGGCCCACAATGTCGGGCCTCTTTAGCCACAGTTGCCGCTGTCAGTATTCTGGGGAAAGGACGATGACCCCATAATACTGCCAGCCCGATGCTACGTACAGAAGGTCCTGAGATGTAAAGCCTGCAAGGAATTATAAGGAGAGAGAGAACATTTCCACTTTAGCACCTCTAAAATAAATGCATGAGAGCTGTGTTCACTACTGGGCTAAATGCACCTCTGACATCTCCCATCCCCTTCAGGTACATCAGGTCTCAAGCTCGGAGGCATCACCAATCTCAGGGTATGATCATGGGATCCTTGCACTCTAAGAATAGGCCCTGGGGTCCCCTGTATTTCACCCACAACTACCTCAATATGCCTGATTTAGGCTCAGAGGCTGGCACTCTCCTTTCTCCAAAAGCAATGATCAATGGTATTTGCTGGCCTTCATAAAACAAGGGACCATCTCATTGTTCTTAAGATCTTACGGTTAAGCAGTCAATATGTACTCCTGTTTCTCCCTACAGCTTGTGACTCCCCGAGAACTGCAACCAGGTCCTGCAGGACCCGAGTCCATGTTCCATGACAGCTTGTTCTCCTGCTTCAACCTCTTCTTTGAGAAAGTCTTTTAAACTCTTTAATATTACATTGATCTCGACTGCCCATCACTTGGCCAGTATCTTGTACCGCCCCGTCACATGCATGTTCAAGCCGATTCTCTAAAGCTCTTGCGTTGCCCTCCTGTTTGCTTTCCCGCTATAGAGCCACTTCTGTGCTAGGCTATTATATTCATTCAGCAAAGTCTAGTAATCCATCTTGGCCGTATAGTTTTACCTCCCCGCTGATCAGGTTGTAGACAGGATCCACACTATTAAAATGATGAAGTGCCAGTATTCTCAGATTATTCTAGCACAGCTCCAAACCTGCCATAGCCCAAGCTTGTACAACGCTGAATGCCTTCCTCTCCTGCTGCAATCACTTGGCATGGGTTAGGCTCCACGGCTGTAAAGATCAGAGACATTTGGGCAAAGCTTGCTATTAACATTTACAGATGCTGCTCCATGAAATAATTGCTCATCAAAGACCCAGAAACAAGCCCTGATAGCCTGACTATAAAACAGTCATTCTAATCTTTACCATCTTTATACATGGGCAGGAGTCCTGCATGTAAAAATGTATTATCCTCTTATTATCTTGGCATTTTATGGGAGCTTTCATTTTTATTTCTTTACTTTTGGTTAGGAACGTATTCAGAAAGGCGGGCCTGCCATATTTTGCACATGGGGAACATCTGGCAGGTAAATAAATCAAGGGCTACCTTCCAGGCAGAGGGAATAGAAGCTCTTTGTAAATATTATTTGGAGAAGTGACCGTTTGATGCTGTTCACTTATTAACTTCATTAGGAGTCTTAATGAATGTACTGCAGAGATAATGAGGAAAAGACCAGACTGAGAAGAAGATGGAAGGATTTTTTTTAACAATGTTTCTCCATCCTTCCGATTATTTATAGCCATTATAAAATGGCAGTGTACTTGGGGGAAAAAAATAACCACAGCATAATAAAATACCAATATAAAGAGTCACAATCCCTGTTAAACTGCTCAATTCTACCAGTCACTGAACAAAGCAACGAAGATTTATATAATTTGGTGCCAAGCTTAATTGGGGAGAAAAGAAAAAATCAGAAGGGAGAAAAAAATAGAAAGAATAACTCACTCAAAAATAAATAAATCATATTGTCTGGGATCTAGAGTCTATGGATATGCTACAGAATTTGCCATTGAATACCCCTTTTGTGCACTAGGATCTCAAGATTTGTGACTTCTGCAATATTTGTGTGGCACTTGACACTCATGGAGATAACCTTGGCAACATGAACCATGTGGAAAATGACAACATGTTGTGTGCCTGAGTCTGCAGGCAGCCAAATATAAAAGTAGGGAGTGGTATGAACTGCCCTGTTCATATCAGTTGGGCCTTCGCTGGGGAACTGTAGAAGACACTGTTTTTCCAAGATCCCATCAAGTCTTTTTTTACAATGGGATTTGCCAGTTTGCTGCAACCAGGTGTCCAAACATTTAATTTTAAGTATCCTCCTCTGCCAAGAAGATATTTATGAGAACCAAGAGCCCAGGAATGGAGCTAAGAGCCTGGGGGTAGGGGGGTATCACCCTCAAATATAATGATTTATGAATTATAACATTGGTGCTTGTTTCCAGCAACAAAACTAGAGGAGTGTCTTTGTGGGGGTGGGAGGAAGGGTAAAACAGGAATTTAACGTGGCTGAATGAGAACAAATTGTCCGGGGATACGGTAAATTCTCTGTCATCTGGGGCTTTTAACTCACTATCAGATATCTTCCTCAATGAAACCAGAACGCAACGGGTCTAATGCAAGAGTAGCACTCAGGGGGTTTCTATGGCCCATGGTATATGGGAGGGTGGACCACCAGATCATAAAGGGCCCTTCTGAAGCTAAGTGACACAATCCACCAACACTGCTACAGCATCTAGCGACTATTGCTAGGAAATGTGGTGCCACTTGACATATCCTCGTCAAGACATGCAAATACTCTGGTGATGGGTGTCAGCAAAAAGGTTGGGAGAGGCCAACCCAACCACTGTTCCTAACACAAGCCAGAAAATAGGTAAGGAAATAAAAGTTAAGAATCAGTTTGATGTACAAACCCATTTCTAATACACGTAGTCTAATCTATTCTATACTGATTTTTTTTTCTTACTGCCTTCACAGTATTTGAGTGCTTTCCAGTTGTTCATTAAGCAGCGTGATTAATATCTGGCTTGCATGGTTCATTACCTTTCTGAGCCTCTTCCCAGGGGAAAGGACGTGCACTATGCATGGTTAGTGGGGTGGGGGCTGTCTTTTACATATATGCCATGTGTTTGTGCTGAAGAAAGGAGATTGAAAAACTATGCCCTGAGCCCGAGGTGCAAGATTTTCAAGTCTATAATGGTCCTGGGAGCCTGGGAGACTTCACTCAGAGAGTCAAACTGGCCTCTGAGGCAGCACTGGCTCTTGCACGCTTGCACTGCCATGGAGAGGCTTAAAGGTAAGTCCCCAGACCAGTGCAGAGGGCAGGTCTGGTGTGCCGTGTTGCTGAAGACATGCAGTACCTGAAGCAGATCATCTTTTTGGATGCTAGAATGAAGTCTTCTCTCAAACCAGAAAAGGCAGAAAGCATTGCCCTTGAATGCCCATGCCTGGGCATTTCAGATCCGCGAGGAAACTAAGAGGAGTCCTGAGCTGCAGGATACATCCACTGGTCCTGAGTACAAACATCCCCCAAAGACGACTATGCTACAACTGATGTACTTTTTTCGGGATGCCAAAAATCCTTGCAATTTACTTGGGTCAACTTCAATCACCTGTTCTCCACTCCCAAGCTGATCTCATCCGGAGACATCACATCACTGTCTAGCAGCTGGGCCCGGTAAGAATAAGGAGCTGCTAACCACTCTCCAAAGGCAGTTTGTTGTTTTATCTTCACTAAATGTAGAGACCCTGTTTTCAGGCAACTGTAAAATTTCTATATACACAGGTTGTGACCCATAGAGATACAACCACTGTATCAGTCCATGAAGAAATGCTTTCTTCCAACATATTTATTCTGCCTAGCTAAATTCCTCCTGCCATTTCTATTACAGACAGTATTTTAACCCAAGGGATTCGTCTTTATTTTCTCTTCCCAGGCTGTTTTGCAGTCGTACCTGCATTTCAGTGCTAAACGCCTGTCATTCATTGTCCACTACTGTGTGCTTGTGTATCATTTTGACTTGCCCCTTTGACACTACTGCAATAAGTACAATTAATATTAATGAGTAAAGGATTGACCGATCAATCTAGAGCTCTTTGGGATTTTTCAGACATCATATTATTTCTGGTGTAAAGAACATCCTTCCTGTATGCTTGTACATATGAATCTAATGTGGTCTCCATGAATACTGGCGTGTCTACCTTTGAAACATGGCCTCCATCCGTATTAATGCCAATGAAATTTCACTGCATGGCAAAGAGCGAGCGGAAAAGGACATCAGCGTGGCCAAAGCAAACCCATCCTAAAATGCGATTCTCGGCAGAAAGTTTTGCAGACTTGATCCAGATCTAATTATAATGTGAGATGAGACAGCTCCACAAAGGAGAACTCTCTAATGACAGCAATGGAATTACCACTCTAAACGATATAAAGAGATGGAATAGCCAATTCCTGTTAGCAGATGCAGCTCTGCTGATGCAGCAACAGTAGCAACACCCATAGGATCTGCAACAGCAGGTTTTTGGCTACAAACTCCCACCTGAATGCTATCGTGCTGCTTTTCCTTAGAAGCAGGCCAGCAAAGCACTACAGACACGCTGTACCTGAGAT
This sequence comes from Alligator mississippiensis, assembly GCF_030867095.1. Taxonomy (NCBI): domain Eukaryota; kingdom Metazoa; phylum Chordata; order Crocodylia; family Alligatoridae; genus Alligator; species Alligator mississippiensis. The sequence goes on from NC_081829.1 coordinate 97,403,486, forward strand.
TGCTGGCAAGGGGATTGCAGAGGGGCTGTTATGCTTTAAAACATACTGACTTTTGCCAAGCCTTGTGCCTTGCCAAAGGCAGCAGATCAGCCAGGCTGTCAAACGGAGGACCAAGTTCGAGGGAGCCAATTCAGAAGCAAAAATTTCCTTGGATGTAGATAAGAGGCTGCCACTTGCCTCCCTGGGTGCCGAAAGGTTGAGGCATAACACATGGGCATTTGTATTTCGATTCCATTAACTAAGACAGAAGACCAATTAATATAGCACTGAGTGTGTGTGTGTCCATATACATAAATGCTATATTAAACAGTCTTCTATTGTAGTTAACAGAATCAAAACATGGATGCTCATGTGATATAACCTAACCACTCAACACCCAGAGGTCAGTGGTGCCTCTGTATCATACGTGTGTATGTATGCATGTATATGTATACATGTGTATATGTAAGTGCATGCATAAATATATATTTATAGCATATTGCTATTATATTGATATACATATATATGCACACACACAAATACACACACAGATATACTCATATACACACAGATATATCAATATATAGATGAGTACACACACAGATATACTCATATACACATAGATATACTCATACTGATATATGAATATATTGAAATAGCATAGCATAGCAGGCTTTGGATGTTCTGGGTTCAGATTCTCCATCTGCAGAACCGGGACACTGGTGCTGCTCTGGGTCATTACGATTTCATCTTTGCTACAGGGTAATTATTGCTCCATTGTCTAGAAACGAGACCCTGTGAAAAGGACCATCTTCCTACAGGGCTAAAGGGATGTGCAGAGGCTGAGAGTCCATCTTTGCTCACCTTTAAAAATGATCTTCAAATTCTCAGACAAGACTTGTGTCGGCACTGAATTCCCTCCTGAGTGGGTGCACCTACAAGTGCAATTAGGGTAAAGAAAAACTCCGGAGCAGTTCACACTGAAGTTTCTTTCTCCCGGGCTCAGCGTTTACACATGCATCCAGGACTGCAGCATGTTAAGCCAGGGTGGATCAACCCCAGGCTAGCAGGGGGCCTGGGGGGTCAGCCAGGTGGTGGTGTTGGGGCTGACTTGGGCAGCAGGCAGCCCCTGCACTCCAGCACCCTCATACCCCAGATAGTCCCAGGCACCGTTGACACATGCACTGCAGCCGCCAAAACGACTCCACCATAGGATAGTACTTGTTCCAGTCAGTACTATCCTGCAGCAGAATTAATTAATTTACTGAGCCCTAATACGGGCGCATGTGTAGACAGTGATACTTTACTGTGAGCTAATTAGTCAACTCAGTAAAGCATACATGTAGATGTCCCCAGTGTCCTCTACTCTGGTCACATGGACTAGGAGAATTTGAGATTTGGTGTCAGGCCACGATGCAACCATGTTATGTGTCTGACGGGGCTTGCTGAAAAACAAGAACTAAGTTTTAGAAAATAATTAAAGGTTTCTATTTTTCTTGCTGTCCAATGGGAAGCAAAAGCAAGACCTTTTACCATTTTTTTCCACCAAAAAAGGAGGGCGCTCCCAGAATAGCCATTAGTCCTGGGCACTCACCCGAGATGTGGGACAGACAGGTGCGTGTACCTGCTTTGCCTCGTGTCAAGTAGGCACTTCAATTTGGGTCTTCCATAACCCAAATGAGCATCGTTCTCTCTAGAAACATCCCCAGTCTCTCCCTCTCTCTCCTCATTGTGACCAGAGATTATCCTGTAGCTGGGAAAATTTCCATAGAAATGTTGTTTTTCAAGCAATCAGCATTCCCCAACCACAAAATGCTTTGTCAGAAAAATTCCCAATTAACTCTACTAAGAGGAACAGCCAAATAACCCTATCCAACGTGCAGTCAAGATGAGTACTGTATAACTGGCCACTCGCGTGCCCATTTCATGCCAAAAAACACTCAAGCAAATCCACGTGGAACAATCAATGTCTTGGATGAAACAAAAATACACTGGGGGCTACTAGAGGTGAACGCTTACATTTCAACAGACTGATCGGAAGGGCCAGGCTCTTGCGCTGTGGATTTGGCATGGAGGGAGATGTGTAGCACACCTGGACCAGCCGGCTACATTTATATTTAAATAAATAAATTTAAATCAACATATTCGGCATTCATTTTCCATACTGATACCCTGAGGCAGAACTTGCTTTTAGCCAAGACCCGAGTCTTCAAAGTCTAGAGGATATGGAAAAAAAAAAAAGAGTGTACTGAACAGGGGTGGAAAGCTTTTAATTAACAGCCTAGCTAAAATGCCATTACGATCTGCAGTTTTGTTTTTATTAATTCGCTCGGATTCAGCAGGAATTCCACCAAGGAATAGAGAGGAGCAGATGCAGGGGGAAGCGCATTAATAAATCATAAGTGTCATTAAAATTTGTAAACTAATATCTTCTGGGAAGTCTTTGCAATTAGTCTCAGGGCTTTCTTGGCAAACAAAAAATTAATACATCCAAAAGGTCCATGTTTTATAAAATCGCTGTCCCACAGAAAGGTCATTGATAGCGCAATTAGGCAACAAAACAAATGGCCCAGCCAGCAAGCTTGACTGGTGAAAGATGAATGAATTTCATGGGATGGGATGGGGGAGGCATCTTAATAAAAGAAACGGAGCTTGGGTCTGCACATCTGCAAGTGGTGCGCTGAGGAAGGACCCAACTTGTCCACTGGGTCACCTTCCTGGAGGTGACAAAACAGCCGCTACGTTTGCGCCATGCTGCTGCGTCCTTCCATCCAGGACGGGCCATTAGTCTTGTTGCTTGTTGAAAGCAAGGGGTCCAACGAGATGGATTTCATAGACATTAAGGCTGGAAGGGACCTCGCGAGATCATCGGGTCCAGCCCCCTGCCCAACGGGCAGGAAGTCAGCTGGGGTCAGAGCACCCCAAAAAGATAAAGCATCCAAGCATCTCTTACAGGTATCCAGAGTCGGTGCTTGCACCCCTTTTGGGGGGGTCTATTCCAGACTCTGGAAACTCAGACGGTAAGACTCTGAGTCTTACCATCCGATTAAGATGGATGTTGAGTCTGATTATTCCCCACGTAGTGTAGAGTCTAATATGGATGGACCCAATAGGATATCACAGGGTCATTCTAAACCCTACAGAAGACACCATAAAAAGAAGATTTTTGTATTTTCGGGGGAGAGGGGGCAGGGCATTTCTGACTCCTTCTCTGCCCCATGCCCAATGCTGTGGGATCCTCAGCTCATTGCTAGCTCTATTATTATAAGTGTATATTATTATTATTACTACTACTACTATTATGATCCTTATATTAAAATAGAATAATGATGGTGCAATTTTAGTATGCACTTACAAAAACAGAGCCATATAATAATAGCACTAGCACTAGCTGAGGAGTGTTAGTGCTGGGCGCTGTGCAGAGAAAATCAGACCAACCCTGCCCAAAGTTCAGTGGACAAGACAAATGGTAAGAGGGCCAAAAAGAAGTAGAGAGAATGGATGCACCTTCTTCGAGGTCACACGGAAGAAGACAACACAAGGAACAAAGCTAGGAACTGAATCCATTTCCCCGGCCTCCTGGCAGCATGAACTACTCACCAGGGTATTTAAAATTGTAGGGTGGGACTAGAAATCCCTACTGCACTCAGCAGGACAGTACAAAAAACCTATAGAAACAATTTTTTTTCTATTACATTTAGTCACACTTACATTAAGGATCTGTTTATAAATAGTTTATACAGTAGATATATTTTACTAAATATTGCAAGCACGTTATAGAAATGACTAGTATGCGTTCTGGGCAAGTTTAAAAAGAAATCATTAGGAAGTCTTGTAGATTATTATAAGGCACAGTTATAAACAATGTATGGATGCCCTGGACTTTATAATTATGGGTTTGCAGCTTATTAAATATCTATTCATCACTTATTGACCAACAATCAATTATTTATAAATGGAAGCCTAATAAACTACGGCCATAAACACAGTAGGATGTTTCTGCGGCATGGCCTTAGAAAGAACGGAGAATGAGCTAAGACGCAGAATCACGTTCTGCGACTCTTTGAAGGATATAAAGGGCATAGAAAGAGGGGGAAAATTGAGTGTAGTGCATGCCAGTATGGTGTACTGTTTGTAGGAGCATAATAAAGAAAGGGGAGAGTTAAGCTAAATACTAAAAGCATGCGATGGGTTATAGACTGTGGCACAGACTGTTAAAGATCAGTGAAAGTTTCGCCTCCTGGACTTCTTCGAACTAGATCAATGAGAGCTGGAGAAAGCGTCTTGTAGAGAGAACAATGCTACCTCAATACAGAGATGGGCCATCTGAGCGAACAGGTCTTTTCTTTGACATGAGATAAGACAGAGCACTACGTTTCAGACAATAGCTGACAGAAAGCTCTTGCTCCGCACAGTTAATTTGCTGATAATCAGCGGGATGAGAGAAGAGAGAGAACGGAAGTTGAGCATCCAAATATTTGACACGTATACAATCCTTACACCCTTTTGAGAGTTTGGTGCAGAGCGATTGGGGGACTCGGTAAGAGAAGGGCCTTTACCCTTGAACGTATTTGTAATGGTCCTAGCTCTAGAGTCTGAGCACCATGTATCTTGTTTCCCATTAACACCACCCCTGCATGCTTCTTCTCCTAGACCAAATGCACTGTATTAAGGATCCAGGCAGGTGAATAACTTACCCTTGTATTCCAGCTTGTCGCAATGCCCTAATGCCTGCTGTAGGAAATCCATGGCCAAGCCAACACAGATGCCAAGAGCCACCCCTACATTGCACCCCTAAATAGGCAACTCATGCTCCAAAACCAGAGGCCTTGAGCCATTACACCCAGAGAGGGCTTCCCACCTGACAGGTAGCAGCAGTAAAGCTTTTATCCTCCTTACAGAACTCATGGTTACAAAGCTACTCATCTCCTTATAGCAGGGACCAGCTTTTGTTCTGTGCGTGTAGTCCTGGTCTTTGGTTGAAGGCCGGTAGGTGATACGACAGTGCAAAGAATGAATAAGAGCAAAGGCACCAACATTTGAACAGCCTGGGTTCAAATCCAGCAGAAATCAGCAATGCAGTATCACAATCAGCTGGTTCATGCCCACCATTCATGGCTGGCTGATCAGAGAGAGGACAGGAAGATGTCATCAGAGAAGACACCCTCCTCTTCACTCCATTGTCACAAATTCCAGATAAGATGCAGCGAGGGGCAGCGCTATTGGTTTGAAAACAACTGCATTCATTTTATGCGTGAATACGATCCTCCACAAACGAACGCACATTTGGAAGCAGCAGCAGCAGCAGCATAATGCACATTATTAGTTTGGTAATAAAAAAAATTATACACAACATTATAACAGTGCCAGGGGATGTAATCTGGCTGTGATGGCTGTCAGTAGGCTTCATTTCAATACAGCAGACTGAAGCAAAACTGCAATATTGCATTTAAAGATGTGTAAACACGGATTATGGTCTGTACTTTGTAACCCAAGAGAGGTGGGTTTGAGATCTGGTATCTCTTCAATGGACACGTACAATCAATTCCCCCATCATCGAGCAGTTATAGTGCTCGACGGCCAAAGGGAGAGCTGGTGTTTTAAGGGCAGGCATACAGCTTCTCTCATCATGGGAATGAGTTGCCTAACTATCTCCTGAACCCTCGCAACCTGCCAGCAAGGAGGCTAAGCCTGAAGTGCACGAACTAGGTTTCCTTAAAGAGCCAATTTGCCTTGCGACATCCTGCAAGCAGTCCTACTGAAGGGGGCTTTTCCCTTCCTCTGTAGTGGGCGGCGCGGCCCTCTACCTGGGATCTCTCAAATGTCTATTAAGGTTCACAGAAGCAGGACAATGGCTGCCGTGGTTCCTCTGCTTTACCCGTGGCAGGTTAAGGCATTACGTCTTGTACCGTGTCAGGGTTGAAGCCAGTTTTACAAAGTTTAGATTATGGATTGTATAGGGTGGTTTGGATACGGCTGATCCTGACTCAGGCAGGGGGCTGGACTTGATGACCTCTGGATGACCCTTCCAGACCTAATTCACTATGATTTTTATGAAATCTGGCATGCTGATACTGTATTTATTAGTGACCTGGAAAAGAGTGAAAGCCATGAGAGCATGCAGAAAGAAAAAAAACAAAAAACAAAATGTGGTGTTATGCTGAAAGGTGCTCACAGCTTCAGGGCATGGTGGAGGAAGGGATCTACGAGCCCAAGATTTGGAAGCAGCTATTAAGTTCATCCCAGCAACAACCAGTGGAGGAATTGCACAAGGCAAAAGGCAGGTTACAGTTAAACCTTGTAGGCTGGGGGGTTCCCAATTGCAAATGTAAGCATATGTAGACGGGTTTTCTTGCACGTCTTTGTCAAGAATCAGAAAGCTTATAGAAGCAAAGGGAATGTAACCCTGAGAGCAAGCAGAAAGACAGAGCTCCTTGGGCACAGAGCTTGCAGAGGGAGCAGATTTGGGAATTTCAGCTCTGATCGGGGGGGAAACAGGATGGTGGGCTCATTTCTCACAAATAAACACGATTCTGTCAGAGAAAAGACTTGAACCGTATCATTGTTTTCACCATCAAGTGAGAGACATGCTGCAAACCCCAAATGTGGGTTCACCAGTCGGGCCAAGACGGGTAACTGGATGCAAGATATTCAAAAACTCCAAAGGAAGGATACGAGGATCTCCACGGGGACTCAAGAAAGCGAAGTACGAGGCACTATGATGATAGATGAAATTCACTGTTGACATATGCAAGATCCTGTACTTGGAAAGGACTAATTTGAACTACTCCCTATTGCTTAATTACTTGGTTTGTTGCAGTTGCTGCTTATCACGCGGATCATAAATATCTCCCCATTAGGCTGTGCTCTCCTGTCTCTTGGATGCGTCGCCCTGTTGTCTCCTGCCTTACATCGGGATTGAAAGTTCTCTGGGGTGGGGACTGTCATTTTGCCTAGCACAATACAAATAATTGTAATAATTCCTAGCTTCCAAACCAAGTGACAGCTCTGAAATGAGACCTGGCTATCATCCTAGCTAGCTCAATAGAAATAACTGCTGAGTCCACAGCTGTAGACAAAAGTAAATAAAAATGGCAGGCTACATAAAGAGCAAACATGGAAATGATAACAGTGGCAGTTGTACAACTTTATCTGGAATGCCACGTTCACTGCTAGTCACCCGAATCAAAAACGAGACAGAAAAAAAATTGGACAGAACCAGAAAAAAGCAATGAAACTAGCAGTGAAAAGCAGAGGACCTTCCATATTAAAGGAAAGACTGGGTACATTTATTGGAGAGATGGACACCGCAGCAGCATACACCATAAAAACACAGCCCAAGTAGTTTCATCAGATGCCCCTCCTTACTCAACACAAGTGCAAACGCCCACGAGCTAAAACTGAAGGCAACCAATGTAGAGTGGCTTAACTGATAAGCAGATTTCTTTATAGTCCACATTTATTTTCTATCATGCAAAATTAAGCTGGAGCTGCCACAAAAAAAAAAAAGATCAGAGACTAAAACTCAAATAAAAAAATTGCCCCGTATCTTGAGATGATTATAGCTGCCCTATTTGCTTTAGATAGGGGCGGGGGAAGAAACTAGAAGCGATACAGACCCTTGCATTTCAAGATATCAGCCAAGCGTTGATTGGATTGTTCCTCCCTTCAACATCAAAAGTATCAGGTGTCACTGAAAGACAGCACACGAAAGTATTTTAATTCTGAAATGCTGCAACATTGTCTTCTGGAAATGACCGGACGGATCCCCCATTTCACATGAAGCACTAAATCTTCCCTTCTCCATAAGCACCATGGCTAGTGCGTGGCCATCGTGGATATGAAGCCCTGTTAAGGGAAACCAATGTGCATGGGAGAATGGGAGTGTGAAGTCCAGAGCATTTCAGAATCCAAATCTTTCGGGTTTGGGGGTAAATGTTCTTGTTCCCTTGTTTTCCTTAATGAAAACTGAACATCTCTAGGGAAAACAGACAGACGCTTAGCAAAAAGTGGTGTTGCATCATAAAAAAAGCAATTTGCCATTGATAAAATAATTATGATGGAAAAAATTTAGCCATTCTACTAAATAGTTACCTCGGTGATGCAAGTTTCCACTTCCACAGATTGGACAGTTTGGCGATGAGGGGGGTTTCTTGCACCTTCCTCTAAAGTAAATGGTGGTGGCCGTGTTCAGAGGTTTTCATGCACGAAACCCGAGACAGATCTGTTAGGGCAATGTCCATGTTCTGCCTTCAGCAGCTGAGTAGCATTTCCTCTGCCTCAACTTACATCAGGCTGATAGACGAGGCAGTTTCCAATGTGAGTAATTCTTTTTTCTATTTTTAATTACACTCAGGCTGCTTCCTTATCGATCTACTTGTCTTGGTATTTAGATGTAGGGATGAGAATCTCTCTTACATTGCAATTCAGTTTTCCATTAAAAGCAGCAGCTCTCATGTTATGCCCAAGGACCAAGAGGGAATTCAGCAAGTTTCTGATGCACACAGTGTCCTGCCCCAGCATCCCCGTGCACAATTTATTGCCATCTTCTGCAAAAGCCATTCTTCTCGCCTGGAAACAGCCACGTTTTCTGAGCAGATATAACAAATTCCTCCTATTGCTTAGGTAAGCAATACTATTCACAGCACAGAAAAACCTGGGAATCCTTGGACATGAAATGATGACATTGTTGTGACAGCAAAGTATGATATAATGTCCTGAGACAAATTAGATTGCATCAAGGTTAGTCATTCTCCACCTCCTCTCCTACCAACTTCACTGTCCGTTATTAATGAAATATTTTCATTTATTCAATCAGAACCCACAACTTTGTGCAATGTTGCACAGACTCCCCCTCTCTGCTGTGAAAAGCAAGGACTAAAATGGTAGGGATTTCACGAAGCTGGCTATGCTTTTAGCATGTATCCTTTACAAGAGCTAATACCCATGTGGGAACAATTCAGCCTAAATTGGTAGGTAATCCCCTATCTTCCCCTCTCTGAAAAATTCCACGAAGAATACCACTATCACCTCTTCCCAGGACGCAAACGCTTCTGTGATTTCTCAGCATTAGGACCGGATTTGCCAGCTTGTTCCATTATTTATGCGGAGCAGACTGCATGGTAATTATGTTTAAAGTATAATCACCGTGTCATTTGTTCTTGTTAGGTACAAGGCAAAAGTTTTCAAGGCTTAAATACCTTGGAAAATACAAGGTAAGTGGAAACGGCCCCGTTCCCTCTTATTAGTTGTATGGTTATTTATACCTTTGCAGATTACCATGGTGCAGTGCAATTAGGCTTCGGAGTTACCATGCAAATTGAGAACTTTCAAGAGCCGTTATGAACAATTAACCCCTAGTGTATGAACAGACTCTGCTGCGTGGTTATTTCCCTGTTCAGTAAAGCTCCAGAAACACTGCTCCAAAAGCGGCTTTTAAATTAACTGAGAACACTAGAAGAATAAAGATGTCAAAAGAGCTGGGTAGAAAGTGAAGAGTGTCTGCAAGGGGGCATCAAATCCAGAACTACGACATTATCACGGGCTAATTGACAGCTACAACAATTATCCGTTCTGCAGGCTGAACAATAAACCCAAGACAAAAGGTAAAGCAAATGGCACATCAATGTAGAGCTGCGGCCCTTTAAAATCTTCCTGTCCCGCTGGGTGTATATCAATGAGGAACTCTTGGCTTTGTTAAAGATGATTCCTTTCTTCAGGACAGGTGGGACTTAAAGAGGCATGATCCCCAGGGGGCATAAAACAGCAAATTGGTATAATTGCATTCACAACATCAGCAAAGGATCCAGGCCCCCACCTTTACAGACTGTGCATCTGTGTGCATTTTCTACATGCACGCACTTTTAAGTACCATATGGTGCAGTTCCAGGAGTCACAATCCACCGTCTTGCATACTGACCTAGACAGGAGTAGAAGGGAAGCCGTCTCTGCAGTTTGAGCCTGCTGAGAATTCAACGTGCAGGTTTAGCAGGGTCGGAAAGCAACACAGTTCAATCAAAAGTCCTAGATTCCCCATAGTCTGACTTGTGATCATTCAAGTCAGTAGAATAGATGCATGGTAGAAATGACCTGAACGCAGGGCTGGAAGCCTGGAAACCCCAAATTCTCATCTTGGCTCTCTGCTCAGCTCCAGCCATTTGTAAAAAGGTCATAGTAACCTCTTGTCTTACACATATGCTTAAAAGGGTGAGTAGATGGAAGACAGTGGGGATGGTTATGTACCGTATTTTCTCATATATATCACACGTCCCCAAATAAGACACATCCCCTGTTTTGGGAAAGCAGAAAAAAAGATTTTTCCAGCCACGACTGAATGCCGACTACAAGGGACCCCAACTGCAGTAGACGCGACTGTGAAAGGGTTAACACTTTCTGCCCCTGAAGGGTGAACTCTGCCCCTCCCCTCCCTGAGGAGCAGCACGGCAGCCATCTTGCAGCAGTGTCTCCATGCCTCTATTCCAGGAAAGAAAGAGGGGGAAAAAAAATCAACTTCCCTGCTTAAAACAAACATGTCCATTCTAGACGGATGATTTCTTGGGGAAGGATGCAATGGGATGTAAGCAGATATGAGAGCTGTCCGCACCATAACCATGCTTAGCTAGCAAAAGTTCTCTAAACAGAACAAGCCAATTCGTAGGCCTAATGAAGACAGTAGAAACCAGGAGGACCGAGAGTCTGACCATTATGTGAGCCCTGCAGAGCAGGACTGGATGTTATGGGATATATTAGCTGTAAGTAGGTGGGATTTCGTACTTAATTAATACCAGTCGCCACATTTATACTGGTTGGTTTGTTATGTCATCCCCAGATACCTCCCCCCTACCACTGGTCAACTTGGCTGACATGGTAAGATTCCTGTATGTCAATGCTTCTGGGCATCATTGCTAATTGCTTAGTAGCCATATCTAGCGTACCCAGCTAAGATCGGGCCAGATCTGGGCTAAGTGTTGCACAAGCGTTTCCAATCAAAACAGAGGCTTTTATAATCCATTTCATGGGTAAGCACTAAAATCTCAGGGAAGATAAATGACTCGTCAGCGAGTACGGGGCAGAGACCAGAAAAGAACCCAGATTTCCTATATCCAAGGGAAAACCCCCAACCAGATCTCCATCGTCCTTGGAAACGGAGCATTCAGAAGTGCATGCTTTACCGAGTATCTTCAATCCAAAGCAGCATATTTGTCAGCTTCAACTTCTTTCACCCCCAGGAGACTCACTGAAGTTCTCCTTCTCTCAGCCACTTGGCATCCTATTTTACATGAAACACAGCAAACCACTCCAGACCATTTGCTAAGATTGCTATAATCCGCTTACCTCCAAAGCGAGCTTTCGGTAACACTCCCCAAGTTGAAGTCATAGAGCTTCGTCAGAATGAGAATCACCTGGGAGGGGAGAAAAAACAAGAAGAAAGAGAACAGAATTTTCCTTTAGATTTTGTAACAATGTATGTTGCATCTGAAATCACCCAAAGGAGAGCTTAGCATTTATCCATTAAAGTTGAGGTATTATAGGATCAAGTTAGTAAAAAGGAAAATCATTAGCTTAATGCATCCATGTAACCAGTAACATTTATTTTAATCCTCAGGATGTTTTGCATTTGAAATAAGACATGCCAAGAGGAATTAATTGAGCATTGTTTCCTGACTTCCCTCCATCCTTACTTAGTTATTCAAGGGCAGGGTTGAAACCAGAAGGACCTGGTTAACTAAACAGCCCACCCAGAAGACACGCTTGACTTCTCACCTCTTGATGCCCAGAGCAGCTTGACACGGACCCTCCCCTCATTTGATGGAGATGAGAGAGGATCCTTCCATGCACACCACGGCCCCAATCCTGCATTTGGGTATTGTTATACTGAGCTCTCTCATTTCCTACAAGACTCTCTCTAGATGCAAGAGTTTGTCCCCGCTCCAACCCTTGGAAAGTGGGAGAGCCAGAATCCCTTGGCATTTCCAGGTCTACCTGAGGCTGCCACAATGTTCAGTCAGAATTTAAGTCTGCCAAAATTCAAGCGTTGATTTAGTCCCATCTCATCATGATCAGGGAGACCCCAAGGTCAATAGGACCATTGGGGTCTGATGACCCCATCCTGGGGCTATCTGACCCCAGCGCTCTTTCCTGCCTATGCAGGGGGTCGGACTCGATGATCTGTTGAGGTCCTTTCCGACCCTAACATCTATGAATCTATGGACTTGCATGCTAAAACTGAAGCAGGTGTTCACATCAAGTACCCTGAAAGGAAGTCAAAAGGTGTAGTTGAGGCTGCTAGTGGAGTTCCCATCCCTAATTGCTCCGACAATTATGATGCTGTCTCTGCCTGGTGCAGGGGTGATCACACCAGGTGATGTTAGCTCTACTTTCTCCCACCTCCTCTGTCCCCTGCAAGTTCAATTCTCCCTGCAAATACTTCAGACCAAATCCAAAGTGCAATTTCAGTAGGATTCAGATGCCTACAAAATATCACCACAACTGCCTCTCCCTACGTGGAGCTAGGCCCAACTCTGGAGCACAGCATTTATGTGATTCAGGTACCTCTACTTAAAGGGCCTGCTCACAGCAACAGCTCCACATCCTTATTTTGTCTTAATTGTAGACAATATTAAATTAAATAATATTAAAATGTCAACCTTTTTCTCCCCCCATTTGTCAGGGTTCAAAATCAGGCTGATTATATTTTATTTGCAGTTTTGGGAAAGAAATAATTTATTTTGTTGCCAAAAAAAGGTTCTTTTGGTGATCTCTTCTATTGAACAGACACTTTGTACCCAGAAGTTGTCTAACATTGGACAAGGGCAACGAAAATGGTTGTGGGGCTGAGGCACATGACGTATGAAGAGAGGCAGAGGGACCTGGGCTGATTGAGTCTGGAGAAGAGAAGACCGAGGGGGATTTGATAGCAGCCTTCACCTCCCTGCAGGGGGGCTGCAAAGAGGATAGAGCTGGGCTGTTCTCAGTGGGGGCAGATATAGGACAAGGAGCAATGGGCTCAAGCTTCAGTAAGGGAATTTGAGGTTGGATATTAGGAAACACTCTCATGAGGAGGGTGGTGAAGCACTGGAACAGGTTACCCAGAGAGGTGGTGGAGTCTCCATCCTTGGAGGGGTTTAAGACCCAGGTAGACAAAGACTTGGCTGGGACGATGTAGTTGGGGTTGGTCCTGCTGTGAGCAGGGGGTTGGACTAGATGACCTTGGCTCCTGAGGTCCCGTCCCACCCTCATTTTCTATGATTCTGTAACATCTCTCCCATCTATGCAGTTGGTCCAATAAAAATCGCACCAAAACCTCCTTGCTGTCTGAAAATGAAATAATGTATTAAATTAATAATAACGTTTTCTGTAAAGCAACAAATATGATCATTTGGATAAAGCTCTGGGGGAAAAGTTCACAAAAAGATCATTTGAAAGTTTTCATTTTCCTTAAAAAGGACCCTTTTTAAGTGGAAAAAAAATAAAGCTTTAAATCTTAAAAAAAAAAAAAAAAAAAAAAAAAAGTCATAATTGAAAGCATGATGCTCAATGGCATTTACAGGGCTATACCCTTAATTTAGTTTCATGCTGTTTAAAGGCCATGCAGGTTGATGAACTTAAGGCTGAAGGAAAGATGCAAGCGCCTCCCAACTCCAGGCTGCATCCCTGGATGACTGACAGCGTACTGAGGGGAGAGAGACGGCTGAACCCCCAGGGATGCTGCACACAAGCTCCTTACTTGTGTGCAGGTTACTGGACCAGGGATAGATGTCCCAAGTATTCCTCTTTAACCACTGTGATGGTTTCTCTCTTTCTCTTGCCCCCTCATTTCCCCAAGGAGAGAAAGGAAAGGGAAAAATAAAGACTTGCAGACTGGGCAGGGTATGTAAAGCAGTGGCCAAGCAGACTTGAGGCAGCCTGGGCAGGTGTGTGTCAATCTCTGCCTACGGTACAGAAAGAAGAAATGCACCGCTCCTGCCGGAAATGAAACCACGCCACGGCCAAAGGCAAGAAACGGTGCCCGGGCAGTGGGCTGATTAATGGATCACAACTCATCACCACACATTGGCTAATAAATGCAGCAGGGTTGGATCCCAGTTTTGTCACAGGTGTCTGGTGACAGCAGCTTATCTTTTAAGATGCATACTGCCATCCCAGATGATGCTCTTGGAAGATCCTCAAATCAGGCCGCATAGTCGGCCCGTTGATGGGAAGTGCCACTAGCTATCAAAGAAGTGGCGCTCTCCCTTGAGATCCTGAATTGACCCCACAGCGGCAGAGAGCCGTGATGCCAGGAAGCCTGATCTTCCCCGGATGCTCGATAGTACTGTTTTTCTAACAGTGACATGCCCTCCCCGCTCCAGTTTTAGACGTTCCTTTGACTTCAGCAGGCACTGGATCCGCTCCGAAACGTATTAGAATAATTAAGCCTCAGTGTCCTGGCCAAAGTCCAACAGGATAATTACATTCTGCCTATTTAAATCCCTCCGTAATTTCAACTGGAGGCTGCATGCATACACAGGACTCTGGTCCTGACATGGCTCTCACTGGCTCCTGGACATGATTCATCACTAGTAAAGCTTGCAAATTCAAAGCTAATCCGAGCTATGCGGGAACGGGCCAGGTCCATCTCTGCCACCCAGGTGTAAATGCCCACTAAAGTGCTCGCCATTAGTGGAGCTATTGTAGATTTCCAGGAACCAGGAGCAGAATATGGCCCTGTCGCTGCAGGTGATTGAAAGGCAGGTTGCAAATGAGAAAAAGCAAAGAAGAAATGTAAGCGTCCTTTAGCAGTTAGACATCATATAGGGCCCTGGAAACAGCAGAATGGCTTGAGGTGCTGGTAATATAAAAGAGAGTCACCTGCAGCATGTCACCCATACAGATCACACCCCCACCCCCACCCCTATGCAGCAGTGATTTCATAGACATTAGGGCTGGAAGGGACCTCGCAACATCAGCCCCCTGCCCAAGGGATGGGCCTGTACTACAGCCACAAGGGAGGTAGGTCCTACCAGCTTTTGCCGGTGAAACAAGCTACTTCGGGTTGAATACATGTAACGCTTACAATAGACTGGGGAGCTGAAAACCCAGGGAGAACCGGAGAGATAATACACAAAGCTCTGAAAAAAAATAGCTGTGAAAGTCCCTTTCACCAGGACATTGCCTTATGATACTAAAGGAACAAATGAAATTACCAAGGCATCTGGTTAAGACAGATATCAAAGGCTGAAAGACACAGATGGGATTTCCCCGTTTGTTTTCAGGCAGTCTTTCAAACAGCCCGGGATTTAGCCGTTACTTTTAAAGGGTTTGCAAAGTAGTCCAGCTGAGCAAAAAACTGGACCTGCTGTCCCGCACCAAATGCCAATGTTTGCTCACAGCTTCACACCCCCAATCAAGGAAAAAATTGAAATCTCTATATTTATTTTCATGGCACAAAAAGTTAAAAATAATATGGACATGGAAATGGCCTAAATGATGATAGATGTATCAACATTTGTAAAAGTCCATATTCACAAGTTCCCTTTTTTCTGTTTCTGCTACTGATATAGAAATTTATTTCAAGTTAGTTCAATGAAAACCTACAAAATACGCTCCCATGGGAGCTGTAGTTCAGAGGCCTGACAACCCCATTTTCCCCTATAAAACAAGCTCAAGGGCCAGACTACATTTCCCATAATGCACCCTGCAGCTCAGTCCTCAGTAAGTCGAAGCGGGTTGTCCAGTCTCGGAGTCCAGCCCAGAACAGAGACGAGAAACATAAGACCGTCACATTGCAATTCCCATGAGGCCCTTCAATCCCAGAAGCATATGCAAGTGAAGACTGAACTCCTTAAAAAGAAGCCACCTAAAATGAAATATTTAATTCTGGTTCTCATAATGGGAAACTGGGAAAGAGATTGCAAAAAATCAAGATTGCCGCACACGTGATTTTGCAGAACGGTGTTATCTGTTGAGAAGGCATTTGGATAGAAAATCCCACCTGGATCTAGCAAGCAGCCACACCACCACAACCCCAAATCCTGTTCTTCTTCAGTATGAATGACTTCTGTTGCAGTATTGCTACGTAGTCCCACTCGTGCACAAGTGCCCTGTTGTGCCTGGCGCTATAGAAGTGGAGAACAATAGGGCAAGGCCTAGAGAGGACCAGGCTATTGAAAAGCTTACAAACTAAGAACGTATCTCCGTTGACAGGTCCAAGCACTGGAGTCTGAAATCCTCTTCTGCCTAGTACAGGCTTTTTCTTCCCATCAGATTTGAAGCACATTAGCCAAAGGAAGAGCATGGAAACTTGCACTTGTGCAAGACTGTGCCTACTGGGCCCAGAGGGGTGGGTCTTCTTCACTAATCCCAGGTTAAAACAACCGTCAGATTTCGGTTTAGGAAGAAATTTCTCCCCAGTCAGATGGGCCAGACCCTGGTTCTTTGCCAATTTCCCAGGATCATCTGGGCATATTTTACACCTACTGCAGAGACCCAAGGCATTAGTGGTGCCCTTCATAGACGTTAGGGCTAGAAGGGACCTCGGAAGACTATCGGGTCCAGCCCCTGCCCCAGGGGCAGGAAGTCAGCTGGGGTCAGATCATCCCAGCAAGAAAAGCATCCCCTTGAGCTTGTGTGGCACAATTTTAGTCTCTGAGGTTTTCTACTCTTTGCGTTAAACATCCTAAGTTTTCAGAAGTGTTTTGTGGTGTGTGGCGTGCAAAAGAAAATACTCTTCCAGGCCCATATTGACTCAATACCTATTCCATGATTGCCTGTATTTGCATGGGATGGGACCTAATGTCTCATTGAATCTTATGCTCCTGAGTATCCAGGTCCATCTGATGCATTTATTTTATTTATTTTTTTTTTTTGCCAGGGTGAAACACACAAGAAAGAACTTGGAGAAATCAAAAGCAACATGAAAATGGGCCTGCCTATATTGCGGTCTCCTCCATTCTTGCTCGACACGGAAAACCCGAAGCCCAGAGGGATTCCTCTTGCATGGAGACATGATTACAAATCTCTGCATGCATGAGCCCAGGGAGATTCCTCTTGCATGGAGACATGATTATGAAGCTCTAAATCCTGGAAGAGCTCAGGAGCCCCTGAGCGCAGTCAGTGGTGTAAGGACCTTCTACAGCCATAACATTTTACTATGAAGGGAGATTGCTTTAATTCGTGAAACCCTCCTCTAGCCTTTGCCAACTCTAAACGGGTGAAGCGCTTTGCATACACCCCACACAAGATACGTGGCTCCTCGTGTCCAGCAAATTAGAGGGCGAATGCATTTGAACCCCTCGGTGGCTCGATAAAGAACTTCAGAACAACTGAAAGGTGTCAAGTCAAACGCAGTTTGTAGCATGGATCAAGGAGATGCGCTTGATTAAACAGAGGGAGAGCTGTGTGATCAATAGGTAAACAGTGGGCAGACCAGCATCAATCTCCTGCATGCGATTCAACCCTATTCTGGGAGATACTCCTGTATCAGCACAGAGACTAGCATAGCTCATCAGTTGCCCTGTCCACATATTTACAGAGCGCAATTAATAATGCAGAAAGGAAGAAGTGCTTCAGAGGCAGTGCACCGCACCCCCGAGAAGAGAGAAAGCGTGGAGAGCTTTACACGTGAAAAACGACAGGTCCCCCTCTCGCGTGCTGAAGTGCTGGGATATCACGCGATTCCAGCTCCCAGCTAAACGCCTGCGTCTATAATGGTTGCAACCTTCTCCTCTCCATGCCAGGTGAAGAAAGCTTGTCTGCCATTTCCATCTGCATTTCCCCGACTTGCATGAAAGCAACTGCACCCACATGTAAATAGAAGCAGCTGTTTAATAGGCTTTTGAACCGGGTTCCTAATGAACAGGACGGCTGCAGAGGACAGAATGGCCCATGCTCCAGCGTGGCTGGGAGCCAGCTGAGATGGACTGATGGGCAGGGATCCTGGTTTTCTCCGTGTAAAAAAAAAAAATTTAAAAATTGCAAATTCTCTGATTAAACCCCCCCAAAATCTGTGACTAAAATGAAAAGCCACTATAGATAGATAGATATCTATATCTATATATAGATAGAGGTCTTAGTTGAACACAATGCTTTATTGATATATTTACAATTTTAAAGCAATTTGGGAGCCTGCCAGTGCCTCCATCACTATAATAAAATACATTCTAAGTACCTATACATTTTGGCATTTTTTATCATGGAAAAAGCAGAGCTCTCCCTGCCCCTCCCCTCACTAGGACACGGGACCAGCTGCCCCCACCCCCACTGCATTGCAGCACTGAGCAGCCCTGACATGTCCGGCCCAGCCCTGCCATTGCCCCCCACTCCCAAGCCACAGCCCCACAGCCCTGCTGGTGCCCCTGACTCCCCACTCACAGTCCCTCAACCCCCAACCCTGCTGGAGGGGGCCCCCAGCTGCCAGGGACCCAGGTTCGCCACCCCCTGCCCCCAAAAGCAGCACCTGAACCTCAAAAGAGAGCAGAGCACAGACCTGGCACCACCTCCCCCATGGGCAGCATGGCTGGAGTGGAGCCCACTGGGGTGGGGGAAGATATGGACACCCCGTCCCCTTGGCTCAGCGGGCAGGACCCGGAGCAGCAAAGCAAAGCAGGGCCTGCCAGGGAAGCTCCACCACCATGCACCCCACACTGACATGCTGAAGCACCCCCTGCCCATCCAGCAGCACCGGCGGTGGCGGTGCAAGGTTGTGGCCCCTGCTCTAGCTGGGTGGGCAGGGGGCACCTCTCCATGGTAGTGCAGGGCTCTCAACAGCAACACCAGCACCGAGCATCCCCAGCTGGTCCCGCTCTGCCCTGCCGCACCAGGTCCCGGCCCTGGAGCAGGGCAACACAGTGAGGAGCCCAAGACCACAGTGGGCAGCCTGCACCCACCCTGCACACACATCTGGGGGGCACATGCCTCCCCATGCACCTCCTGGGAGTGTGTACAGTGGTGGGGAGCTGGCCCCCCTCCCTCCTGCCTACAAAGGGAAACCTGCCTTAACCCACATTTTTCTCCTTTAAAAGGAGAAAATCCGAGTTTTTCTTCTTAAAATGAGAAAATCCAAATTTTACCGCATTTTTCCGTTGCAAATGGAAAACCCATATCCCCACTGCTGAGGCCCAAGACACGAGGCTGCAGAATGAATCACCAAGCCAAATTCAGCTGGTGAACTACGCTCATCCAAAGGGGTTCAAGAATGAATGTTACCCCTCACTAAGGTGGTTGAGAAGAAACCAGCACCGTGCACAATCCTTATACGCCAGCCCAATCCAGCAAACCCCATGAACGTCTGCTCAGCTCAGCCTTGGAAGCCGTCCCACTGATGCGAATGGCTTTGCAGGGACTGCTTGCAATGCTGAAATCGAACGTGTGCTAAAAATTATGATCAACCCCAGCCTATCTGGGCTGAAAAACACTCAAGGCACAAACAAACCTGGGCCCTACAACATGGTTGGAGTTCCCTTATGAACTCCAGACTCAGGTTTGGAAAGCTCTGGATGGATGTCGGGCTGATTTTATAGCTTTGCATGAAAAATCAGGGGAAATCTGGAGAGAGCATATAATGCCAATCAGCAGATATGGGAAACTCTAGCTGAGCTTGGCTTTGGGATGCCGACTTCCTTTTAAGCAGAATGGTAAAGTTCCTCCCAGCACTACGTGCGTCCCACACATATACACCCACCGGAGATGCCACCCCTGCTCTCATACACCCTCGCTGCCTGGTTGCAGTGGCCAACATCTTAATGATGCAAATTCCCACTGAGAGGAGGCTACAGAGGTGGCGAGCATCCTTACAGCATCTCTCATACGAGGGATTCAAAGCAGTTTGCACACACTTTAAGGGCTTTAGCTTGCACCACTGCTGTCAAGTAGGTAAGTAACATCATTTTACTGATGAGGCACTCAAGACACAAAAAGATTAAGGGCTCATCTACAAGGGGACACTCAATCAATTTAATCCAAATTAACTTTTGAAGTGAATTTGGTTTAGCAGAATTCACAATGGAAGTAAATGATGTAACAATTTAAGGCCACACACTGAATGAGAGTGTCCACACAGGGATTTAATGTGGTTTAGTTAACCTACTTCAAAAATTGATCCGTTTCGTTAACTCGGATTTATCCTTCCATGTGCCCCCTGCATAGATAAGCCCTTGGTCATGTTTTTGCTCCTCTGTAAAGTTCCTCCTAAACCCCTTGGTCACGTTTTGCTCACAGCAACATAGCGAATCTGAGCATAACCAGGGCGAGATCCTGGGGTCATACCTGCTAGTCCAGCTCTCTTCCCACAAGGCTATCTTTCCTAGCAGTCAGCGAGTTTAACTGGTCAAACAGGTCCTCCAAACAAAACTAATGAGAAGAGCTAAAGAAGGAAGAAGGGCCTTTCACCCTCCCTTCAACCTGCATTGCTTTTCACTTCATTTCTCAATAGGGAAGCAGGTGTGTTTTGATCCCTCCTCTTCTTTTTTTTTTAATATAAAATTGGTGGCGGATGAAGCAGGATACTTGCTGCAGCAGGATGCACCATCTTTTGGGAGAGATGCTCATGGTACCCCAGATGCTACAGTCTCTTGACATGGCCCCGTGGCACTTTTTGCCAGAAGAATGCAAGTTAGCTTAGGTGTCCTGGCCAAATTTCAGCAATTATATCCTACCCATCTAATTAATCCTGGTAGCTTTTGCAGCACGCACCTTCACGACTGCTTCTAACACACCATTTTCCATCCATAACAAGTCGCCCCTTTCCACCTTGAAGGCTACGGCGACTCCTTGAGCCTGGCGGGTGGGTTGGTTGTGACACATGTGACGTCTTTTGGGTGAAAAGCGCTCCATCACAGCTAATATTATCAATATTAGGTGAGACATTTGGGGAAGGCACGGTGTATTAGTCAGCTTTTTAAAACGAACAGCAAAACACAGGCGGCATTCAAGTCCAATCCCAAGCCATTATGAGCAAACATGCTGGAAAAAAACAACCAGTTGAGAAATAACACAAATCACAGAAGTTAGAAATGGAAAAGCCCTATTAGGTTATCTAATCCATCCCTCTGACAAGGCATGATTGTTCCCCAAAGCATCTTTGCTAGCATTTCTAGATGGCCCTACTGCAAGTAAACAAGTATTCCCACTAGAAAAGACATCTAGATTGCTTAAAATAACAGAAGCCTGAGCTTTATCTCTGTGTAACTCAGTTAAACATAAATACAATCTCGACTGGCTGGTGGTGATATGATTTAAGGGCCCTCTATCATGCATTATAGGAAGCGATAGCAAAGAACTCATAATTTATTTTTATTGATTCAGCAACCCACACTGGATCATATCTCCCAATCCTCCCCCTTTGCTAAGATACCACCACCAAAGGCTTGGGAAATTTAATTTATCTTCTTTTTTAAAAAAAAAAAAAGCTGTATCTCACTACCTAGGTCTGGGGGGGGGGAAAAAAAAAAAAAAAAAAAATGAAAAAAGGACCCAGTTACTTTGCTAGCTTCAGCCTCGCTCCAATTATCTCCCAATACCATCTGCGAGCGGGCAGGGTTTGTGTTACAATTCAACTCTGCTGAACCGCACGCCAGGTGAAGGGTAATTTAACAGCTCCCAACACTGGGACCTGAGAAAGAAGGATAACCTGCACTTTAGAGTTTGCAGGCACAGGCTTCAAAAAACAGCTATCAATTAAAAAGAAAAACAGCTGATGGAAAGCAAGAGAGCCTGGCCCTTGGGATGGGATGAACTGCCAGGACCAGAGACGGATTCCAGACCATCTAAAGGCCAGTCTGATTTCATCACTGGTTGAAAATTTTTAAAGGGAAAATGCAGTTTCTGCCACATGGTTTCTTTCCCAATTTGCTTTTCTTTTCTGTCAGGAGGACCAAACTGGAATATTTCCTTTCAGAGACGTTACACTTGAACTAAACCAAAGTGTTTGGGTTTGATCTGATCCAATAGACTAAAGCGAGGTACAGACATTACGCTGCTCGTGCGTTCAGCCTGTGGAAAGTGCTTTGCAGCCGTTACCAAACAGACGTCCGCAGCACATAAAGCACTTTCAAAACAAGGGATCCTGCTCCAAGTTAACCCTGGATGGATGCGCTATCAAACTACAGCGCTTTAGCCGAACATGTGTACCATATCCCATCCCGAGTCAAGGTAGGTCGCGTTCCCCCAGCATCCCCTTACTGGGGGGCTTGCCAGCCTCAGTTGGTGCTCGTCTGCTCCAGGTACACACCGGCGTAGCCCCAACCCCAGGCTGTCACAGAGAAGACAAAAAGCTGTGCCGAGGGCTGGGTGGGAGAAGGAAGTCCTCCCCCACTGCCACCATGCAGACCCAGCCCACCCCCCCACAAAACTTGCCCCAATCTGGGAGGGGCTGTGTGGCACAGGGGCTCCCTTTCCCCACCCCCAGTTTCCAGTGCTGCCAAAATTCAGCCCGTGCGCTTTCATGCTGCAGCTGCCAAGGGGTTGGGGGGGCAAGGGGGTGAGCCCCCCTTGCAATATGGACCTGGCCAGCCCATCACCCCCAAATGCAACCAGACATCTGGGGGGAGCCATGCAGTATGCAAACTGGGGCATTCCTTACACACCTAATTTTCATAGCAGCAATTATGTGATGACTTCAGGATAACAACAAGGATTCACAGAAGGCAGAGACGCATTCACCAGATGGTCGCACCCCGCAGTACGGGTTCAAACCTTATTGCCGCTACTCATGCCACCACTTTGAAAATGGGAAGAGAACGGATGGCCTGGTCCTTGCAATGTTCGTCGTCTTATTCACGTAAGCAGCCGGAAGAGACATATCCTGTCCATGCCAGGCTTGTACTTATAGGGCTTAAATCCCGCAAATGGGTAAGAGAGCTCCTATGGAAAGCAACCCTAGGAACAAGCAAACTCTGGCAGAAAGGTGATGCGAGCATCCTGTCGAGGCTGGATATGAGGGCCGTGCAAGGATCAGGCTGCAACGTCGCTGCTCCAGGGGACGCTGAGCAGAGGACCTGGAGATTAGGCCCTCCATCGCTTCAGGCATCCGTTATGAAGCACATGGCAGTTTTATTCAACTTCGCCCATGTTTAGTTCATTGCACTGAAATCTATTCTAAACTTTGGGAAGGAGGGGCAGGGAATAAACTCTTTCCTTTAATATCAACACCCATCTGCTGAAGGGCTGGGGTCAGCTGAGAAAATGTACAGATTTCACGCAATTTGGGGGTGAGGTATCTGGATTAGGGGACTATTTACGGCTCTCGGGAAGCTCAAATTAACGTTAACGCGGGCGACAAGCGCCAGCTGTGCTGTACAGTGCCATTCAGCTTTTATTTTTCATAACATCTTTCATAAAAATCATCTCCCAGAACGCTTTTACAAAGAGGCTGTAAATAACACAATTGCACAGTTGAAGAATGAGCGGCAGCAGAGAGAGGTAGGAGGAGGAGGAGGGAGCAGGGGCACTGGGAGTTGAGACTAGAAGTGAGGACGCGGAGGAGCAGGCTGGTCCGTGCACTGTCACGAGCAAGGTCACTGGCGGGTTTAAAAAGCTCAGAGGGCAACACGGAAACCACTTCGGAGGTGAGGCAGGTGATGATATCGGGTAACGACCCACATTTAGCACTAAATCCTAATCCCAAACCCGAGCGCATGGAAGGAAATGCTGCAGAAGCAAGGACTTCAGGAGGCATCTACAAATTAAGCTGAAGGATCAACAAGGACACGTGCAGAGTGCTGCACCTAGGGTGCAAACATATCCAGCACATCTACTGGCTGGGAAGGGACCCTCCCAGCAGCACAGCAGCGGACAGGGATCTCGGAGTCACAGTGGATCCAAGATGAACGCGAATCATCAGTGTGATGAAATCACCAGCAAAGCTAACCGCACTTTATCGTGCATCAGCAGATGCATGACAAATAGCTCCAAGGAGGTGATACTTCCCTCTATGCAGCATTGGTCAGACAGCAGTAGGAGCACTGCGTCCAGTTTTGGGCGCCGCACTTCAAGAAGGATGTGGATAGACTCGAGAGGATCCAGAGGAGGCCGCTCGTATGGTCAGGGGCTTACAGGACAAGCCCTATGAGGAGAGCCTGAGGGACCTGCACCTCTTCAGCCTCCGCAAGAGAAGGCTGAGAGGTGATCTTGTGGCCACCTACAAATTCATCAGAGGGATGCAGCAAGGGATCGGAGATGCTCTGTTCACCAGGGCGCCTCTTGGGGTAACAAGGAGCAATAGTCACAAATTGACAGAGAGCAGATTTAGGCTAGATGTCAGGACAAACATCTTCACGGTAAGGGTGGCCAAAATTTGGACTGGGCTGCCAAGGGAGATGGTGCTCTCCCCTATCTTGGGGGTCTTTAAAAGAAGGCTGGATAGGCATTGTCTGACCCCAGCACCCTTTCCTGCCTATGCAGGGGGTCGGACTCGATGATCTGTTGAGGTCCCTTCCAACCCTAGCATCTATGAATCTATGAATAAGGACCAAATTTTAAACAGGCCGTTATGGGCTTGAGTCACCTAGTGGGATTTCGAAAGGGAGTCAATCAGGTGAGGTGCCAAACTTGCAAGGACAGCCTTTGCAAATCCCACTGGGCACCCATCTGCACTTCCAGGATCTTTGAAAAGTTCCTTTAAAAATCTCTCCCTTTCATCAGCTGCTACTAGTCGTAGACTGTTCCCATCTAAACCAAGCACCCACAGGAACAGGACGCATCTCACACTTTGCCATGTCGTACAAACAACCCCTGTTTAGAAGATGCCTCCCTGGCAGCTTGGGGTCTGCCACGGTGCTACCACCTTGCAGGGTGCTGGTTTCACGACACACATATCATCGTTCTCCATGGATCGTGATCATGTTCTGAATCCAGCACCTTCAGTTGTGAAACGTGAGCTTTTAGGAGTGCCTCTGCTCCTGAAAGGGATCACAAAATATACTTTGCCCATTGCACATGAGAGAGACCAAGGCTGGCCCTTATAACAGGCACGTTCTAGCACCAGAGGAGCTAGGATTTCACGCCAGTGAGAAGAAAACCACAGTCCACAATCACTGCATTTCCTGCCAATTGGAGGGAGACAACCTTCTTGCATCCAATCCCTCTCATAACTCAGATATAAAAAGACCTCTACCGTTACTGCCACATGAGCAGATCTCTGTTAGATGCCAGCACAATTGGGGCCAACAGTTTAGCTGTAAAATATCCATCCCTACCCATTTCGAGTCACCTGCAGCGGTAGAGTTTGGGAGAGGTGGGTCCATACAAAAGCAGTTTATGCCCAATTCATTTAAAATAACTATGGTGACTCAGTTGTGCTAAAATTGGCCGAGAAAACTCCCCAGTACAAACAGTAGGTGCAGCAGAAATGGTTTCAGATGCTTTTATTTGCCCGATTGCTTGCTCAGTGCTTACAGCAGGAAAGGTGCTTATACAATTGGAGTCTAAATTAAACAGTGAACGCCTCAGTGCCCCCACACCCATTGCAAGCAATGATGATCTTCACAGATGAAAATGTGAACATAACCTCAAGGCTAAAGCTTCAAATTCAGCTCACTGGGAAATGAAATGTTCCACTTGCTGTTAAGGAAGAAACAAGACGGTATTTTCTATTTAAAAGCCATTGTACTTTTTCAGTGGTTCTCTAATTACCTGCTCAAGTCCTTGGCAGTAAGGAGAGCACTTAGACATGGAGCCTCCTCATTGTTGGAGGTTTCATATGGTCTGTGTGGCACTGTGTCACCACCAGACCATAGGCCCGCAGTGGAATACACGTGTTGTAATTCATTGTCCAGGAAGAACCAAAGTTCATCTTTAACATAAATGCAAAATATTATTCTAATCAAGTTGATATTATTATCCCTCCACCAAAATCGGTCCAATAATTGGGACTCGACAGATGACAAGATGAGGGAAGAGATGCACCTGCTGCAAATCGGTGCTTGTGTTTGGTTTTACTGCCTGGTTAAATGGGACTTGCACATGAGTTTGGCGTTGTAAATGGTGAGAGGCCTTAGCCTCTAATGCACTCTGGGGATGTAGGAGTTACCCTGACTTACAGATGGGAACTAAGGCACAGGGAAACTAAGGATTAGGTCCCCTAAAGCGAGTAGACATTTAAGTACTGCACAGCTGTCAGTGTAGATTCATAGATGTTAGGGTCGGAAGGGACCTCAATAGATCATCGAGTCCGACCCCCTGCATAGGCAGGAAAGAGTGCTGGGTCTAGATGACCCCAGCTAGATGGTTATCTAACCTCCTCTTGAAGAAAAGCAGCTGGAGATGCTGGGGATTGAACCCAGGACCTCCTACATGCAAAGCAGGCGCTCTACCACTGAGCTACATCCCCCAGCACCTAGATACGCAAGCCCAATAGCTGGACCCTCAAAAAAAAAGACAAAAAAACCCCAAAAAACAGCTCAGCATTGCTCAACCCTGGTGGCATGAGAAGTCTCAAGGCAACTTTTTTTTTTTTGCCATTGATGTTTCCTAGGCACCTCTAGGTCTGCTTGTGCTCATGACCACAATGACCTGTCTCCACAGCGCTTAGCTTGGCACCTGGCTAACCTTGAAGCTCCACTGAGATCCACACACAAGGCATCCTTTCTCCTTGCCAGCAGGGCCCACACCGGTAGGAGAGTCTTACAGGACCAGGACTTCCAGCTGGGGGAGGAGATGGTAGGGATCTCACTTCCTTTTACCCAATAACCCAGGGGTCAGAGCAGCTACCCTGGGATTTGAGATGAGGATTCAAATCCCACTCCTTCTACCTAAGGCAATATGAACAACTGGCCAGCCGTCTCCTCTCAGCACCATAGAGACTTAGGCCTTTCTAGACATGCCCACAAGCAGACCTGCAGGCACCTAAGGAACCTCAATCGTGATAAAAAGCAGCTCAAACCATCAAGCATCCTCAGAGCCCCCTATCAAATACAGAGATGACAGTGGCAGCTGCTACAACAAACTGCATCACCGATAACCCAGTGGGTTAGGGCATCCACCCACAAGATGCAAGTCCTAATCCCCTCGGGCGAGCGAACTAGACTTGGTTCTCAGACATCCCAGGGGAGTGCTGTAACTGCTAACCAAAGAGGGAAAGGGGAGAGCAACGCCTTCTCCAGCTGCATTTTGTAAGAAAGAAGTAGCTCAGGTGCCTGAGTTAGGACTGTGCATCCTATAGTTCAAGCCCTTCTCATTTTTTCCACCATTGAGGTTCCCTGGGTGCCTTAGGTCCACTACGGCGCTTCCTTGCAGCCTGGAGTTTGATGCCCGTCTCCCTGCAATGAAGGGTGGGGTTTATGGCACGCTGCACCCCTCAGTATTTCCTATGGGCCAGCTTAAGCAGTGCCACTCAGTATTCATGCCTCTTCCATGGCTATCTTTGATAGGCACCTAACACTCCTCAAGTATTGCATGAGTAGCCCGAATGCCTGCCTCCAGGCTGTGGATGCCAACAGGTAGCAAAGTACTGCCCTTTTGTAGACTGATCCCTAAGTAATTGGACCAAGGTCACAAAAGGAGTCTCTGTGGCAGAGCAAGGAACTAAACCCAGGTCCCCAACTTGGTATTCAAAGCACAGCATCATCCTCCCTAGTGTGAGATTACTAGCTCCTCGGGTGGTAGGAAAGCAGTGTCTGTGGAAGAAGGATATAGAAAATATAGTTTATTGGCAGAGGTTCCAGCTGGATGTAGTCTGCCAGAAATTACTGAACGCTGTGCAGAATTCTCTTTTTTTCACTTTTTTATTTGCTAAGACATTTGTATAGTTGCCTCAAAACCTGACCTTGTGTGAAAGGAACTGGAAAGAAACATGCATTTTCATAAATTTGTCCTCCAAATGAATTAAGCTGTTTTCTCAGGGAACACGCACACCAAAAAAACCCCAAAACATTTGCAACACAGATACTGATCTTGGCCCCAAATTGTATTTGTTGGGGTAACTCAGGGCAAAATCCATTTATACGTTTTTGAGCTCAGTAAGTACAAGAAATACATTTTCACCACTTCAGACATATCTTGTGTTAATGTCTACACCAGGAGATGTGGAATGGCGCACTTAAAGCTGTCAAAGGCAATTTTTCTTACAGACTTAAGTGCTGTTGCTTAAAAAAAAAAGTTGAGAAAAACAGAGGAAGCTGAATTCAAATCTAGTATAATGCAACCTTATGGCTGAAAACTGTCAAGTCATAAAAGTCAGGAAATTCAGAAGCATGGATCCAAACAACACGAGGATCATATCAAGGTGTATGGGAAAAGCAGCAAAAAGATCACTGCTTTATACAGTCCTTCGGCAGCTGCTAGACTGGCCCCAAGGGTAGGTATAAATGAACCTGGTCATATATAAACCTCATCCTTGCCCCCGTTACTGCAGACCTGCTCAGGTCTAGAAGAGCTGGAATCTCATCTCAGCAGTTCCCCCCCCCTCACATCTAAGAGATCCTGATCTTGCTAAGAAATTCATGGGCTCCACTTAGCAAGTCACCTTCAAGTCATACTGCAGATCCTCATCTGTCTGAAACCCGTTTATATCCACACGTTGATTATGTGAACTACCAACCTGCTTGTAACAGGAGGGACAGCAGGGTCGCCGTGCTAGCCCTTGCCGCCTCCTCTACTGTGCCAAGCTTCGGACTTGCATCCTCCTATTCTCGCCCGCCACGACTTTGATGATAAGTGTTTTTGTCGGGAGGCTACCGCTCCTCCACTTGGCCATAGTTCTCCTGCTCCGGGTGTCCGACGTCTAGGCCTTGCGGACCTCTCTATACGCCCCCCTTCTCACCAGGCTCTTCTTCCCTCTGCAAGGCCGCCCTCTCTCACAGGTTCTGCCCTTGGCAAGGCTGCCCTCTCTCACCGGGCTCTTCCCCCTGCCAGGCTGCCCTCTCTCACCGGGCTCTGCCCTCTCTCACGGGCTCTGCTTTGGAGCTGGGGTCTGTACCCCCGAACTCCGTGCCCTCACAGGGGCTGGGGTCCTCACTCTACCGTGAGTCCCCTTATAGCCTCCCCCAAACCACCGGTGTAACAATAGCAAACACAAACAACAACATAAGCACAAGCCCCTGGGCTCCGACGCAAACATAAGCCTCCAGCTATAACTGTGCTCAGGCCTACCGGGTTTTCTCTCCTGCCGCGGTGACCAATGCTGCTCTGGCATTCAGGTTCTCTCTTCTGGCCAGGAGCTTCCTCATCCTTAGCTGTTGGTAGGGAACTCCTGCTGTCTTAAATGCCAGCCACCAACTGCCTCTGGTCTCAGCTCCCCTCTTCCTCATAAGAGCCAGGCCTTGCCTCTTATAGCCAGCTGACCGCTGGCAGGTGTGGGTCGTTTGCTGGCTCCCACTGCCTTGGCAATCAGCACCTGAGGAGTCTTCTGCACTCTCTCAGTAGCAGGCACCTTAGTGTCCTGCTACGCTGCTCACCAAAAACGCAAAAAATTGAACACTTGTGCATAAATGCCTGTGGTGCACAGACATGGGTCCTTTTGTGTACTAGGTGTTTTACCAATATTGTTCGAATGGATTTGTTTTTACCTT
Organism: Alligator mississippiensis; assembly: GCF_030867095.1. Classification (NCBI taxonomy): domain Eukaryota; kingdom Metazoa; phylum Chordata; order Crocodylia; family Alligatoridae; genus Alligator; species Alligator mississippiensis. The sequence continues at coordinate 97,432,948 of NC_081829.1, forward strand.
ATCTTCCTCTTTCTTTTTTATGCTATTTTGGACCAAAACCACGCTTCAGGAGTCTCCCCGATGGTGCCTACATCCAGCCGCCCCCCTTCCTGGAGCAAACCCACAAGCCTGGGGTAGTGCTGCCACCACCCAGGCACTGGTCCCTGTTAGGGCTCTGTGCAGCCCAGGGTAGGCAGACCCTGAAAGCCATAGGGGTGCTTTGCCCACTGGTAAAATTTCTGGGTGCTTCTTACGGCCTGAAGCCTCCCAGGATAATCTCAGATGCACCTGAGGTAGTTAATAAACAGCCAAGCACTTCTGGGACCAAACTGCATGCTCTGACCCCTCTCCCCTCGGGAATTCACAGCCAGACATGCTGAGCCATGCAGTACACTTAAGCTTTTCATATGGGTCTATGTCTAATTAGGACACTTAAATACACATTTAACCTGTAAGCATATGGTCAGCCTGCTTGCAATAGCAGAGGAATAAATCTGGTGACCCAAGAGGTCTCTTCCAGTCTCCTGTCCTATAGGCCCATGATGGTTCACTCAAGCTCCACCTGTACTGATGACACTCCAAGGCCAGCACCTGAATAAGCCATGTGGCACAGCATGGCATCATGGAAAGCTTGTACCTGTTCTATAGGATTTCAGTCTCCAGGCCATGTTGACTACTTATCTAGCAGGCCGATACCTTTTGCCATAAGCAGATTCCTTTCAAAAGAAACTCGTGGATTATAATGCCAGATGAATTGTAGTTTGCCTTCTTGCATATGGATATATGCAGGAAATCTTCCATAGCCTTCCAGCCCATTACTGTGGTACTGAGCCTGTGCTTAACATAGGAAATCCTCCAGAAAGGAATCTAACTGGGATGCAAACATGGGACTTGCAGGGGAAAGTACCACGCAAACATGGCAATAGGACTTGCAGGGAAGAACGGATTCAGGTAGCTTTTACAAAGACTAATGTTTAGAATGTGTTTTATAGGTTTATATAAAGAGAAGAGAAAATAAGAGGGCCATGTCTTTTCCCCCTACATACTTACATAGGGCCAGGTCCTATTGCTCCTATTAGGTGCGCAAGTGGACTTGGGCACCTGAGTGCAATTCTATTCCCCCCACCTTCTCAAGTGCCTGACCAAGCAGCTAATGCCGAAGATGGTGAGACCACCTTCTCCTGCTCGCTACTTTTTTGCAATTCGATATTAAGCGCAGGATGATTGTGCGATACACAAGTAGATGCACAAATGGATTTTCAGGACTCGAACAAGATGAAACAAAAATCGCTCTAAGGAGCCTACAGCCACTCAGGGGTCCAGTAAGCAGGACAGCCAGGGTGTTTCAAGCCAAGTGAGCGTCATCGTCCCCACTTTACACAGGAGAAAACGGAGCGGGAAAGAACCAGGATCCAAGACCCGTGAGTGTCATACCACAGCTTAGCACAGAGTAGCCCCTGCTTAGGGGCTGGCTGTTAGGAAGTACCTGAAAGATGCTAGCAATTAGCATCCCTGTTACCTTTGGTGAGACCATGGCAGCAAGGTCACATACAGGGTACCAGCCTGTCTCGCTGTGTGCAATGGAAACCCATGCTGACAGGTAAACCGGTGCGATGTGCGACAGCCAGCCACACTCCCTGCATGGCAAAAGGAGGGAACAGGCATCTCAGCTGTCAAGGTCCAGACTCAAAGCAGCTGCCGTCACTGCAGACAAGTGGGAGATGTCTAAGGAATGAACCATCCACCTCCCCTTTCACCCCTTCTAACAGCCTGTCTTCGTACCTGCTCCCGCTCTCCACTGCCGCCTGCGCACACACCAGCGAAATGATGGACTGTCGTGATGTGTTCGGGGCGCTCAGCCAAGCAGGGGGTGCATTCTTCCTGGATGCGGGAGCTCAGAGGTACAACGGCACGTAATGCATTCAGCAGGAGGATAGGGACACGGGCTGAGCACCAGCAGGGCAGAAAGAGGGAGAAAGAACAAAGGAAATCCAAGCACTGACACGCTGACATCCGAAACACTTGGAGGGGCACAGCCAGCAGTCCCCAGACACTTGCAAGACAAAAGCAAAGAAGCACTTGCAGGAAAACTCTTTCCCATCTGTTTCTCTCAAAACAGGAATGGCAAAAGGCCGTTCTGCTGCCCAACCCCTTGGATTGACACTATCTGTTGGAAGACCTAGATGTGTTGCATTGCTAAAAATCAATGCAAAAGGAAATGCGTGGTCCAGGGTTTGCAGGAGGTGGTTGGAAATCCTGATAGAGCCAGGGATGGAAACCACGTGACTGACAATCCGACTCTCCTACCTCCATTTCCCAACCGCCTGCATGTGATCAATGCTTGGACAGTACCTTACCCTGAAAGGCTCCAGAGAAGTCCAGAACTCAGCCAGTCCCCTGCTTGGCCCTTACAATACCCTGTGTTGAAGATGGCTGCAAACTTACTCCTACCGTTCATTATTTATACCCAATGCACAGGACACTGTTTATACCCAATGCGCCTATCCCAGTGCCAATCCAGGTCCTGTGACAGCAAAGCACACATACTTCCCAGTTTGCCCACTGTGGAGGACTCTATCGAAAAAACTGGGCCACACCAGCAGCGGCCCCTTCCTGGGTCTTCTTGCGGTCTCTACCAACCGACCTCTATTCAAGCCCAGGTATAAATACACTGAAATCCAAACTTTTTTCAGGTCTTCTAGGAGCTCCTGAGAACTACCCTAACTCTTCAGCGACTCTGGAAGGTGACAATGAGTTCAAAGACACGTCCTTGTAAAACTGAAGAGAGGTTTCTTCTCTCTTTCCTCACTAGCCTAGAATGTACAGGTTTGGGTTTTTTTCCCCAACTTTTTCTGCTTTTCCTTCTGTATTTCATGGTCGCATTACTAAAGCTACCCTCCTTCTGCATTTCTCTCTAAAGTTTCTTAACAGTTTGATTAGCAAAATTTTGCCTAAACATATTGTTGTAATGTAGCAATGCATGACCAATTATACAGGGTTCCATAATTAATTAACTGTCATCAGTACAACTAACATTACAGCATGTGTATATACCCTTTATATTCCATGTTTATTGTTTAGCAATAATCTGTCTGTAGTTAAGCCTTTGGCAATGGCTTTCTAGCAAGCTGTTGTTGCTCCCTGTTATGCCTTCCTTGCTTAACCTAAATTATGGATTTTACCATTTGCTTTGCTAGGTATGCTAATTGCTTCAAACACTCTGCTGAACCTGCCATTTGTAACACTCAGAAATTTCACACTGTGGTCATTTAAGCAGCTTCATCTGCAGCCCTGCCTACGCCCTTAAAAATAGCCAGGGCTGGCAACAAGATCTACTAGGAAACTAATTCTTTCTTCTTGGCACCGAAGCCAAAATCTTAATAGGAAACAAAACAAAATTAAACATTAAAGGGGGGGGGGAAAAGGAATATCCAAATTTAAAATATTTTGAAAAATAAACAAGAGCTTCTCGTGGCATTAAAGCCTCATGCCCTAGGTATTCATGTTTGGAGGTGTATGGGGTCTTATGAAGGCAGGTTATGACACATCATCCCACTGTGGGTCTCTTGGACCTTCAACCAAAGCAGCTAAGTAGCCACAGGATACTGGACTAGATGGACCCATGTGGGCAATTCCCACCATTTGCATTCTCAGAGTAACGCAACAGAGAATCAACCTGAAGCAGGACAAGTCCCAGGGAGAGTATAAGCCAAGCAAAATCATTCCTGTTCCCTGTTAAATCTGATGGAGTCTCTGAAAGTGTCACCTTTCTCTTTTCCATTATGAGAGTGGGTAGCGAACAACTGGGGGAACAAGGCAAGCTGCTGATAGCCCTACATTGCAGCGCACAGCCAGGTTTCTTAGAAACAAGAGCATAAAAAGATGGCAGCATCCTTGATGATGACGATAGTAATAAAATCATAGGAAATTAGGTTTGGAAGGGACCTCAGGAGGTCACGTCTAGTCCAACCCCCCGCTCCAAGCAGAACCAGCCCCAACTACATCATCCCAGCCAAGGCTTTGAGCCAGGTCTTGAAAACCTCCAAGGATGGAGAGTCCACCACCTCTCTAGATAACCCATTCCAGGGCTTCACCAGTTTTTCCTAATATCCAACCTAAACTTCCCTTGCTGCAACCTGAGACCTTGCTCTTTTTTGCTGTCATCTGCCACCACTGAGAACAGTCCAGCTCCATCCTTTTTGAAACCGCCCTTCCATTAGTTGAAGGCTGCTATTAAATTCCCCCTCAATTTTCTCTTCTCCAGACTAAATAAGCCCATTTCCCTCAGCCTCTCCTCACCAGTCATGTGCCCCAACCCACTAATAATGATGATGATGTCAATGAAAACAAGAGATAAGAATAAAATTCAGACAGGGTTGTCTATATATGTTCTAGATAGCTACAGGCAGCCTTTAAAGGCCATGGTTGTATCCCTGTACCTTGCCTGGATCTGTCCTCCTCTGTAGAGGAAGTCACTAACAAAAGTGAACATACCGAGGTAGTCAACCTGTGGCAAACACGCTTTGTTCAGCACATGAGCTCCAGGCACACAGTAAAGGGAGGTGCCAAAATGGAGGTGGGGGATCAAGTCTCTGACCACATGGAACAGAGTGGGGGGGCAGGACACTGCTGGGAGAGCAGGTGCCAGGTGATACCACCGAAAGCCAGGTTAACCCTTCCTTGACCCTGCAGCTGCTGCCAAATTCAGGGCCTTGGTGAGTCAAAGAATCCTAGAAATGTAGGACTGGAAAAGACATCAGGAGGTCATCTAGTCCAGCCCCCTGTCCAAGGTAGGATCACCCCTATCCACACCATCCCACGCAAGTGCTTGTCTAACCTACTCCTAGGACAACACAATCAACCCTGTCACACAGCTACAAGGCATATTGTCCAAAAAACCCACGAAGAGCACCCTAACCCGCCACAGGTAAAGCAAGTGCCTACGTTCCTCCTACAACATATCTAGGTCCATTTGAGGATCAGATACTCTGCAAGTTCACCTCTACTCCACAGGTTCCATTAAAAGTCCATACATTGGGGTCCTTCATTGAATCACTGAACCTCAGAAGGTGTCAGTGTCTAAGAATTGATCACGATAACCTAGCTCCCTGGGGACTGGCATCTAAATACAGCTGACTCCGAAATTCAACTTCCTGATATTTCATCTCACTGGCTGCAGAGAGGTTACACAAGTGCTAGATTTGTCCAAGACAGCAGAGCTCAAATGCAAAAGGGGAGGGAGAAAAAACCCCCAGCAGCTGTCTTTTTAGAGCAAATTTAGTATTTGAGAAGGAAGGATGCTACCCAGCCTCAGAGACTGAAGACAAGACTTCTCTCATCTTTAAACAGAGGATAGGCGGCAGCAGGCCAGAGCTCCTGGTGGGGTATTAATTAATTGACAGATTCTTAGCGCTTAGCTTATTTATTAATAAAAAGTCCAGATCAGTCTAACACAGCTCAATTAGTTTATTGATTGGCCTTAATCTAATAGCAATGCCAGCTAAAATAGGTATCATCTATCAATACCTTGCTCTCCAATGTCATACCCTAGCACTAACCGGGAGGTGTCCCTTTAAAAGACAAGGTAGCTCAACCTTCATTCATTCTTGTGATTTGGTACGGAAACTTGTCAATGAGAGTATCTGGGACATTTTGTTTCCTTTGTCTAAAACAGAGGCTGGATCTCAGCCTTTTCCACCTATACGTGGCAAAAACTTCCTAGTCCCACAACCCTTTATATCTGGCCAAACAGGGCTTCTAAATCCCATTCTTGCCATCGGGTATTCATGGCCTTTGATAAGAGTTACCTTTCTTAGGGTGCAAGCTTCACCATCCTGACTGGTTGAGCAGGGGGGACAAACTCATCCCAGGCCGGATCTGGACCATGGGCCCCTCCCAAAGTAGGTCCAGAGGTTCAGCATCAGGATCTCAGGGTGGTGGCAGGGATCCAGTGGCCACAGGGTAAGTGATGGCTATCTGCCTGCCAGCCCAACAGGGCCCAGGGGCCCTGAACTGTGCAGCAGACCCTGCCCCCTAGCCCCACCCCAACTTCAAGTAGCCTACCAGTAGTCCAGTGGGCCAGGCAGAGCAGCACCTCAGCCTAGATCTGGCCCACGGGCCATATACTTGACACCTTTGCATTAGAGAAAGGCCAAAAACCTGAAGCAGGTAGTTAAACCCCTTAAATTCAGGAGGTTCTAATAAAACTTTGATCACATGCTCCCTACCTTGGCTCTCAATTTTTTGAGTCCAATTCAGTGCAAATAATGAATATTGCTTAATTCTTTTATAAACACCTGCATAAAAATCAGCGCTCCCAAACCCTTAAAAGTATAATTCACATGAATCATCAACAATCTCCAGGAGTCACCAAACAGCAAAGCAAAGCAAAAAAAAAAAAAATCCCACCATCAAGGAAACCACCACATTCCCAAAATCACCACTGCCCACGCACTTCCCAAGAGACACCGAGAACCAGAGCAAACACCCATATGGGAGGTCAGTCCTGAGCTATATACAGCCCAGAACCGCACTACCAAAGATAACAAATCTCACCATAGACAACTCTTGTGATTTTATCATAAGCCTAGAGATATTCAGTGGATTTGTTTTCCCCTCCAGTCTTGGAGTCATTTGTGATTATTTGGGAATCTTGGCTTCTATTGGACAAAAATGTTTCTAAGTCCTTCCATACACCAAAAAGCTTGGTAATGGAATCTAAGATGATAGATAGACAGATAGACAGATAGATAAACTATGCTTTCTAAGCCAATTGTGCAGTGTGAGGGGCGGGAGGTTGACTACACCGAGTTCAGGTAGGAACCGTTACACCTAGTTCTTGCAACTGCCAGGAGTCCTTCAACAGCCAAGACCACTGGATTTGCATTAAAACATAAAGAGAAAAACCCGCCTTGATTCAAGCATGCCACAACAGTGGGAGAATGTGAAGTATTTTTAGGTCAACGGCTTAGCATTCACAGCACATGAGGCTTTCTTGATTAAATAAGAGATCTGTGAGAACATAATAAACCTGTAATTTTATTGGCTGAGTTTTACGGAACAATTTAGAATACATGGATTGCAGTGTTAAGCAAACCGCGGCTCATGTACAACACCGGTGAATTATAGGGACTTGGCAATGAGCTGACCAGTTGCTTCCCTCGGATTCGAATAACAATCACCCGCCTCATCACAACACAATAGAAAATGAAGATACAAGAGGACTATTAGCTCATCTTGAAAGCACTGGATGGTTTCCTGCAGGGTAAATTTCTAATGGTCCTTCCCAATGTAACTGTAAAAGCTTCAAGCAATGTGGCTCCTACAAATTCCCTTTGAAAGATTATTCCAGTGCATCACAGAGCTCACTAGCAGGAAGTTCAGTCTAACTGCTCCTTTTTACATCTTCTTACAATTGTTGCGATCCTTAGCAATCCCCTAGCATATCTCTTCCTTAGAACATGCAGACTTCTGTAGGCTTTGTGAAGAAATCCCTCTCTGGGATGGGACATTCCAGCTGCCCCTCGGGTTTCACTCTGGTGCAACCTGGTCACCTAGGTGACCAGGCTGTAAAAATTCCTGAGGGGAGGGGAGCTTGCTCTCTTCCTCTTCCTGTAGCAGTCATTTTGGGGAACTCCAGAAAGAGACAGAGAGAGAGTCACTCTGAATGATTTTACTGTGAGTAGAGTTGGAAACTTAGCTCGTAGATTAGATCTAAGTAATTTAGACGCATGTTAAAAGGGTCACCAAACCCAAATTTGATGAAAGGCTCAATGGATTCTATATTGCTCAAGACGTTTTTTCTAAAATCCCTTTGTTCTTCCCCCTCCCCCATTCTCTCTCTGTCTCTGATCAATAAAAGGCTATCTGGATCAGCACACCTAGCTGTGAATGCCTGAGGGGAGAGGGGTCAGAGATGCACTTTTGCTCCTAGCAGCGCTCGGCTGATTATTAACTAATTCAATCCTACCTACGGTTTCTCTGGGATGCTTCAGGCTATAAAATGCACCCAAAAATAATTCCAGGGGGCAAAGCACCCCCAAGCATGGCTGGGCCTGTGTACCCCAGGCTGCACAGAGCCCTAACAGAGACCAGTGTCTGGGTGGTGGCAGCACTACCCCAGGCTTGCAGGAGGTCTGCAGAAAGGGGGACAGGCAGACGTAGGCTCCCCAAGGGAGACTCCTGGAGCATGGTTTTGGGCATGGCACAGTGAGGTGGGTGGCTCGGCATAGTAGCACCCCCTACTGTCCCGCCACAGACTTATGCCACCATTTCACATTGGGTGTCCCTTGGCCTTGCACATATTTAGTTCAGTAAATATTTCCTCATTAACTCAGACATGTGAAAGGGATTCAAGGCAATTAGAAAAATATTTTACACTCTTATGGCACTTTCCAGGTGAGGATTGAAACTCTGGGGCTGACAAACTGTCATACCTTATTGGCTTGCATTTCTGGCCAATGGAGGCTCTGCCCCTGTGCTTACAAATGAAGGCTCAAAAGGCTGCTGAGAGCTTGTAATTACTATTTCCATTTTACAAATGCAGAAAATGAGGCAGCGAGAGTTTGAACAACAGTTCCAAGTTCATAAAGCAAAACACCGGGAGGGCCGGGAGCAGAATCTCCTGGGTCCCAGCATATTGTGTCCTTTAATGCAACATCATCATCTGAGCAGCTTCTCAGGAGAAGCTCTATGAGAAAAGCCATGCCAAGGGTAAAACTGTGCTAGAGGCAGCAAGTAACAGGTAAGAAGGAGCCATGACAGGAAACGCTGTTCTGATAACAATAGAACAAGAGATTGCAGTGGCCACTGCTAAGACATCAGCTGGGTGGGCAGGGATGAGAGGAAGGTAAGCCTGGGATGGCAGCCTCCCAAGGCAGACATCCCAGTGGAATTCCTGGTAGCTCATGGATCAGGCAGAGTTAGACATAAGCTTATTATTATTCTAGTACATTAGCTCCTTGCCCCCACCCAGGAGCAGTCAGCCATCTAAAGCAGGAGAAGGGAGCAGACAAAGACAGTCACTAAATGTGTCCAAGCCTCAGGCAGATTCTGGGTGTTTTCTGACATTAGCCCAACCTGTTGTCCTAGCCAGACTCACAGGGCCTGCCTACACCACAAACTTAGGATGCCAAACACAGTGCATTGCTATGCACGCACTCGGTCCTAAACCAGAAACAGCATATCCGGGTTCGTGCAGCGCTGCAGGCAGGCAGACAGGTACCGATGAATGACCAGGACCATTTCCATGCACAGACATGGTTGTTCTACTTCCAGTTCAGGAGCGCAGCAGCAGGACACGTTTGAGGATACCACTGCCTGGCGGGGTCAGTCTGTAGCATGGACGTGTCCTTGCTGCATTGGAAGAAGTTTCAAACCTGCCAAGAGCTTTTCCAAGATCTACTCGTGTCTGGAGAAAGTGTTCTCATGCACCGATAGCTCAGGTCCCCATTCTGGTAGCAAAGGCCCCATTTTCTTAGCAATTTACATTAAAAGTAGGACTGATATCTCAGTTGCAGCTGATCAGGTAAACCATACACAGATACATGGGCCTCTGTGATTTTCCAGGTAATAAACATTTTAACCCTGGTCTCTCTGAACCCCACTGAACCATGGTGGAAAAGGGAGAGGGATACATGTCACCTGAAGGCAAGTGAAGCAATAAAATTTGAAGGGATTTATGTTCATAATATCCTCCCTTCCTAAGAGGGAGATCGGCTTACTTGGATAGCTCTGCCCACAGGGAGCAAATTAGAAAGTTCAGAATAACAGCCGACTGCTTGGAAGTAGCTCCCAGGCAGGGCAGAGCCCAGCTCGGCTAGGCTAGGCTACCATTAAGCTCATGCCTTGGCTGCTCCCCACACAACGCTCCATGAAAGATAAGACTGGTGTTGGACCCGACATGCGTCTATCAGAAAACTGGAGTCTCAGAAACCTATGAAATCTGTATCCAAAAGAGTCCAGGAAACGCTCCAGGAAGAGTCCAGGAACCTCAACCAGCCGCTCTTTCTGTCTCTCATTTCAGGTATCTACTGCCCCTCGCAGAAGACAAGAAAAGGCAGCAAAACTTTGGAAAGAGCCTCGTTAAGGCACTATTTCCAGAGCTCCGTGGCTGTTTTGCCAGAGAGGACCTGTCCCCTTCTATTGGTGCCACTGTGGGTCTATCAGAGATTATACATTTATGTATAAAGAGAAAGAGCGAGAGCAAGAGAGAGATGCGTGTGCTTGTAAAACAAGGACCCTACTGATTTAATTTTTAAGTTATTTCAAGGCAAAAATGTATCTGAAGGCACCAAAAAGAACAGAACCAAATCCCTAATAAGCAGAGATGCCAGGATCTGTTAGAGAAGCCAGCGCGGAGAAACAGCTCCATTCTCTGCAGACCCTGTAAAATCAAAGCATTAAGATGCAGCTCATGGAAGCAGACTGATTCCACGCTGATTGACTTTCATTTGGATCTAGACACAGCCAGACAAAACTCGAGGCAATGAGGAGTAATATGTTTATCCTTTGTTACTATGGCATCCCGCGGTGACACCACACTGAGGATGCTCACCAGGGACAAAGTTTCCAAAAACTCAGCCTATATAGTTAAACAACTTTGATACGCGCGGTGCCAGTCATGGCTTTGGATGCCAACCTACATTTAGCAGGTGCATTATATCTCCACACGCTGCATTAGCTTCTTGGAGATGCTAAAAAAAAAATCAATGCGGGTACAAAGTAGATTCAGATGCTTGAATGTGGGGAAGGAAGGAGAGCAGCACATTCCCATCCAGGCTCCGTGATCCTACCATGGGCTGCACAACCCACGATAAAAGCAAGACCGCGTATGGCACCTGGTGCAACAAGAAGGATCAAGAAGGTTGAGGTGTTAGTGACCTGCAAATAATGAACAGCAGCAACAGCAGCGTGCAGAAGTTATGCTGGCAACATGGAGACTTAACAGCACCATAAATGTTAGCTGATAAATCCTTACTATGCTTGTGTTGGGTCAATAAATGTGATTATCCACTGTTAATAAGTGATGAAAAAGAGGTATGAAAACAGGACCTGACTAGCTAACAATTAAGTAAGGCCTCAGGAAAGCCCAGTGCTTGACCCAACGCCATGAACAACACTCCCTTTCTAGCTGTGGCAGCAGCTACCAGCAAGATGTCCAGCATTTTTCTCCTATTCCCCGAGGAATAAATTTAAGACATGGATCACGGGAAGAAATACTGATTGCTAAACCCTTTTTCTTCCATCTTCAGTTTTTATTTCCCCTCCCAATAGAAATTCCCCCAAATTAAGTTAAAACTTGGGTTTCTCCCACTGCTCCCACCCCACTATTCAAGACAAGCATGCTCAGTATTTTGATGCTAGCCCCCGGACTCAGGTCTCCTGCTCCATCTAACACTCACTACTGCTAGTCCAAGTTGTTAAAAGCACACCTTGTGCTGCTCCTGTCAGTTGTGGCAAATAAACCCAACCTGCAAAGCAAGCCCTCTTTTTCCCTGTTTGCAAACAGATCCTGACCTTTGTTGCCTTTCATCCACGTAGGTCTAGGTAGAGGTCAACTATCTGCCAGATAATTGCATGAACAAAACTGCAGGCAATCATTTTACTTGTAGACTGTCTGCTTCTGCTTTTCATTACTCCAGGCATGTAATCCATCATGGAAGATGGGCAGGATTGTTTCTGCTCCCTTCCTAGAAAAAGGGGAAACTAAAGACACTGCCCAACAGGAATTTCCATGCTAAAATTTATAAAATATTTGAACTCCATGGATGTCTTTGTGTTTCTCAACATACAGTAAGGAGACTCCACAAATAAGAGCAGAAGTAATTGTGCTCTGTTCAGCAACTTCTCCGTTCCACCTCAGACACGACCGCATTTCCACGATGATGTTGAAGTGATGCTTATAGATCTAATCTACATCATTGTATGGTCTAGTAATACTCTTATATAATATCTAGTATGAGATATTTTGGGGTGAAAGCTACTGTATAGATCCCTTCCGCTAGACAGAATGAATATTGAGGATGCAGAAGAAAGTTTCTTTGCAACCTGAAGAATTACTGTCCTTCTGGGGAAGATGAATCACCAGTAATGATGGAGGAATTCTTTGGATGCGGCAACAGAAAAAGACATTAGAAGTGGCAACTACCATGTCAGACACACTACACTGCAGGGAAAGAGAAGAAAGTCCAGGTAATGAAATTACAGAGCATTGAAAATGTCAAAGAACGACAGCGCACTGCCATCATTCACGGATTATATGAGGCATTAACATGCTGATATCCCATTCCAATGACAAAGATGGCAACAAGAACAGTAAATAGTCCAAAATGAATCTGTGCCTGAGACCAGGAGTTTAATGAAACTGGGGAACTGGCAGAAAATTAATCCCACTCTCACTGTGCAGTCTTAAAACTGCAAACTGTGGGCCCTTTCAGAGTTAGTAATTGCTCAGCCGCTTTATTTGACCTCCTTCTGCCACAGAACCCTATAGTTATGCTCTGTAATTGCAAAAGGAAATCATGTACTTCTAAGTCATTTAAAGCACAGCCGTCATCATGTAATCTCATAAACACCACCAAGAAATACATTTTTCAGCCAACAAAGTAGAGCAGAAAAAAAGACCGATAGTAAAAAACCAGAGTCATTGTTGCTGTGTCCTCTTGAGACCCTGTTCTCTATCATCTGTTTCTAGGCATGCAGGACCCACTGGGAGTTTTCTAAATCCCATTAAGGAATCAGACCAGAAAACATTTTCAACAAGAAGCAACAGCTTCAAGTAACTGGTTAAGACATTTGAGGTCAAATGTCAAGTCTGCACAGAAATTCCCTTTTCCTTCAATTATGGTCATCTCTCTGAACCAGGTCAGCACCAGCCAAAATTTATCACCACTTGGATGGCCGCTCAGCGGCCCACGTAGAAAGGAGATGGTTCAAGTACAGTTCTACCTGGAAAGCGAATCTAGATGGGAGTAGACACTCAACATTCACTCAACATTTCACCCAACAGGCAAAATTCACACTTCATGCGGCCAGGTGCCCATTGAAAAGCCCATTATTGGCTGGACCAAGCTATGTGCTGCTTTAAGGCTTGAAGCACGACTTCCTATCACAACTAGTATGCTTTGCAAAGCAAAGGGTGTGCATCAGCCTCTGTACATAGAAATCACAGGTGCAAAACAGAAAAATAGAAGACACGGGTACATTTCTCATGGCACACAGTCAGGTAACAATGAAGCCAAGGCATGACTGGCTGTGTCCATCCATTGCCTAACTTAACCAGATCTGTCTCTCGCTCCCACAGACACACGCAAGAGCAGAATAAATAATGGGCG